>NW_027361713.1:15432500-15800000 GCF_039654945.1 Dendrobates tinctorius | reverse complement strand
AGTAAACACACCTACAGTGCCCATTTCAATGGCAAAAACATCAATTCTTATAACTGAAGCTTGTCAACCTTAATTTACTTCCTAATAATAGTTACGCATTGAAAACTGGGGGTTATTTGGCTAAAGTTGTGGGGGGGTTGGGCTGGCTCCAGGTTTTCATGTGCCGTGGGCCAAAGAGTGTCAGTGCGCCCCTTTAACACATACCACAACTCATGATGCTCCGATACACCACAGAAATATAGGTATAGTACAATGACACATACTTCACTGCTTACATGACATGACTGATCTATTATAAATTGTACAATAGCTCAAAAACAAGACAGTATATTACTCCATACAGTGTTATGGCCACCACATTGTGCCCCATATATTTCTCCATACCAAATAATTAGTCACATATAATGTTCCATACAGTATCTGATGAGCTCCACATAATGCTCCATATATAATGGGCCCCATTTGTAATGCTCCAGTGTATAATGTGCCCCTTAGATGCTGCTCCAGTGTGTGATCTGCCCCATTTACATTGCTCCAGTACATGATGGGCCTCATGGATGATGCTCCAGTGTATGATGGCCTCTAATAATGCTCCATATATAATGGGCCACATTTGTAATGCTCCAGTGTATAATGTGCCCCTTAGATGCTGCTCCAGTGTCTGATCTGCCCCACTTACAATGCTCCAGTACATGATGGGCCTCATGGATGATGCTCCAGTGTATGATGGCCCCTAATAATGCTCCATATATAATAGGCCACATTTGTAATGCTCCAGTGTATAATGTGCCCCTTAGATGCTGCTCCAGTATGTGATCTGCCCCATTTACATTGCTCTAGTACATGATGGGCCCTATTTTTAATTAACCCAGGCATAATATGTGAAAAGAGCTCCATGGAATAATCTGAGGTGTGTGCTTCCACATCCTTCACTTTTGGTGTGGGTGAAGGACACAAGGAAAGGGGTTGCTCCTGACCAGAAGCCTGCAGTTACGACTCAGTGCTTGCATTTTTTACAACTGTTACGTGCTACAGAACCACTCAGCACCCAGAATATGTTGTGCAGTTATATGTATGTATAATAGATTCTATGTGAGATGCATGTTCCTAATGCATCAGCCCACAGGCTGCGCCCCTGGGCAGAGGGGACACGATATTCTCCTTTTGTCCGCCCTCCCCACACCTTTGTAATTCCCACAGTAAACATCGGCAGGCTCCGGCCACCTGCGGCTTTTGTAATGCATTTCTGGCCTGCCGCTTTTCTATTGGCCTGCCCTCTGTATCTGTGTGATATATTCTGTGTCCTGTGAGTAAAGTGTTGTCAGCCTGGAAATACGTGGAGAAGCAGTGAGCTTTTATATGCGCCCATGCAACCAAGGAATTCCAGCCAGCGTCATTCATTCAGACTCCAGCCAACGCAGAGCGGACCTCCGAAAACACGGGGTGGTACTGAAAGAGGTACTCCAGCTTGGTAGATCCCGTTACAACAACTTCAGAAGAGGAGGCGATAGAGCTGGAGGCTGTTTCAGCAATGTAAGCCACACACAGTTCCTGATACTCCGGCTTTAAAAGCAGTCTACCTACTCCCAGAAAAGGGAGCCTTACAGGCCTTCCAGAGCTACACCATGACGCTGGCACAACACCTCCTGCCTTAGCTGCTATTGTGTTTTTGGCACTACCACAGATGCACCACCACCACCATCAGTACCAGGTGGCCCTCCACGTCCATATCCGCGTCCTCTTCCACCATACTTCCTCATGTTTTTGAAATGGACCCAAAATACCAGCAGATATATGGTACTGTATCATAAGCGTACAGCTCTATACAGTCTATGCATAACAGTAAATATCCATATATATTTCATGAGGCATACACAGACGCTCACAGGCTCAGTATGGATTACCCAATAAAATAACAAGTTGAAAAAGGGTACAATATCACCAAATAAAAGGTATATATAGTATAGTGTAAACATTCTGATTCTCTGTACACATTTCAGGAGGCAGACACAAATGCTCTCAGGCCCAGTATGGATTACACAAGAATATGAAAAGCTGTAAATGTGTTCTATAACACAAGCGTACAGTTGTATACAGTTTTGGGGTAATCTTAAAGTTCCAAATATATTGCCGGAGTAACAGACAGACGTTTCCAGGCTCATTATGGATTACACCAGAATCTAAATAGCTAAAAAGGATACTGTATCAGAAGCGTTCTGCTGTATACAGTGTTGGCCAAATTGAAAATATCGGTATATATTTCCGTAGTCACCTTCAGACGCTCACTCAGTTTGGTTTTGACCATAATAAAAAATGTTGTAAAAAAGTTCCTGGATAACAAGATGGCAAGTATATATTTTTTAGGGGACAATTGAAATCTCCATATAAATAGTCCCGTAGTCACTCTCAGACGCTTACACAGTATGGATTGGACCGTAATGCTAAATGTCGAACAAAGGTACTGTATAACAAGATACAAGCTGTATCGAGTATAATGTAAAAATTTGTTTCTCCGATTCACGGTATATATAGAAGGCATAACCCACACATGCTCACTCACTATGGATGATGTAGGGAAGGTGGACTGACAGACAAACCAGCCTGTAGTGAGAAGCAGAGGTGTAGCGCAGTGTAGGTGTGAAACCGCTAAGATAAAGAGAAAGGGTGCAGCGTTTTAGCTTGCCCATTGGAGGGCAGTGGAGAGTGTTGGAGTGGGACTGAATACCTGCCATTGGTCAGAGAAACTGTTAGGTGATGGTGGGCGGAGTTACCAGAACTGTAAGTATAAAAGGCTGAGGGAAGGTTCTGGAAGAGTCAGTCAGCGAAGGGAGCACAGCAAAGAGGAAGTTCTGCTGAGGAAATAGAGACAGTGGAAAGGCTCCAGAGAGGACTGACAGTTGAGGCGGTCACGGGGGGGTGGGCCAGAGGACGGTAGCCACAGACGAAGACGGCCTGGGGCTATTATACTGACGGTGTGCTCAGACTGGTGCAGCGCTGTGGTGGTTGGGCCTAGGCCAGCCACAGTGGAAGAGCCACAGAGGACGCCACGATTATAGTTACGAAGGAAGTGAAGGTACTGGGGCCTGTGTACAGAGAAATGTGAAACGGCTGTGGTGAATTGCTGATGCTGGCAGAAGGATGAGCACTAAAAACGGACCTGTTCAATACAAACTCTGTCTCAGTCTCGTGTTTGTCTGCGGCAAGAAGAGGGTCCCCCCCACAGTTGGTTATCCTACAGATGATACCTTAATACAAATTTTTGAAACAAGGTACTGTATCAGCACATACCAGGTGTGTCCAGTCTAGGGTTAAATTTACGTCTATACTTCCGGAGTCAAACACAGACACTCACAGGCTCACTATGTATTACACCAGAATTAAAAGTAGAAAAAGGGAAAGGTATTCATAGCGTACATCAGTATACAGTGTTGTGGTACTTTTAAATCTTCGTATACATTTCAATCTCAGTAAGCCAGTCAAGAATCTCCGCTACGGAAACTACATCGATACAAGTATAGACGCAAAGTCCAGTGTTTTAACAGAAATTTTTGAATTAATCATCGCAGGGAAACCTCCTTATATATGTTGCAGAGGCGATGCAGACCCTCAATTACTGTGTCTGTGGAGAAAGCGAAAAAGGTTCTATCAGCAGGTGTTGGTAATAGCAGCATTTTCCTTTTGGATGCAAACCACAGTGAAGTGAGCAGCGGGCTCTGAGGTGAAGAGCCATTGCTGAAACTGGTGTGGACTCTGACTGCCCGGTGTCCGCAGCAGAGTTAGATAGTGAAGGTGGCAGCTGGCTCTTAGGTGTTGAGCCACTGCGAAAAGTTTATCCGGTGATTCACTCTGCTGCCTGATGACTGCAGCAGAGCAAGATAAGTGTTTTGGTGTTTTTCCCTTTTTCCTTTGGGTGTTGTGCAGTACACTTTATTCCCTGTCTCACCTCCTGGGGAGGGGGTTGGTGGTTTAGCTCAGGGCTAAACAGGAGATAGGGACAGATCGGGGACTTGGGCCTCACTACCTTCAAGTGTACCCCCAAGTTAAGGAGAGTCAGGGTACCCTCTTAGCCTGAGGGGCAGTTCAGGGGCCCAGGTTCCACGTCTCCTGCTTTGTCCCAACTGCCCTGTGACACTGAGGTTTTGTAGTGCGTCCACGCTTGCAAGTGCATGTTGATTAAATGTCTAAGCATGCAACTGGTATTCAAATTTCTGAGTTGTTTACCTCGGCTAAAGGTCCTTCCGCACTTCTTATAGGTAACCTTTGCCTCATCAGTAGGATTTTGGACAAAGCAGTGCCACACTGCACTCTTCCTACATAGGTAAACATTTTCTGGCCTTGCACGCTGTGCTAAGTTGACCGTCTGGTCAAGCTGTCCTGCAACTCTTTTAGTTTTTGTTCCACGTTTTAGGACAGGTACGGGCCTGCTAGATAACCGCTGCTGTGATGTCAATTCCTGCTGCGGATCCTTCTCCTTATCTGAACTATTGCCAGCGCCACCCTCCTCCCCCAATGGATGCCAATCCAGGTCCAGAAATGGGTCATCCATCACCTCCTCTTCAAAGTCATCTGCACCTTCCTCTTTACCTTCCTCTGTGTCACCGTGTAAGGTGGTATAGTATGCGGGAAGGGGCACCTGGGTTTCATCAGGGTCACATTCTGGCTCAATAGACTGTGAGGGCAATGTAGTGCTGTGGGTCAATGTACCAGCAGAATCATCTAGCAGTGGCTTTGCATCAGTACAGTCCATGCAAGATTCATCTTGGACTGGGGAATTCAGGATTTGACTGGATAACCCAGGTATGGTATGTGAAAATAGCTCCATAGAGTAATCTGCAGTGTGGTCTGCCGCATCCTTAATTTTTGGTGGGGGTGAAGGACACAAGGAAAGGGTTTTTTATGACCAGAACCCTGAACTGACGACTCCGTGCTTGCAGGTTTCGACCGTTCAGAAGAGGAGGCAATAGAGCTGGTGGCTGTTTCGGCAATGTATGCCAAAACCTGTTCCTGATGCTCCGCCTTTAAAAGCGATTTTCCTACTCCAAGAAAAGGCAACCTTACAGGCCTTCTTTTGCCAGAGGATGACGCAGGCTCAACACCTCCTGCCTTAGCTGCTATTGTGCTTTTGCCTGAACCAGCCGATGCACCACCACCATCAGTACCAGCCGCGCCCCCCTGCCCATGTCTGCGGCCTGTTCCACCATACTTCCTCATGTTTGGGAAAATGTAACCAAAATACCAGCAGAGAGATGGTACTGTATGAGGAGCGTCCAGCTGTGTAAGGTGTATTAAACAAATTAAATCAACGTATATATTATGTTAGTCACAGACGCTCACAGTATGTATTGGACCGTAATTCAACAAGCATATATACGGAATTGTTTGAAAAATGGACACGACTCTAAGGTGTAGGTGTGGAAAAACGGAAAAACTTTTTTTTTTTCTCCCAGAGTCACACACAGATAGCTTCTATTTGTCTGTGCTAGAAGGCGGTATACGGTAGTGTGTGAGGAGCGAACACCACTAGACGGTGTCTGTATGGAAAATTGTCCAGCTCCGTGTATTTCTATATGGACTGACACGCTGTCTCTGTCTAGTTTTGACTGTAATCAAACAGCAGATATACGAAACTGTTTGAAAAACGGACACAACTCTAAGGTGTAGGTCTGGAAAAAGGGACAAACTCCTCGGCTTTTTCTACCAGAGTCACACCCAGATAGCTTCTATTTGTCCGTGATACCAGCCGGAATACACGGTAGTGTGTGAGGAGAGTACACCGTTAGATGGTGTCTGTATGGAAAATTGTCAAGCTCTGTGTATTTGCATACGGACTGACACACGCTGTCTCTGTCTAGTTTTGACTGTAATCAAACAGCAGATATACGAAACTGTTTGAAAAACAGACACAACTCTAAGGTGTAGGTCTGGAAAAACGGACAAACTCCTCGGCTTTTTCTTCCAGAGTCACATCCAGATAGCTTCTATTTGTCCGTGATACCAGCCGGAATACACGGTACTGTGTGAGGAGCGTACACCGCTAGACGATGTGTGAAAAAATGAACGCTCAGTAACTCATCAGGACAAAATAATAAAATTTGGAGTGCTTTGAAACAAGCAGTTTGAACAGCAGTGTGCACACAGCAATGCAGCCAGCAGGAAGCCTTAAAAGGCAGCCTAATTGGGTCGCCCTCCCAGGGCTGTGGGGTACTCGGTACCGGGCCGGGGCTAGGGGGAAAGGTGTCACAGCAGCGGTGACCCCGTCCGTGGCCCTGGGCGCCCAAATCAATGGGGGTTTGTGATATAGATTAATAGTTTGTGACGCCACCTATGAAGTTTGGCAAGCAAGATGTTAAGCCAACGCTGCGTGCAGATCCTCTGGGGCTGATGGTGTGTTGCAGCATAGATGGTTTAGCTCCCCACAGGTGAAGCTGTAACCCCAGGGCAGTGTAATTCCAATAGATGAGAATAGGCGCAGGCAGTGTGAGAATGCTGGTACCCAGATGTAGCAGTGCTGACAGTGTTGGCGCACAAATGAATGGCAGACACCAGGGCTTGCAGTTCCAAAGCTTTACTCACAGTCTGTGGTACACACTGGTGCCTGCCTCCGTGCCGTGTCCTCCGGGGCAGAGACTCAATCAACCTCCCGGGCAAGTCAGGATTCTCCTCTCCAACACTCCACCAACATGTACCTCTCCTGAACGACTCCTCTATTGCGCCTTAAGGTGTGAAGACCTCCAGTACCGTGGTACTCTGGAGTTCCTCCTGTCAGATGTTCCTAACAACTCTACTTGTATGGCAGACAGCTGTAGCCTCTCTCAGGGACTCCCTCCTCCGGAGTCCTGGCTCTCTATTCAGTTGCTGTTGTGCCCCAAGTCTTAGATGGGAGTAGTGCATTTACAGCCAACTACTCCACCGGTGTCTGCTGCAGAACCATAAGTGTCCATACAACCTCGGGGACCGGGCCCCGGCCTTGCACTGAAAACCTATAGGCAGGGTTCCTCTTCCAACCCACAACTCCTCTCTGTTCTCTCTACTCCTCTTTCCTCTGGAAGCTTAGGTTGCAGTTCTACATCCTTCTCCTCCTGTTCCTTTCCCGTGCTAGCTGGCTCAGATCACTGAGGCAGCTGCCCAACTCCTTCTCCTCGGACCCGTCCTCAGACTCTCCTGACTGACTGTCCTTCTCTCGCCTGACCTCCCGTCAGACTCACCTCCCAGACTGCTCTGTAATTCTAAACCTTCCAAACCTTTTATATGGATGTCAACTCCACCCACCTCCCAGCACATCCAGTGTTCCATGCAGGGAACCACCAAGGCACTCCTAATGTCTAGGAGGAGAGAGACACCTCGATGTGGTTGTGCAGAACTACCCTGTTGTGTGGGGTGCGAGTGTTAGAGTGTGGAAAGGAGTTCCCAACTTACCTAGTTGGTGGGGCACTACACCTTAGGAGAAGGTGCAGTACCTCTGTTGCGACTGAGCCTCAGGGGCGCCACATAATCACCACCAGCGCTGCTGCACACAGCAAAAATCCTCCCCTTACACTACACACTAACTGTACAGTGAAAAATGGTATCAGCAGAAGCAGTTTTTTTTCTTCTTCCCTGCCTAACACTCTCCCTGTTCAGAATCAGCAGCAGCACCTCTCCCTATTGTAAGATCGGCAGAAGTAAGATGGCGGTCGGCGTTCACAGCCTTTTATACCCACTGTGACGCCACACAAAGCCAGCCAATCACTTCAATGCCCTTCTTTAAGATGGTGCTGGCCGCTGCCTATGTCATCGCATTGCCCACAGTGTGCGTCTTCCATCATTGGCTGAAAAAAGGCGCTGGAAGCATAATTTGAAATGCAACTTTGGCGCTCGGGACGCCGACATCATGGCCAACCTCAAGCTACTGTATGGTCGGGTTTCGTTTCATGAAACCCAACTTTGGCGAAAGTCGGCGATTTTTTAAATTGACCGACCCATTTCGCTGAACTCTAGTGCTACCTGAGGTTTTGTAGTCCGTCCACGCTTGCAAGTGCATGGTAGTTAAATGTCTAAGCATGCAACTGGTATTCAAATTTCTGAGATTTTTACCTCGGCTAAAGTTCCTTCCACACTTCTTACAGATAACTTTTGCCTCATTAATAGGATTTTGGTCAAAAAAGTGCCACACTGCACTCTTCCTACTATGGTATAAATTTGCTGGCCTTGCACGCTGTGCTAATTTGACCGTCTGGCCAAGCTGTCCTGCAACTTTTTTTTTTTTTTTAAACAAGTTTTTGTACAGCTACGGTCCTGCCAGATAACCGCCGCTGTGATGTCGATGCCTGCTGCGGATCCTTCTCCTCTTCTAAGCTATTGCCAGCGTTACCCTCTTCCCCCAATGGATGGCAATCCGGGTCAACAACTGGGTCATCCATCATCTCTTCCATTTCATCTGCACCTTCCTCTGTGTCACTGTGTAAGGTGGTATAGTATGCGGGAAGGGTCACCTGAGTTTCATCAGGGTCTGATTCAGGCTCACTAGACTTTGAGTGAAATGTATTGCTCTGGGTCAATGTACCAGCAGAATAATCTAGCAGTGGCTGTGCATCAGTGCACTCCATGTCAGATTCATCTTGGACTGGGGAATTCAGGATTTGACTTGATAACCCAGGCATGGTATGTGAAAAGAGCTTCATGGAGTTTTCTGAAGTGTGGCCTGCTGTATCCTTCACTTTTGTTGGGGATGAAGGACACAAGGAAAGGGGTTGTTCCTGACCAGAAGCCTGCACTGACGACTCAGTGCTTGCATTTTTTTTAAGCTTCATAAGAGGAGGCGATAGAGCTGGATGCTGCTTTGCCAATGTAAACCAAAACCAGTTCCTGATGCTCTGGCTTTAAATGCGTTTTACGGAGCTTGGTTTACAGGGGAAAGGAGCAGACCTGTTTATCACGAGCTCCTGGTATTCCCCTATTTAATCCTGCAAAAGCGTACTAAAAGTGAAATTTTGGAATTAAAATCTTGTTGGAACATGCCTGGAGTAAGAAAGAAGGAAGAAATTCAGGATCCGATGAAGAAAAACATTATTGATGGCCAAAAAAGCTCACTGAGAACATCCGAGGTAGGCCTCCTCTCCACCAGAGCAAAACAACTTAAACAGCCGTCTGGCGCTGCAGCGTCTGAACAAGCGAGATGGAAGCCGACGGCTCAAGAGGCTCTGGGAAATCTCCGAGCTGTGGTCACGAAGAGGAGTCTGCAGGCCACAGCAAATGTGCCAGAGGAGACATGCTGACATCAGCATCGGGAGACCATGGGAAGGCGCGACTCAGGAAGACCACCGGTTAAAGCTGTAAAGTCATTGTTGTCGGGGCTGGCCCTGAGCGGTGGTAAGCCTGCTGCTGGGCAGGACAAGGAGCCGGAGGTCAGGAGGAGCGGTGTTATCTGCAGCGGCGAGGAAGGAAGCAAGCGGTAGCCTGGGGAAGGCGGTGGTATACACTTCAAAGCCAAAGCCAGTGACAGCGGGTGCAGGCGGGAAACCGGGAGATGCAGCGGTGAACTCTTCAGAGGATGCAGGAGACCAGGAGAGGCGGCGTGGACTCATCAGCGGATGCACGAGAGGCTGGGAATCTAGGAGAAGAGGCGGTAAATTCATCAGGGGTGCATGAATAATCGTTGACAGCTGCAGGGAGAGGCTTCAGGTTTGCGGTGGAGATGGGGAGTGAAGGCAGCGCGTAGCAGCAGAGGAGACAAGGTTGCAGAGAAGGTGTGGATTAGAGGAGGGAGAAACTGCATCCTCCATACTGGGCAAGATTTGTTGGCTTAGGGGAGAATTGTCACATATTGGACTTAGCAGTGCTTAAAGAGGAAAATCATTATGAACGTAGCGCAATTTCTGTATGACAAAACCCTGGCAGATCCCTTTCACACAAATTGATTGCTGATGGCAGGCTCATGAACAATGCGCCGGTGTTTGTCCCGGGGAGGACTGGGGAGAATGATAATAGGATATGGGAAGGGGAGAAAGAATAAGCCTGTAATCTTCAACTTCTAAAAGGGCGTAATAACAAAGATAATTTATCACACCACTCATATAACTCATAAGTCCTACAATTCACTTGAAGATTTGCATACTATATATTCGGCAGAAGTTATGGAGGGTATGGGGTCACCTGAATCGGGGGGAAGTGACATATCTGCTGACACGGATTATGAGGAATCTAATTCCTCAGGCTCAATTTGTGATGATATTGTCAAACATGACAACTGTAACTGTGATTATGAGTCATGAGAAAACTATACCACCCAAATCGATATAGATTATTGGGATCATGAGAAGCCATACAACAATGGAAGGCATAATACTTCTAAGACATAATTAATTGATGAAATACTAGCTTCAGATGAATACCCTACAGAGGAGTTTAGGGCTAGAATGCTCAAAGCTTTGTTAAAATCCATGTTTTTTTTTTTGGGTAAAAAAACCATTAGAGATAATGTTTCCGAAACACTGATTGATTTAAAAGCAAAAAACACAGGCTCTAAGCAAGCTAAGGCCTCCAAAGCTTTAATAAAAAATCTATTACAAAAGACACTATTACTATTTTTAGAAGATTTTCATTTGAATGCTATCGAAATGTCACACAGTCCTTCTCATGACTACAATAGGGTTAAATCTCCTTATTCAGAATATGCGTCTCTATGTGTTGGGGTAATTAAGATTTTAGCTACAGTTACAGAATCCGGGTTGACAATTCAAAAGGACATAGATTCCTTTACAAACAGTTTGACCGCATATGAAGCTTTTAAAAGGAGAACCAATATCAAGATTATGGATGGTCCGTGAAAAAGTGTCGTCGTTCCACTTGAAAAGCTCCATTTCTTCTATGATTCACCCCACTATTTCAAACATTGAAGATAGAAATCTAATTGAGAAAGCTTTTAGAATTCTTAGACACCCTTGTCTTCCACCTGATGTAGCCATGGACGTTAGCGTCTCATTCTACCCCAACTGGGTCAGGAACACACTTCTAAAAATCTCCAAGGAACCAACATTTCTTTCATCTCCATATAGCCACTAATCCTTTTACAAATACCTTTCGCAAGACACTTGGATAAAAAGGAAATCATTTCAAACTACAACAAAAGAACTACGTAGTGCAGGCATTCCCTACAATTGGACTCAACACTCTATTCTGCAGGTCCAATTTGCATCAAAAATGACTGGTATATCCTCATCAGAGGAGGGTGCTTAGTTCTTGCAAAACACAGGAATATTATCTTCTATGAATTCTCCTGGACTCTCTAGACTATCTCAATCGGATCGTCACCCTAATTGAAATCACTTGAAGATTATAAGGATTCTGACATTAATGGCAGCTTTATTTCTTTTTCTTTCTTCAGGAGTTAACTATTTTTGTCTAAACTACAGTATATAATTCACTTGATTAGTATTATATTTACGTAGAGTTAAAGAAGATTATTTTGCTTTTGCAGTGTTTGAATGCACAATTTTTTCTTTTGCCTCCATATCGGTCCTAGAACCACCAACGGTGTTCACGGACTGGATGGGGAATCATACATTTTTAGGGAATATTTTGTTTTTTTTTAGTTTTGGGATAGGTAATCAGTACGTGCGCTATGTCACAATTTTTTATATTACAATGCTTTCTAAGGTCCTATATACAATATAAAGCTTAGGTGACAGTTTGTTTATTTATAGCTGATGGTTTTAAGCAGCAGAAATTTTATGCTTTGTGATCTTTGTATTCGGATGTCAAACACACTCATGAGACAGGTTGTTTATTTATAGAAGATGGTACTAAGCAGTGGACAAAAACAATCTTAGGGAACTTAATGTACTGAATTTAGAAAGTGTTACTGGGCCGCCCTCACACCCAGGGCAGTGGGGTACTCGGTACCAGGCCCGATGGTCCTCAATGGGAGATGTCACGGTAGCAGGAACCCGGCCCGTGGCCCTGGGCGCCCATTGTAAATGTTCAGTGTCAATGTGTAAGTCGTGACGTCACCTGTGGTGTTCAGCAATGAAGATGTAAGCCGACGCTGCAGACAGATCCTCTGGGACAGATGGTGTGGTGCAGCAGTGATGTTATAGCCCTCCACAGGTAGGGCTGTAGTCCCAGGGCAGAGTAGGTGAAGTGACACGTAGATGGTGTAGTGTCAGGCGCAAGGGATGTAGCAGTGCTGGGCAGGTTAGCTCCGGAATAAGTGGAGGACACCAGGGCTTGTAGTTCCAAAGCTTTACTCAAAGTCTGTAGTACACACAGTTGCCTGCCTCCGTGCTGTGTCCTCCGGGTCAGGGACTCAGTCAACCTCTAAACAAGATGGAATGCTCCCTTCCAACACTCCGCCAACATGTGCCTTTCTAAACATCTCCTCTTATAGCGCCTTTGGTGTGAAGTACTCCTAGTACTGAGTTACACTGGAGTTCCTCCTGACAGATGTTCCCAAGAACTATACTTGTATGGCAGACAGCTGTAGCCTGCTTTGGGGACTCCTTACTCCTAAGTCCCGACTCACTATCCAAGTTGCTGTTGTGCCCTCAAGTCTGAGATGGGAGTAGTGCATTTACAGCTCACTACTCCACCGGTGTCTGCTGTAGGACCCTTAGTATCCATACAACCTCGGGGACCGGGCCCCAGCCTTGTGCTTAGAACTTCTAGGCAGGGTTCTCTCCTAACCCACATCCTCTGTTCCCTTTTACTCCTTCGTTCCGTACTAGTCTCTCCTTCTTATGGAAGATCAGGTTTCTGTTCAATGTCTTTCTCCTTCTTTCCTTTCCTGTGCCAGCAGACCCAGGTCACTGAGATCTGCTGCAGCACCTCCTTCCTCCATCCCTCTCCCAGGGATCTTCTCTCCTCACTCCTCTCCCTCTGACTGACTGACTCCTCACTGACTGAAATTCTAAACCTTCCCACTCTTTTATGTATTCTAACTCCACCCGCTTCCCAGCACGTTTCGTGTTCCAAGCATGGAGCCACCAAAGGTGCTCTGCTACACTCCAAGCAGGGAGCCGCAATGTGGCTTTGCTGAACTACTGTGTTGAGTGGGATGCAGGTGTTGGAGCGTGGTCAGGAGCCTCTAACCTACCTGGATGGTGGGGTACCACACCTCAGGAGGAGGTGCAGTAACTCTGTGGCAACTGAATCCTCAGGGTCACCACATTCCCCCCCGTTAAACACAGCACGTCCACGGGCTGCAAGCCAAACAGAGTAAACAACACAGGAACATACAAAAGTTTTATAATGCTGAATAAACATTTCTTATACTAAACTTCCCAATGTGGGAGGCACGGTTTCTTGAATGTTACAAACAGTTTTAACTAGCTATCTAAATTCAAAATTATGCTACCTAATTTAAAGTGCTATGGGAGCAACTCAATATCAATTCATATTTTCTAGCAACACATTTTCTTTCTATTGCCTTGCACATTCTCTACTTTCTTATATGACAACCGCTGGTGTTTGGTTCATCACCTGTAACTTCAATTCTTTATTCACATTCAAGGCACTTGTACGTCAAAATTTCTTTAGTATATCGTCTACTATACTTCTACATTTATAAAACATTCACTGTATTCCTTTCTCAATTATACCCTATAAAATCTGTCATTAAACATTATCATTTTCTAGCTTTTTGTTTCAAAAATATATTAACCATTATCAATAAGTGCAAAGAGCAGACACGGGTCCGGCCAACATGTCTGGAAATGTCCTTATGATGAGGTAATTCTTCTTTCAGGAAGAGAGTCCTATGTAAAACCAAGAGAGAGCACCTAAAGAGGTGCAAACTATGTACAATAACAGTTCTGGACCATTCAGCGATTTTGATCTCTGCAGTTCAAGTGTGAAAGCTGCCAATACAACCGGGCAACAGCTGGAAAAACAAAACTAAACCATGATGATCACAATAGAAAACAAAAGGCACAACAGTGCAAACACCCTCCTGGGTAATGAGAGTTATTTTGGCTAGTGGTGGTCTGTCTCCTCCTGGGATTTCTGGAAACTGGTTACTGGAACAGCTTCCAGGGGAGAAAAATGCGTTGGCAGTCCGCAGGTAATCCTCTTCCATCGGAGTCAAATTTGTAGCTGGCTGCACTCTTGGCTGCAGGACTGGTGTTAATCCAGCTTGGCACATGAGGGTAGGCACAAACACTGTTTTGGTAATCACTGGGGGTGAAGGGGCAGGGGACAGTTTCTGCCTGCAGGTCTTGATGAGATCCTCCGGGACCCGTCTGATATTCATCGCATACCAGCCTCTCAATCCTTCATGTCTGGTAAACGTCACATGATCTCCCGGGTGTAGGTTTCTGGCAGGGTGCCCCTTCCTCAAGTGTGATTCCACATCCCTCCGATTGAAGAAAAGATCAGAGATTTGGCTGGGGTCATGGATGAAGCCGAACCCCCTCTCGTGGTTCACATTTAAAATATATCCCCAACCTGCTGAGTCCCGGGGACCGTAGCGACTGGCACGGACCTACTCTTGCCGGTCCAAGTCAGGGCCCAGCACAGCCAACTTGCACTGCTCCCTCGCTTACTGCTCTGCTGCCAGCTGGCGTATGGTCGCTTGGCAGTTACCCAATTGTCGTCCTCTTCCCATTCTTCCCGGGACCGATCCCGGCTCATCGTGTACCACGGCACCACCATTGGGGTCCCAGTGTCTTCCCCGGGGGACTGGTATCCCAGTCCCAGACCAGATCTAACACAACCTGGCCATCCTGTTGTGAGTTCATTTTCCCCTTCACCATTGAGGTCTGATGAACTCCCTCTTCTGGTGAAGGAAGGTAGTGAGGCTGATTACCAAGCACCTGAGCAGAATGATGATGACTGGGTGACTGGAATTGCTGACTGGATATAAGGCAGCCAACGCCCTTCTGCCTTGTGGGTGATTTCTCTGAGGGATTCTAGGAGACCAGTCTGATTCCTGCTCCTCAAAAGCTAAGTTTTCTGCTCTGCTTTTTGCATTTGTGTTTTGGTTTTGTTTTGCCTTGTTTTTCTGGATTTCTGCCATTCCCTGCTGGGGTGAGCTGAATTCCTTTTTGCTCTGTCTTCAGAAAATACCTGAGTACTGATATAGTCTTTTTGTAGCCTAGCGTCTTCAGGGCTTTTTTCCCTATCAGTCTGTTGACTCTTGTTTCAGCTTTTCTATCCTGTCCTATTTAGTTAGCTTGGACCCCATCATTTGCTCAGCCTATCTTTCTATCTGTGTGAGTGTTTTTTCATCTTGCTTCACCGTCATTATATGTTGGGGGCTGCCTATTGCTTTGGGGTCTGCTCTGGGGCAGTTTAGATTTCCCTTTCTGTCTTTAGGCTATTTAGTTCTCCGGCTGTGATCGAGGGGTCTAGGGCACCATAGGAACCCCCCACGGCTACTGCTAGTTGTTGTTGATAGGTTCAGGGGTCTGCAATCCGATAGCTGCCAACTTCTCTGGTTTTCTGGACTTAGCTAGTATTTCTGTTTTTGCCTCCTACGGTGACTCATTCATAGCAGAATCACCCGCCATACCGCAGATTCTAGGGTAGTCAATAGCAGGAAAGAATTGTAAAAAAAAAAAAAAGTGTGTATATTTTTTCCTCTATATCTCTGAGGCCGTAGGTGGAATTTTTTTTTTTCTCTCAATGGAGATAAAGCAATTGTCTGATCGTGTGGAGCAGCTCGCTGCGGAAGTGCGGGGAATTTCCGCCTACCTTGCTCATTCACATGCTGCTGAACCAAAAAACCTTACTTCTGATGTGTTTTTTGGGGATCGGTCTAAATTTTTGAATTTCAAAAATAATTGTAAATAATTTTTTGCCTTGAAGCCTAACTCGTCAGGGAGCTCCGTGCAGCAGGTTAAAATTGTCATCTCTTTGCTGCGTGGCGATCCCCACGATTGGGCGTTTTCTTTGAAACCAGATGATCCTATTCTGACTAATGTGAACGCATTTTTTCAAGCCTTGGGGTTGTTGTATGATGAACCTAATGCTATTGATCAGGCTGAAAAGACCCTGTTGGCATTGAGCCAGGGTCGAGATTCTGCAGAATTGTACTGTCAAAAATTCCGAAAGTGGGCGGTCCTTACTACCTGGAATGATAATGCCTTGGCAGCTCTCTTTCGGAAGGGTTTGTCAGAAGCCGTAAAAGATACTATGGTGGGATTTCCTGTTCCCTCTGGTCTTGACGATTCTATGTCATTAGCCATTCAGGTTGATCGGCGTTTACGTGAACGCAGGACTGCACGAGAGGTGTTGCCACCTTTTGAACAAGTGTCTGAACCTATGCAATGTGATAGAGTTTTGTCCAGGGAGCAACGTCAGGAGTTCAGAAGGCGTAATAAGCGGTGTTTTTTTGTAGAGATGCCTCGCATATTATTTCTGTCTGTCCTAAACGAGAGAAACGTTTTGCACACACGTTTTCTGTGGGTGGTGTTCAACCTAAGTTTCTTCTGGCAATTACTCTGATCTGCTCCCTGTCCACATTTTCCGTCAAGGCTTTTGTGGATTCGGGAGCAGCCCTGAACCTAATGGGCTTGGATTTTGCTAAACGTTGTGGATTTCCGATGACACCTCTGCGGACGCCTATCCCTTTGGGGGATTGATGCTACTCCTTTGGCGAAAAATAAACCTCAGTTTTGGACCCAGGTGGTAATGCGGGTCGCCCTAGACCATCAAGAAAAATGCAGATTTTTGGTGTTGCATAATTTGCATGATACCATTGTTCTGGGGATTCCCTGGTTGCAAATTCATAATCCAGTTTTGGATTGGAAATCTGTGTCTGTGGTGAGTTGGGGTTGTCGATGTGCCCTTAGTGAGGCTCCGGTTTTTTCCACCTCTCCTCAGTCGCATGATGTTCCTGACTATTTGGCGGACTTTTATGATGTATTTAGTGAGAATGAGTCTGCGTCTTTGCCTCCTCATAGGAGTTATGACTGTGCAATTGAACTGAGCCCGGGGTGTAAATTTCCCAAGGGTCGGCTCTTCAATTTATCTGTACCCGAGCACGAGGCTATGCGATCCTATATTAAGGAGGCGTTGGAGAAGGGTCATATTAGACCATCCTCTTCACCCTTAGGTGCCATTTTTTTTTTCGTGGCCAATAAGGATGGTTCATTAAGGCCTTGTATTGATTATCGTGCCCTCAACAAAATTACTATTAAATATCAGTATCCGTTACCCCTGATTTCGGATCTATTCTCCAGAGTTAAAGGTGCTTGCTGGTTTACCAAGCTTGACCTCAGGGGGGCGTATAATCTTATCCGCATTAAGCATGGGGATGAATGGAAGATGGCGTTTAATACTCCGGAGGGACATTTTGAGTACCTGGTGATGCCTTTTGGGCTCACTAATGCCCCTTCTGTCTTCCAGTGCTTCATGAACGACATTTTCCGAGACTTTGTGGATAAATTTTAGATTATCTATCTGGATGAAATTTTGATCTTCTCCAAGGATTGGGATTCTCATGTGGAACATGTTCGGACTGTGTTCCGGATCTTGAGGGAGAATTCCCTGTATGTCAAAGGATCAAAATGCCTTTTTGGGGTACAGAGGATTTCATTTTTGGGATTTATTTTGTCTCCGTCAACTATTGAAATGGACCCGGCCAAGGTACAGGCCATTTATGATTGGGTTCAGCCCACTTCTTTGAAGGCCCTCCAGAAGTTTTTGGGTTTTGCTAATTTTTATCGGAAATTTATAGCAAAATTTTCGAGTATTGCCAAGCCATTGACTGATCTGACTAAGAAGGGTGCTGATGTGTTGAATTGGTCTCTGGAGGCTGTTTCTTCCTTTCAGGAGCTGAAGCGAAGATTCACTTCTGCCCCGGTTTTGCAGCAACCTGATGTCTCACTCCCGTTCCAGGTAGAGGTGGACGCTTCTGAGAATGGTGCAGGAGCTGTTTTGTCCCAAAAGGATCCTGTAACATCTAAAATGAATCCCTGTGCTTTCTTTTCCCGAAAGTTCTCTCCATCTGAACATAACTATGATGTGGGGAATCGGGAACTGTTAGCCATGAAATGGGCATTTGAGGAGTGGAGACATTGGTTGGAGGGAGCTAAACATCAAGTCGTGGTCCTCACTGACCACAAGAATTTGATTTACCTGGAGTCGGCCAAACGCTTGAACACTAGACAGGCTAGGTGGGCCTTGTTTTTTACACGTTTTTATTTTGTGGTCTGTTTCCTGGCACTAAGAATGTCAAGGCAGACGCCCTCTCTAGGAGCTTCTTTGCTGATTCTCCTGTGGTGACCAAGCCTGCTACCATCTTAGGCGAAGGGGTAGTTCTTTCTGCCATCTCGCCCGATTTGAGACGTGCTCTGGAAGAGCTCCAGGAGGGCAAACCTGAGCGTTGTCCCAGTGGAAAGTTGTATGTTCCTGACCAGTGGAAGAAGAGAGTGATGTCTGAAGTTCATTGCTCTGCATTGGCTGGTCATCCAGGTATTTTAGGTACTAGAGATCTGGTGAGTCGGTATTTTTGGTGGCCCGCCTTGTCTCGTGATGTCAGGAATTTTGTGCAGTCCTGTGGGACTTGCTCCCGGTCTAAACCTTGTTCTCGCTCAAGTGGGTTGTTGATGCCTTTGCCGGTCCCCAGGAGGCCATGGACCCATATTTCAATGGATTTCATCTCTGATATGCCTGTCTCTCAGAGAATGACTGTTATTTGGGTTATTTGTGATAGGTTCTCTAAGATGGTTCATCTTGTACCACTCCCTAAGTTGCCATCTTCCTCTGAGTTGGTGCCCCTGTTTTTGCAACAGGTGGTTCGCTTGCACGGGATTCCTGAGAACATTGTATCTGACAGAGGAGTTCAGTTTGTGTCTAGATTTTGGAGGACTTTCTGTTCCAAGCTGGGAATTCAGTTGTCCTTCTCCTCTGCTTTTCACCCTCAGACCAATGGGCAGACGGAGAGAACAAACCAGACCTTGGAGTCGTATTTGAGATGTTTTATTT
The DNA here is from genome assembly GCF_039654945.1 of Dendrobates tinctorius. Lineage (NCBI taxonomy): Eukaryota > Metazoa > Chordata > Amphibia > Anura > Dendrobatidae > Dendrobates > Dendrobates tinctorius. The sequence continues at coordinate 15,781,097 of NW_027361713.1, read as the reverse complement.
CCGCTGATCAGGATGATTGGGTTTTTTGGCTGAATTTGGCTGAATTTGCTTTAAATAATAGAGCTAGTTCTGCCACTTTGATGTCACCTTTTTTTGTAACTTTGGGTTTCATCCTCGATTTTCTTCAGGGTAGGTGGAGCCTTCTGCCTGCCCAGGTGTTGACACTGTAGTGGAGAGAATGCACCAGATCTGGGACCAAGTGGTGGATAAGTTATCTCTCTCCCAGGAAAAGGCCCAGCGGTTTTCCAACCGACATAGGACCATTGGTCCCCAGTTCATAACACCATCCGCTGCGACCGCGGTACACCCCAGGGCCTTCCCAGGTGTAGGGGCATCAGACGTACCTGGAGCCTCCTGGCGGTTTGGTCTCTGGTCCGGTGCAGGCATGGTGGCAACGGGTGCTGTTTGGTGGGATTCCGGGGATGGTGGTGGAGCCAATGGCGTCTCCGGGTCCGCAGGGGTCTCTGGAGGGACCTGGGTGGCCGCGTCAGGTCCGGACGGGAGCTCTTCTTCCTCCGCTTCGGCTCCCAGGGCCTTGTACAACTCCTCCGGTGGTGGCAGAGAGGGAACAATATACGCTGCCGGTGGCATGGCAGCGGTTGCAGGCTCCACAAGGTCTGCCTGGAAAAAATCCAGTGCAGCAGCAGCAGGTACCGGTGTCGCGGGTACCGCAGGTGCAGGCCCCTCCTGGGAGCACTGCAGATTCAAGGTCCATAGCACTTCCTGTCTCAGTTGCAGGCAGCACGTCAGCTGGGCTATTTCATCCTCCAGCTGCTGACGGTTCATCTCGGACACTGGGTTGGAGCCTTCAGCCATGGCGCCGGGGAGATCCAGCATAACCTCCTCGCGCTCCGCAGGCCTCCTCCCTTCTCCTTCCAAGATGGCGTTCTGGCGTTCTTCTTCCTGTCTGAGCTCTTCCCGCCTCAGGCTTCCGCTCCACTTTCTTGGGGCGGCGTCTCCTTCCAGCTCCTCCATACCAAGCCAGTATACGAACCCCTCGGGGGGTGGGCCATGTTGTTATCGCATAGTAATTCAGGCAGGGGAGGCCCAGGACAGTTTGCGGTCTTTTCTTAGGACCTCCCATGTTGTCACGTCCTTCTTCACCGCACCAGCGGCCATTTTTAACATTCATTTCACAGTCTATTAAACTGGGTCTTCTGCACATCTCCAAAATTTTAAGTCTTAGGCAAAAAGAACCCGATGGCATCGTGTCTCGTCATCCTGTTCGTGATGCCAAAAATGGGTCGCCCTCACACCCAGGGCAGTGGGGTACTCGGTACCGGGCCCGATGGTCCTCAATAGGAGATGTCACGGCAGCAGGAACCTGGCCTGTGGCCCTGGGCGCCCATTGTAAATGTTCAGTGTCAATGTGTAAGTCGTGACGCCACGTGTGGTGTTCGGCAATGAAGATGTAAGCCGACGTTGCAGACAGATCCTCTGGGACAGATGGTGTGGTGCAGCAGTGATGTTATAGCCCTCCACAGGTAGGGCTGTAGTCCCAGGGCTGAGTAGGTGAAGTGACACGTAGATGGTGTAGTGTCAGGCGCAAGGGATGTAGCAGTGCTGGGCAGGTTAGCGCCAGAATAAGTGGAGGACACCAGGGCTTGTAGTTCCAAAGCTTTACTCACAGTCTGTAGTACACACTGATGCCTGCCTCCATGCTGTGTCCTCCGGGTCAGGGACTCAGCCAACCTCCAAACAAGGTGGAATGCTCCCTTCCAACACTCCGCCAACATGTGCCTTTCTGATCGTCTCCTCTTACAGCGCCTTTTGTGTGAAGTACTCCGAGTGCTGAGTTACACTGGAGTTCCTCCTGACAGATGTTCCCAAGAACTATACTTGTACGGCAGACAGCTGTAGCCTGCTTCGGGGACTCCTTACTCCTAAGTCCCGGCTCACTATCCAAGTTGCTGTTGTGCCCTCAAGTCTGAGATGGGAGTAGTGCATTTACAGCTCACTACTCCACCGGTGTCTGCTGTAGGACCCTTAGTACCCATACAACCTCAGGGACCGGGCCCCAGCCTTGCGCTTAGAACTTCTAGTCAGGGTTCTCTCCTAACCCACGTCCTCTGTTCCCTTTTACTCCTTCGTTCCGTACTAGTCTCTCCTTCTTATGGAAGATCTGGTTTCTGTTCAATGTCTTTCTCCTTCTTTCCTTTCCCGTGCCAGCAGACCCAGGTCACTGAGATATGCTGCAGCACCTCCTTCCTCCATCCCTCTCCCAGGGATCTTCTTTCCTCTCTCCTCTCCCTCTGACTGACTGACTCCTCACTGACTGAAATTCTAAACCTTCCCGCTCTTTTATGTATTCTAACTCCACCCGCCTCCCAGCACGTTTCGTGTTCCAAGCAGGGAGCCACCAAAGGTGCCCTGCTACACTCCAAGCAGGGAGCCGCAATGTGGCTTTGCTGAACTACTGTGTTGTGTGGGATGCAGGTGTTGGAGCGTGGTCAGGAGCCTCCAACCTACCTGGATGGTGGGGTACCACACCTCAGGAGGAGGTGCAGTACCTCTGTGGCAACTGAATCCTCAGGGGTGCCACATTACATTATCGTTTATGTAATTATGTCATTCCTTTGTATGTCTACCTGTCTATCCACCATCTGGGGGGCTCCCTGTCTTCACAGGGGGTTTTCATTCCTAATCCTAACCCTGCTTTCTTTCCTTTACTTTCCTCTTAAATTTTTTAATGTAATATCAAATTTTGGAAATAAAAGCAGTTTACCCAATCCATGAAAAGGTAGCCTTCCAGGCCTTCCTGAGCCAGACCATGGCGCAGTCTCAACACCTCCTGCCTTAGCTGCTGTTGTGCTTTTGGCCATACCAGCAGATGCACCACCACCACCATCAGTACCAGCTGGCCCCCATGCCCACGTCCACGGCCCCTTCCACCATAGTTCCAAATTTGTGTTTAAAAAAAAACCCAAAATACCACCACATACTGTATATGGTACTGTATGAGTTGCATACAGCAGTCTACAGTCTAGGGATAATTGTAAATCTATATATATATATTACAGGAGTCAGACACAGACACTCACAGCCTCATTATGGATTACACAGTAATATAAATAGTTGAGAAAGGGTACAGTAACACCAGATACCAGGTATATATATGGTATAGATTAAACTTTATAAATGTACGTACATATTTCAGGAGGCAGACACAGACGCTCTCTGGCTCATTAAGGATTATATCACAATGTAAAAAGCAGTAAAAGGGTAATGGATCTGAAGCGTACAGCTGTATACAGTGTAGGGGTCAATGTAAATCTCTGTATATATTTCCAAAGTCATAAACAGACTCTCACTGGCTCTGTATGCATTAGACCGGAATATAAACAGCAGTAAATGGTTAATGTATCACAAGCTTACAGCTGTATAAAGTGTTGTGCTAATCGTAAATCTACAAATATATTTACGGAGTAATAGACAGACAATTTGGAAGTGCATTGACCAGCAGGGTGGTTTGCTGTTGAAGGGGAAAAAAAACCTCTTTAAATCTTCTGCCTGAGCGAGTGTGAACGAGCTGAGTGTGACCGGAGCGTAAGTGCGATCTGTGGTAAGTGTGTGACTTGTGATTCAGTGACTTTGGATTCAGGGAGTTTACAAGGGAGGTATTACTGAATTACTGTTATATTTTATTAATACTTTTTATTTATTTATATATTTATTTACTCATTTTTTCTGTCTGGTGCAATCCCCATTAGGATGTGCTCCAATATTGCCAATGCCAACCAGTGTACGTCTTGCCGCATGTATGAAATCCTTGACCAGCAGGTCGAGGGTGCATAATGCTGTGCGAGATGTGAGCACGTTGTGCATTTGGAAGCCCAGATACTGGATCTAAATGCGCAGCAGGCAACAATGAGATCCATAGACAATATGGAAAGGAGTCTTCTGCTCACTGAGCAGACGCTCAATGGGATAGATGAAGGGGGGATGCTAGTTTGGAGCCTCAGGACATTGAAGTAGCCAGCTGGGTGACAGTTAGAAGGCGGGGTAAAGGGAAGTGCGCCAGGGAGGCTAGTCCTGATCTCGCACATCCCAATAAGTTTGCTAAGTTGGCAGATGAGGGGAGTGTCAGCGCAGGGGTAGCACTGCTGCAGCAAGACATGTCCTCTGAAAGCCGGAGGAATGTCTGCTCCAGTAATGGGGAACTAGGAGAGCAGGGCAGGCCAGACAGGTGCTGGTAGTGGGGGACTCAATTATTAGGGGAACAGATAGGGCAATCTGTCACAAAGACAGGGATCGTCGTACGGTGTGCTGCCTACCTGGCGCTCGAGTGCGACACATCGCTGATCGGGTTGACAGATTACTGGGAGGGGCTGGTGAAGATCCAGCGGTCATGGTGCACATTTGCACAAATGACAAAGTTAGAGGTAGGTGGAAGGTCCTTAAAGATGATTTCAGGGAATTAGGCTGCAAGCTTAAAGCAAGGACCTCCAAGGTGGTATTTTAGGAAATACTTCCTGTACCATGTGCCACGCCAGAGAGGCAACGGGAGATTAGGGAGGTTAATAAGTGGCTCAGGAATTGGTGTAGGAAGGAAGGGTTTGGGTTCCTGGAGAACTGGGCCGACTTCTCAGTTGGCTACAGGTTCTATGCTAGGGATGGGCTGCACCTCAATGGGGAGGGTGCAGCTGTGCTGGGGGAGAAAATGGCTAGAAGGTTGGAGGAGTGTTTAAACTAGGGAATGGGGGGAGGGTATTCCTTTTATAGGAGGGGAAGACAGTGAAGATAGAGACCTGGGCACAAATAATGAAATTGGGGGTGGGGGTGGCATGGGGGGTGGGGTTAGAACAGTTAATAATTTAAGAAAGAATAGAGGCACAGAGAGATACATAAAATGCATGTATACTAATGCAAGAAGCCTCGCTAACAAAATGGAGGAATTAGAATTAATTTTGTGGGAACATAATTATGATATGGTGGGGATATCTGAGATGTGGCTGGACGAGAGCCATGACTGGGCGACTAATTTACAGGGATATAGTCTGTTCAGAAATTACCGTACAAATAAGCGAGGGGCAGGCGTTTGTTTATATGTAAAATCATCCTTAAAACCCATCCAGCGTGATAATATATATGAATCTAATGAAAATGTAGAGTCCCTGTGGGTGGGGATAATGGGAGGGGGAAGAATAATAAATTACTGATAGGGGTTTGTTATAAGTCTCCAAAAATAATGGAAGCAACAGAGAATATCCTCATAAAGCAAACAGATGAAGCAGCGACTCAAGGAGAAGTCATTATTATGGGGGACTTCAACTACCCTGAAATATATTGGGGAACCGAAACCTGCAGTTCCAGCAAAGGTAATGGGTTTTTGACAACTATGAGAGACAATTATCTTTCACAACTGGTTCAGGACCCAACAAGAGGGGGGGGCACTGCTAGACCTAATATTAACCAACAGGCCAGACCGCATATCAAATATAAGGGTTGAGGGTCACTTGTTTAATAGTGATCACAAAATAATAAGTTTTCATGTATCCTTTAATAAGACGTGTAGTAGAGGGGTTACAAGGACACTAAACTTCAGGAAAGCAAGTTTCCAACGGATGAGAGATGATCTTGGTGCAATTAACTGGGACGATATCCTGAGACATAAAAATACACAAAGAAAATGGGAGACGTTTATTAGCATCCTGAATAGGACCTGTGCATAATATATACCGTATGGGAATAAACATGCGAGAACTAGGAAGAAACCATTATGGCTAAATAGAGCTGTAAGGGGCGCAATAAGGGACAAAAAGAAAGCATTTAGAGAAATAAAGCAAGTAGGTAGTGATGAGGCATTAAATAAATACAGAAAATTAAATAAATTCTGTAAAAAGCAAATCAAGACAGCAAAGATTTAGACAGAGAGGCTCATTGCCAGAGAAAGTAAAAATAATCCCAAAATATTCTTTAATTATATAAATAGTAAGAAACTAAAAAATGATAGTGTTGGTCCCCTTAAAAATAGTCTGGGTGAAATGGTAGATGAGGATGAGGAAAAAGCCAATATTCTAAATGACTTTTTTCAACAGTATTTACACAAGAAAATCCCATGACGGATGACATGATCAGTGATAAAAATTCTCCATTAAATGTCACCTGCTTAACCCAGCAGGATGTACAGCAGCGTCTACAAATCACTAAAATTGACAAATCCCCGGGCCCGGATGGGATACACCCCCGAGTACTGCAAGAATTAAGTACAGTCATAAATAGACCATAATTTTTAATCTTTAAAGATTCCATAATAACAGGGTCTGTACCACAGGACTGGCGTATAGCAAATGTGGTTCCAAAATTCAAAAAGGGGACAAAAACTGAACTTGGAAATTATAGGCCAGTAAGTTTAACCTCAACTGTGAGTAAAATCCTGGAGGGTTTTCTAAGAGATACTATACTGGAGTATCTGAAGAAGAATAACCTCATGACCCAATATCAACATGGGTTTACGAGGGACCGTTCCTGTCAGACTAATCGGATAAGCTTTTATGAAGAGGTAAGTACCGGACTGGACCAAGGCAATGCAGTGAACGTGGTGTACATGGACTTTTCAAAAGCTTTTGATACGGTGCCACACAAAAGGTTGATACATAAAATGAGAACAATGGGGATAGGGGAAAATATGTGTTAGGCTAGTTTCACACTTGCTTTTTTTTGCAGCGCGTTTTTCCCGCAAAAAAACGCATTGAAAAAACGCATACAAAAGCATACAACTGCTGCGTTTTTTTCAAGCATTTTTATGAGCATGCATGAAAAAAACCCAGCGTTTTTAAGCGTTTGTATGCGTTTTTAGTGCGTTTTTACCGCGTTTGCATTTTTTTCCAACATTTTTAGGTGGCCCCTCACACTACCCAAACCATGACTTTACTAACCCTAACCCTGACCCTAACCCTAACCCTGACCCTAACCCTAACCCTAACCCTGACCCTAACCCTTAACCAAATCATACTTAACCCTAACCCAAACCCTAAACCCTAACTAACCCTAACCCTAACCCTAACCCTAACCCTGACCCTAACCCTAACCCTAACCCTGACCCTAACCCTTAACAAAACCATACTTAACCCTAACCCTGACCCTAACCCTAACCCTGACCCTAACCCTAACCCTGACCCTAACCCTAACCCTAACCCTGACCCTAACCCTAACCCTAACCCTAACCCTGACCCTAACCCTTAACAAAACCATACTTAACCCTAATCCTGACCCTAACCCTGACCCTAATCCTTAACAAAACCATACTTAACCCTAACCCTGACCCTAACCCTAACCCTGACCCTAACCCTAACCCTAACCCTGACCCTAACCCTAACCCTAACCCTGACCCTAACCCTTAACAAAACCATACTTAACCCTAATCCTGACCCTAACCCTGACCCTAATCCTTAACAAAACCATACTTAACCCTAACCCTGACCCTAACCCTAACCCTGACCCTAACCCTAACCCTAACCCTGACCCTAACCCTAACCCTAACCCTAACCCTGACCCTAACCCTTAACAAAACCATATTTAACCCTAATCCTGACCCTAACCATGACCCTAACCCTTAACCAAACCATACTTAACCCTAACCCTGACCCAAAACCCAACCCTAACCCTGACCCTGACCCTAACCCTAACCCTAAACCCCCTTAACTAACCCTAACTCTAACCCAAACCCCTAAATTCCATGGTTAAAAAAAAAAAACGCATATGCAAAAAAACGCTTACATGAGCATGCCAGTGCGCACATATGCGCATCCATAGGCTATAATGGCCATTTTTAGCGCAAAACGTGCGCATATGTGCGCATGCGCTTTTTTGCAGGGCCCAAAAATGCAACATGCTGCGTCTGGAAAATCCAATCGCACACCCCCAAAAAACGCAGCGCATGAAAATCGCATACATGCGCTTACAAGCGCGCATGTATGCGCACCCATGTTAAATATAGGGGAAAAAACGCATGCGCAGGTTAGCGTTTTTTTCCAGCGCTAAAAAACGCAAATGTGAAACCAGCCTTAGTGGGTTAAGAGCTGGCTCAGGGATAGGAAACAAAGGGTGGTTATTAATGGAGCACACTCGGACTGGGTCACGGTTAGCAGTGGGGTATCACAGGGGTCAGTATTGGGCCTGCTTTTTTTAACATATTTATTAATGGCCTTGTAAGGGGCATAGAGAGTAGAATTTCAATATTTGCAGATGACACTAAACTCTGCAGGGTAATCAATACTGAGGAGGACAATTTTATATTACAGGAGGATTTATGTAAACTAGAAGCTTGGGCTGATAAATGGGAAATGAGCTTTAATGGGGATAAATGTAAGGTCATGCACTTGGGTAGAACAAACAAGATGTTTAAAGGGGTTGTCTGGGCTTTTCACATAATCTCAGTACATATCTGGGCTGCAGAATTATGACAATAAGTAATTTACTTTCTTTCACTAGTTTGCACGGTTTTCTAGATATTCTGAACAGAACGTCCAAGGGGGGGTGTTATGGCATTGAATTGAGAACTAGTCGTAACCTCTTACTCTACTCCAAGCATGCCCTCTATAGCAACAACCCCACCCTCCATAGCTACAGGCCCTCCCCGTCCACATGAAGCAGCCCTTATCACACAGTAACGAATTCTTCCTCTTCAGCAGCCTCAGTGCAGAGAGCAGAGAGCTGTTACTCCCCCAGACACACACTGAACAGTTATCTATGGAAAGTGAAACTAGTGAGGAGTGAAAATCGTCCTGTAATCTGGGCCACTCCATGATTACAATACATAACTCATTATCAGTAATTCCTTCCCTCACTGTCCCAGGCTGCTGGCAGCAGTGAGAACAGACTTTGTGATGGCCAGTGATGGGGGTTTGCAGCTTCTAATCTGCACAGCAGATGGCAGTCACTGATGTAATCTGTTGTGTGGCAAAGCCTCTGCTGTGTGAATGAGACAGCTCTGTGTCACTGATGTCTTCACACAGCAGCAGATTTGGTGCAGTGTATGTGTGAAGCTCCACCAAACTCCCAGCAAGCTCCAGTGACCAGCACCACCCACTGCCCACTCATTGGCTGGCAGTAAACTGCACCAGCACTCATTGTTACAGTTGCTGTTACGGGGAAGCTAGAGAACAACCCGGAAGTGGACCCTCTGGGTCATGGCTCCAGAGCCCCCGAGGGCGAGCGGCCCAGGTGATGACCACCCCCTGTACAGGGAGTGTTAGGGGCAGGCCCATGGAGGGTAGAACCGTGACGGCCGGAACCAAAGGGGCGACTGGGGTAAGCTAGGAGAGGATACACAGATATACCGAGTGGCGATGGACCTTGGAACTGTGGAGGAGGGACAGCGAGGCGGGCTCAGAGGACGGCACAGACGAGAGTGTTACGGAGAGGAGACAATGGCTGAGGCAGGATAGGGGGACACGGCAAGAGGCAAACAGACAGAGGAACACACAGTAGCAGAACCAGAGCAGAGACAAATAGAGACTGACAAGGAGAGAGCGCAGGAGGCGCAGACACAAAGGGGGCCAGAGTCAGAGTGACCGCTGCAGGAGACAGCGTCACCGAGGTTGACAGTCAGGCACCTTACCTGACAAAGCCCCAATCTTAAATAGCCGGTGGGCGCCGCCATGTTGGGGGTGGCGCCAACCGCGTCATCCTACCCAGGGGGCAGAGCGCCGGGATCTCCACAGTGCGCGGGTGCCCGACGCCGGGAAACCCGGAAGCTGGGAGCGGTGACGCGCAGGGACCCGAGGACGCGCCAGGAGGCGCGCGCCGAAGTCGGAACTCTGACAGTAACCCCCCTCTTACTCCCCTCCCTCCCAAGGTTGAAGAAAAATCGCTTCATAATAAGAGGGGCATTAATATTCTCCCGGGGTTCCCAAGATCTCTCTTCCAGGCCGAAACCTTTCCAATCAACCAGAAATAAAGTTTTTCCTTTAACCGTCTTCATGGCCAAAATGTCCCGCACCTCAAAAACGTTATCTGAACTACAAGGTTGGGAAGTCAGAGCTGAGGCCGAGTGAAAATGATTAAATATTGCAGGCTTGAGGAGGGAGACATGAAAGGAATTGGGAATTTTCAGAGAGAGGGGCAACTTTAGCTTATAGGCTACGTCATTGATACGACTCAGGATCTCGAAGGGACCAATGTACCGTGGACCTAACTTATAGGAAGGAATCTTTAGCCTGATATGCCAAGAGGATAACCAAACCCTATCTCCAGGTTTGTACGGGGGAACGTCTAACCGTTTTTTGTCGGCGTGCCTCTTCATCTGGAGGCTGGCCTTTTCGAGGGCAATTTTAGTCTCCCTCCAAATCTGGGAAAAGTCCGTGGACAAGGAATCTGCTGCCGGCACGCCCGAGGTAGGGAAAACAGGGAGAGGGATGCCGGGATGTTGGCCAAAAACCACAAAAAAAGGAGATTTGGAGCAAGCCTCGCCAGTGTGGTTGTTATAGGCGAACTCTGCCCAAGGAAGCAGCGAGACCCAGTCGTCCTGGTGAGCATTGGAGAAATGCCGAAGGTATGCCGTGAGTGCCTGGTTGACTCGTTCCACTTGGCCATTAGACTGGGGGTGATAGGCGGAGGAAAAATCCAGACTTATCTTTAACAATCCGCAGAGTGCTCGCCAAAAACGAGAGGTAAATTGCACCCCCCGATCCGAGACGATGTGCTGAGGAAAGCCATGGAGGCGAAAAACATGCTGTAGGAAGATCTTCGCCAACTCGGGAGCAGTGGGTAGGCTTGGTAAGGCTATAAAATGGGCCATCTTAGAAAATCGATCCACGACCACTAATATCACCGTACATCCGGAAGATGGAGGCAAATCGGTGACAAAATCCATCGCGACATGAGTCCATGGTTTAGCAGGCACAGGCAGAGGATGCAGGAGACCCGAGGGGAGCTGTCGAGGGACCTTATTTCGGGCGCAGGAGGGACACGAGGCGATGAATTCCAAGACGTCCTTGCGAAGAGAAGGCCACCAATAATGACGGGAGACGAGAGAGAGTTTTTTTAACACCTGCATGTCCCGAGAATCTAGACGAATGGCTCCAACGCAGAACCTTCAGTTTGTCTTTACTTCGAACAAGGGTTTTACTGGACGGTGGGGACACTATGTTTAGTGGAGCCACAGTAAGGATTTTGGCAGGGTCGATAAGATGTGCAGGACCCTCCTCCTTATCCACTGATAAGAACGACCGCGATAAGGCATCGGCCTTGATGTTCTTGTCCCCGGGCCGGAAGTGGAGTTCGAAGTCAAAACGTTCGAAGAACAGCTACCATCTGGCTTGCCGAGGGTTAAGCCTTTGAGCGGAGTGAAGGTAAGCCAAATTCTTATGATCCGTGAAGATAGTGAACGGATGTATGGCTCCTTCAAGTAGATGACGCCATTCTTCAAGACCCAACTTTATGGCCAACAGTTCTCTATCTCCGATAGCATAGTTTCGTTCGGGAGCGGAGAAGGCTTTGGAAAAGAATCCGCAGGTGAGAGTTCGGCCGGAAGAAGACTTTTGCATCAGGACAGCTCCAGCTCCCACTGAGGATGCGTCGACTTCGAGAATAAACGGCTTGTTGGTATCCGGGCGATGAAGTACTGGTGACTTAGCGAATTCTTGTTTGAAAGCTTCAAAAGCATCTTGGGCTTCCGGAGGCCAAAGGTTGGGGTTGACACCTTTGCGGACAAGCGCAGTGATAGGTTTAGTCAGAGACGAGAAGTGGGGAATGAATTGCCTATAATAATTGGCAAACCCCAAAAAACGTTGAATGGCCTTTACACCAAGAGGACGTGGCCATTTGAGGATTGCAGAGACTTTCTCAGGGTCCATTGCCAACCCCGAGCTCGAGGCGGTGTATCCCAGAAAAGGCAATGAAGTTTGCTCAAAAATGCATTTCTCCAACTTGGCGAAAAGGTGGTTCTCTCGGAGAAGTTGAAGGACTTGGCGAACATCACGACGATGTGTGGCCATATCGGGGGAGTAGACCAAGATATCGTCCAGGTAGACTACGACACAAGAGTAAAGGAGGTCCCGAAAGATGTCGTTAACGAGTTCCTGGAACACTGCAGGGGCGTTGCAGAGGCCAAACGGCATAACCAAATATTCATAGTGCCCGTCTCGCGTATTGAACGCGGTCTTCCACTCATCCCCAGAGCGTATGCGTACGAGATTGTAGGCTCCGCGTAAATCGAGTTTGGTGAACACTCGCGCTCCCCTCAGGCGATCGAAGAGCTCAGAGATGAGCGGCAGGGGATATTTGTTCTTGATCGTGATGCGATTCAAGCCACGGTAGTCGATGCAAGGACGTAGTGATCCATCCTTCTTTTTCACAAAAAAGAAGCCTGCTCCAGCAGGGGAAGAGGACTTTCGAATAAAACCTCTGGCTAGGTTGTCTTGAATGTATTCCGACATGGCTTGAGTCTCTGCTGACGAGAGGGGATAAATTCTACCGCGAGGCGGAGTGGTTCCAGGAACCAGCTCGATAGGACAATCGTAGGGACGGTGCGGAGGGAGAGTCTCAGCCTCTCTCTTGTCGAAAACATCCGAAAAAGCAGCGTAGGCCAATGGCAACCCGGCGGGGACTGGGGAAGGAGAGGGATTACCTATGGGACGCACCGACAGCAGACACCGAGCCCGACAGGACTCCCCCCAGCGCAAAACGTTGCCCGTATGCCAATCCAACGTGGGTTCGTGGAGCCGCAACCACGGGAGACCGAGGAGGATAGGATGGGAGATCCCTGCTAAAACAAAAAATATAATTTTCTCCCTGTGCAGGGCCCCTATCTGCAATTCTACCTCTAGAGTAACATGAGTCACGGCCTCCTGTAGGGGGCGGCCGTCAATGGACGCAAGAACCAGGGGGTTCTCCAGGACCCTCACGGGGACTGAAAATTTATTAAACTCCTCAAGTCTAATAAAATTTCCGGCGGCGCCCGAGTCCAGATAGGCCGTGAGGGAAGCCCGCTTCCCACCCGTACGCAGGAGGACAGACAGGGTGAGGGGTTGAGAGGTTTCACATGCGCCTAGGGAGGCCTCTCTTACCTGGCCTAGGCGAAGAAGTTTTCCGGACGCTCAGGACAAGATCGAAGTAGGTGGGAGCTGCTACCGCAATAGAAACACAGGCCCTGAAGACCTCTCTCCCTACGACATTGGTCAGAGAGCTTAAGGCGGTCCACCTGCATGGGTTCGGGTACGGAGACCGGAGCGGAGGTCCTTAGTCGAGGACTGGGCGGTCTGTGAACAGAAGAAATAGGACGGGATACCCTTCTCTCCCTGGTTCGTTCCTGGAACCGGAGATCAATTCTGGTGGCCAGGGAAATTAGATCTTCCAAAACTGTTGGGGTATCACGACCAGCCAGCTCGTCCTTGATACGGCCCGAGAGACCTCGCCAAAAGGCGCCCACCAGTGCCTCGTTATTCCAGCCTAAGTCAGACGACAAGGTTCTGAACTGTATGGCGTACTGACCCACCGGCTGGGAACCTTGGCAAAGGTTAAACAGTGCCTCCGTGGTGGAGGCGAGACGACCTGGTTCGTCAAAAACTCGCCGAAAAGTGTCCACAAATACTGATAACTGAGTGACCACCGGGTCGTCCCGCTCCCAGAGGGGATTGACCCAAGCCAAGGCGTCCCCCTCCAAATGGGAGATGATGAAGGCCACCTTGGCCCGGTCAGTTGGATACTGCTGGGGCAGCAATTCAAAGTGAAGGTGGCACTGGTTTAAAAACCCTCGGCATAATTTAACATCCCCATTATACCGGGGTGGTTTGGCTAAGCGCGGAGGAGAATGAGAAACAGGAGTGGAGACAGAGGCGGACGACTGTAGGGAGAGTAATCGGGCGTCTACCGACGCCATGTAAGTGAGAATGTGGGTCTGAGTATCACGCTGCTGCGTAAATTCTTGTTGTAAGCCCGCCAACTGGGCGGCGTTACCAGGGTCAGAGGATTGGAGGGCGGACAGACGCGAGTCCATAGTTTTCATGCAGGACATTATGCTCGTCTGATTCTCACGAAGGAAAATCAATTCTTTTTGCGCAGCCGAGGCTCCAGCGGGGTCCATGGCCTGACTGTACTGTTACAGTTGCTGTTACGGGGAAGCTAGAGAACAACCCGGAAGTGGACCCTCTGGGTCATGGCTCCAGAGCCCCCGAGGGCGAGCGGCCCAGGTGATGACCACCCCCTGTACAGGGAGTGTTAGGGGCAGGCCCACGGAGGGTAGAACCGTGACGGCCGGAACCAAAGGGGCGACTGGGTAAGCTAGGAGAGGATACACAGATATACCGAGTGGCGATGGACCTTGGAACTGTGGAGGAGGGACAGCGAGGCGGGCTCAGAGGACGGCACAGACAAGAGTGTTACGGAGAGGAGACAATGGCTGAGGCAGGATAGGGGGACATGGCAAGAGGCAAACAGACAGAGGAACACACAGTAGCAGAACCAGAGCAGAGACGAATAGAGACTGACAAGGAGAGAGCGCAGGAGGCGCAGACACAAAGGGGGCCAGAGTCAGAGTGACCGCTGCAGGAGACAGCGTCACCGAGGTTGACAGTCAGGCACCTTACATGACAAAGCCCCAATCTTAAATAGCCGGTGAGTGCCGCCATGTTGGGGGCGGCGCCAACCGCGTCATCCTACCCAGGGGGCAGAGCGCCGGGATCTCTACAGTGCACGGGTGCCCGACGCCGGGAAACCCGGAAGCTGGGAGCGGTGACGCGCCGGGACCCGAGGACGCGCCGGGATGCGCGCGCCAAAGTCGGAACTCTGACACTCATCTTTATCATCATTCCAGCATTGGAAAGAACACAGCAGTGATCCTGTATTTGTGAAAGCAGCACAATACATACATACCCGCCCCAACACTTCACACTGTTACAGCTGCTGATTGGACAGGCTCGTCCCATCAGTATTTGTGTCATTAGAGACACAGTGCTCACACATAATCTAATCTCTATGGACATCTCTGAGGAAGGAATCCGATGATTCTGAAACGCATAAGATAGCTTTGTGGTCTATTCAGCGCTTTCAAGCCAGTCACGTGACTCTACACGTGACCGTGATGTCATGCAAGGTCCTGCGGGGCTCCGTTGCAACTTGCTGGCTCTTAGCCTACACGCATCGCTTCTACCGCCGCCTACTAGCGGCTGCCATGCGGTTAGGTGGACGTCTGTCACCGGCCGGGACAGCGTCCAATACTCACGGTATCCACCTGCGTGCCAAGGACTTGGAATCCTGCATCCTTATCGGGACTGCCGTCTGTACTGTTGCCTCTACACTGGGACCTTTTGGAGCTAGGATTTCTCCACCACCCTATACTCTGCTGGAATGAAGGTACCGTTCTGTGTGTATTGAGATTTACTTTATCGCTACTGCTTTTAATCACTTGCTGGTTGGCAACATTTCCCTGCAAGAAGAGGAGGGTGTATTCACTACTATATATACGCACTTTTAGGCTGAGTTCACACGTAGCGTTTTTTTCGCGTTTCCGCGGCGGTTTTAACCGCGCGATTTTGCCGCGAAAACGCGAAAAATAAGCATCCCATGCATTCCTATGGGATTCCGCAATGCTGTGCTAATGCTGCGGTTTTTACCGCGGCGGAATCGCTTCGCGGTAAAAACCGCAGCATGCTCATTAATTTGCGGAATCGCGGCGATCCCGCACCCATAGGAATGCATTGTTCCGCTTATTTCCCGCATGTGGCTGTGCACACCATGCGGAAAGTAAGCAGAACAATTGCGGATGGTACCCACGGTCCGGAGGAGAGGAGACTGTCCTCCGGGCTTTGGGTACCATATTCCTGTAAAAAAAAGAATTTAAAAATAAAAAATATTGTTATTCTCACCCTCCGGCGTCCCGCGCAGCTTTCCCGCTTCTCTCCACGCTCTCGTTCCCAGTAGTCCTTTGCGAAAATGCTCGCGATGACGTCCGTTCTCGCGGGATCGCGAAGTCTCGCGGTCATTCGCGCGACGTCATCGCGAATTACCGCGAGACGTCGCGATCCCGCGAGAACTGACGTCATCGCGGACATTTTCGCAAAGGACTACTGGGAACGGCTGTGCGGGACGTCGGAAGGTAAAAATAACACTATTTTTTATTTTTTTTTACATTCTATCTTTTACTACTGATGCCGCATAGGCGGCCTCAGTAGTAAAAAGTTGGTCACACTGTCAAACACTATGTTTGACGAGTGTGACCAACCTGTCAATCAGTTCTCCAAGCGATGCTCCAGATCGCTTGGAAAACGCTAGCATTCTGCAAGCTAATTACGCGTGCAAAATGCTAGTTTTTCCGCGGGAAAATCGCGGGAATTTAAAATGCGATTTTCCCGCGGACTGGAATTCCGGAATTCTCGCGGTAATTTCCGCGAGAGTTCCGTTACGTGTGCACTTAGCCGTATGTTCAGACCTCTTCCCTGGTTTATCTTGCTAGCGCAAATAGTTATTATATGCCAGTGTAAAAAGCAGTCTGCACAGCAGTGTCCACACAGCAATACTGCAATAAGGCAGGCTAATAATCAGCGCTGCTGCACACAAGAAAATGGTCCCTGTCACTGGCAGGCACCCTATTGCCTAGCGCTGCTGCACACCAGAAATCCTCCCCTGTCACTGCACACAAACAGAACACAACAATTGCATTCAGCGCAAGCACATAACAACTTCTGTTTACAGGCCTAAGTGTCTCCCAAATCATAAACAGCGTCAGCAACCTCTCCCTACTGAAAATCCAGAAGCATGTAGCCATAAAATACTAACATTTTATTAAAGTCAATGCAAAAGACACAAGACACAAACATGTACAAGATAAAAGGAGATGAATATCCAATTAAACACCACAAGGTACATATGCAAAAAATGGTATACTCAGTGCCAATACTATACACGACACCTGAGAGACATTCTATATCAAAATTATTTAAGGGGTGACTGCAAATGCAGCTAGATCACATCAATGCAAAGCCCATATAATAGCATTACATATCTCCACCAAAAAATGGGTGGGCAGAGCTGGTACAATACACACATACATTAGAGCAATATAAAATGCTGAGTGATGGTTGCATCCGGACTTTAATGCCTGAATGATAGTAAATCATAAGTAAAGTCTAATGCATAAGGCATATTCCCAAACCACCAACACATGTCCCTGTATAATACAGAGGTAGCTTCATAGTGAAGCAAAATTGCTCCTGCAAAAAGTATATGAAAGATAACAGCTCAGAAGGGTGATTGTTGTGAGTTCATTTTCCCCTTTGCTACTGAGGTCTGGTGAACTCCCTCTTCTGGTAGAGGAAGGTAGTGAGCCTGATTATCAAGCACCTGAGCCTAATGAGGATGACTGGCTGGGTGGAGTTACGGACTGGATATAAGGCTGCCGACGCCCTTCTGCCCTGCGGGTGATTTCTCTGAGGGATTCTTAGAGACCAGTCTGAAGTCCTGCTCCTCTAAAGCTAAGTTTTCTGCTCTTCTTTTGCATTTGTGTTTTGACCTTGTTTTACTTTGTTTTTCTGGATTTCTGCCATTGCCTGCTGGGTGAGCTGAATTCCTTTTTGCTCTGTCTTCAGAAAATACCTGAGTACTGATATAGTATTTTTGAAGCCTAGCGTCTTCAGGGCCTGTTTTTCCTATCAGTCGGTTGGCTCATTTTGATAGGGTTTTTGCGGATGGCAGACAGCAGCTTTCCTATCCTGTCCTATGTAGTTAGCTTGGGCCCCATCATTTGCTCAACCTATCTTTCTATCTGTGTTAGTGTTCTCATCTTGCTTCACCGTCATTATATGTTGGGGGCTGCCTATTGCTTTGGGGTCTGCTCTGGGGCAGTTTAGTTTTTCCCCTTTCTGTCTTTAGGCTATATAGTTCTCCGGCTGTGATCGAGGGGTCTAGGGCTCCGTAGGAACCCCCCACGGCTACTGCTAGTTGTTGTGGATAGGTTCAGGGGTCTGCAATCCGATAGCTGCCAACCTCTCTGGTTTTCTGGACGTAGCTACTATTTTTGTGTTTGCCTCCTACGGTGACTTTTTCATAACAGGTGATATAGGAATGGAGCATACGACCTGGAGGTGTTGTAATCCCCGACGCGCGTTTCGCGTGAGCTTCGTCCTGGGGGGTAAGTGTATCTGGCTATGTGGATAACCTGACCTTATTTAGGAAATCCCTAGTATGTGTGTCCCCAGCACCTGTGCATAATCGGAGCCGCAGCTCCCAGCGTGTGACGTCACTCCCGGTCTCACCCCCCAGCCGTCCGGTCACTCCCCCATCCAGCACGTCATACTGGGGAGGCGGCTAGGGCGTGCCAGGAAAGGCGCGCAACCAAGGTAACAATCAACAAAAAGCACCTCGTCCGACGTGTCAGGACAAGGATGCCAAACCCGCAACGACTGCGAACGTATGTGTCACGGGGTTTACCAGGAGAGTAAAGGTTAAGTAGATGGATACCTCCGCTAAAGAGGGTACTGTAAAGTGATGCAACACCAAACTATAAAGAGAAAAACTATGCACATGATTAAACATACAGTGCAGCCAAAATTTTCAAATAGAGTCAAAACATGCAGTATAAAGTGTTGCCCTACTAGATGAAAGGGGCTGTGCACGTCACATTGCCATGGCATTTAATATAGCAAGATGCACAGGCATGGAGAGCAATGTGATGACAACTGGGAAAATCTAGGAGGGGCAAACCTACAAGAGAAGAAAAGGAAAAAAGGGGGCGAGACAAATAAGGGCTACTGATACAGTACACACTACATGAAGGAACATGTTACTAAAATGAGGTCCATAATGAAAAGAGGATCAAATAGACTCCTTGACCGGTCAAACACATATGTCTATCATGGAGAAAACCTCAGTGGTACATATTCACACATATTATAGCAACGCTGAAAAGTCCCAGTTGATCTAATTATCCCATCAATTGCATCAGTCACTCCCAAAGGTAGCTTCTTTATCATCCCTGAGCAGCTGGAAATTTGATTGTAGAGGTCATCATCTGTAGCACTCGCATCACCACATCACAGTTCTTCAAGAGAGGGGTCATGGTACACAAGGAAAATTCACC
The DNA here is from genome assembly GCF_039654945.1 of Dendrobates tinctorius. Taxonomy (NCBI): domain Eukaryota; kingdom Metazoa; phylum Chordata; class Amphibia; order Anura; family Dendrobatidae; genus Dendrobates; species Dendrobates tinctorius. Next base: position 15,762,082 of record NW_027361713.1, on the reverse strand, counting down.
AAGGAATTATGAATGCTAAAAACTAAAAAAAAAATGTGGTTAATAAAACTAATCATAAAAACATAACCAAACAAACACTTACAGGAAGGGGGCAAAACTTAAAACCTCATTAAGTCCCCAAGGCTGTACAGTATTCAGCCTATAAATCCATTCAGCTTCTATTTGAGCCAATTTCCTTCTCAAATTGCCTCCCCGTTGGTCAGTAAAGACCTTGTCAATTCCCATTACCTTCAAGAGTTTGGGGTCACTTCCATGATATCTCTTAAAATGCTTGGGGATTGGTTTGAGAGTACTTTCATCATCCGCTTCCAAAGAATTTTTTATATCTCTATAATGTTCTCTCACTCTCATTTTTAAAGGTCTGGAAGTCATACCAACATATATTTTCTCACAAGGGCATATGATACACTACCCCAAATGAGTTGCATGTGATGTGTTGCGTGATCTTATAGGGTTTCCTAGCATCACTAGAGGAGAAAGTAGATGCCTGTGTCATGTTGGGACATGATATACATTCCTTACAGGGAAAAAAAACCCATTTTGGGCCTTTTGATCCAAACGCTTTCTCAGGTCTTAACCCACCATGATAGCTGTGAACCAGCCTATTCCTGAGATTATTGGATCTTCTGTACGTGATAGAAGGGTAATTGGGAACAAAGTTCTCCAATGTTTTGTCAGTCATCAGAATCGGCCAATATTTTTCGAGTGCCCTTCTCACCTCATACCATCTGTCATTGAAGGACGAGATAAATCTTACTTGATTTGTCCCCTTAGGTTTTTTCCTAGGTATATGTAAATCCATCCATTTGACCTGTTCTGCTTTCCTCATTCCTTTCTTTATACTCCGTTTTGAATACCCCCTAGATAAAAATCTCTGTGTAAGGTTTACCACTTGTCCCTGAAAGGCTTCATCACTCGAACATATCCATTTGGCCCTAAGGAACTGGCCTGTCGGAATTCCCTCCACCAAGGGTATGGGATGTGATGATGAAGCGTGCAAAATAGAATTCACAGCCGTTTCCTTCCTGAACACATCGGTATAGAGAATCCCATTGGCACCCCTGACAATTTTGATGTCCAAAAAGTCTGTCAGTCTGGCTGCGCTTGCACGTCAATCTGACATTGATGGAATTACCATTGAGTATATCAAGAAAAGTAAGAAGGTCCTGCTCTGAGCCCTGCCATATCATGAAAATGTCATCTATATAGCGGACCCAGAACAGGACCTTCTCAATAATTGCAATGGGGTGGGTGTAAAAAATAGTATGTTCCCACATGCCCAAAAATAAGTTGGCATATGAGGGGGCAAACGCCGCCCCCATAGCCGTGCCCTGTTTTTGTAAATAGATGGTTTCTTTAAACATAAAATAATTATGTTCTAGGGCATATTTGAGTATTGCCATCAGGAAGTTGACATGCATCTCATCCAACTAGACCTCATCAAGTATGATTTAGTAGCCTGCATACCATCCCTATGTTGTATAGATGTGTAAAGTGATTCGATATCGAGGCATACTAGCCACATGTCATCGTCAACAGGGATGCCTTCAATTTTCCGAAGAACATCACTTGTATCCTTTACAAATGATGGAAGGTCACAGACAAGAGGTTTTAAGTGAAAATCTAGGTATTTAGAGATGGTTTCACATAGGCTGCCATTGCCCGATACAATAGGCCGTCCTGGTGGGGCCATACTATTTTTATGTATTTTAGGGATAAAATATATACCTGACACATGGGGATATGTTGGCACTAGATTATCCCTAAGTTCTTTTGTAATGACACCATCCAGATAGGCCTGTTCTAAAATCTCCCCGAGCTCTTTTAGATATGCTGAGGTAGGATTGTAAGTCATCCTTTGATAGCAACTGCTATCTCTTAGTTGTCTAAAAGCCTCCTTCTCGTAAAGCACCGTAGGCCATATCACTACATTCCCACCTTTGTCTGCAGGCTTGATGACTACCTCTTTGAGGCTGCCTAGCTCTTTAAGTGCCTGCCATTGGACAAAGGTGAGATTACTGTGGGCAACGTGCTTAGGTATCCGTTCGAATTCATCCGTGACCGATTTCACAAACAATTCTACGTTAGGATAGATGTTTAAGGTTTTTCTCCTCTGAGGTTTTCTCCATGATAGACATATGTGTTTGACCAGTCAAGGAGTCTATTTGATCCTCTTTTCAATATGGATCTCATTTTAGTAACATGTTCCTTCATGTAGTGTGTACTGTATCAGTAGCCCTTATTTGTCTCGCCCCCTTTTTTCCTTTTCTTCTCTTGTAGGTTTGCCCCTCCTAGATTTTCCCAGTTGTCCTCACATTGCTCTCCATACCTGTGCATCTTGCTATATTAAATGCCATGGCAATGTGACGTGTACAGCCCCTTTCATCTTGTAGGGCAACACTTTATACTGCATGTTTTGACTCTATTTGAAAATTTTGGCTGCACTGTATGTTTAATCATGTACATAGCATTTCTCTTTATTGTTTGGTGTTGCATCACTTTACAGTACCCCCTTTAGCGGAAGTATCCATCTACTTAACCTTTACTCTCCTAGTAAACCCCGTGACACGAGGTGCCGACAAGCAGTCTGTGATGACATGGCATGGTGTCGCGCGATGCCCCCGATATGCGTTCCCCCCGGTATGCTCAAGTCTCTTCCTCACCATGACATGTTTGGTGGGGGAGTGACTTGGTATCTGGGACGGCGCGATCGTGGTCAGCGCTGCATACCAGGTTATTTTGTTCATTCTGTGTATATGCCCACCTATTATGGGCCCCTATACTGTATAAGGATGCAACCCATCTATTGAGACAGCACAGCACAACGCTGGCCATCACCCTGGTAACGCGCCCCCTCTGACGTGTCCTGACCGCTTCCTCTCGTGACGCGCTGCATGGGGTGGTGGCTGGGCGGCGAGAGCTGAGGTGACGTCGGCTTTTTTTGATTGTTACCTTGGTTGCACGCCTTTCATGGCGCGCCCTAGCCACCTCTCCAGTGTGACGTGCTGGATGGGGGGGTGACTGGACGGCTGGGGGGTGAGACCGGGAGTGACGTCACACGCTGGGAGCTGCGGCTCCGATTATGCACAGGTGCTGGGGACACACGTATTAGGGATTTCCTATATAAGGTCAGGTTATCCACATAGCCAGATACACTTTCCCCCCAGGACGAAGCTCACGCGAAACGCACGTCAGGGATTACAACACCTCCAGGTCGTATGCTCCATTCCTATATCACCCTTCTGAGCTGTTATCTTTCATATACTCTTTGCAGGAGCAATTTTGGTTCACTATGAAGCTACCTCTGTATTATACAGGGACATGTGTTGGTGGTTTGGGAATCTGCCTTAAGAATTAGACTTTACTTATGATTTACTAACATTCAGGCATTAATGTACGGATACAACCATCACTCAGCATTTTATATTGCTCCAATGTATGTGTGTATTGTACCAGCTCTGCCCACCCATTTTTTGGTGGAGATATGTAATGCTATTATATGGGCTTTGCATTGATGTGATCTAGCTGCATTGCAGTCACCCCTTAAATAATTTTGATATAGAATGTCTCTCAGGTGTCGTGTATAGTATTGGCACGGAGTATACCATTTTTTGCATATGTACCTTGCGGTGTTTAACCCCTTAATCCCCAAGGATGGTTGGCACGTTCATGACCGGGCCAATTTTTACAATTCTGACCACTGTCCCTTTATGAGGTTATAACTCTGAAATGCTTCCATGGATCCCGGTGATTCTGACATTGTTTTCTCGTGACATATTGTACTTCATGTTATTGGTAAAATTTCATTCATATAACTTGCGTTTATTTGTGAAAAAAATGGAAATTTGGTGAAAATTTTGAAAATTTTGCAATTTTCCAAATTTGAATTTTTATGCCCTTAAATCATAGAGATACGGCACACAAAAACTTAATAAATAACATTTCTCACATGTTTACTTTACATCAGCACAATTTTGGAACCAAAATTTTTTTTTGTTAGGAAGTTATAAGGTTTAATAATTGACCAGCGATTTCTCATTTTTGCAACACCATTTTATTTTTACGGACCACATCACATTTGAAGCCACTTTGAGGGATCTATATGATAGAAAATACCCAAAAGTGACACCATTCTAAAAACTGCACCCCTTAAGGTGCTCAAAACCACATTCAAGAAGTTTATTAACCCTTTAGGTGCGTCACAGGAATTTTTTGAATATTTTTAAAAAAATGAACATTTAACTTTTTTTCACAAAAAAAATATTTCAGGTTCAATTTTTTTTATTTTACCAAGGGTAACAGGAGAAATTGGACTGCAAAAGTTATTGTGCAATTTGTCCTGAGTACGCTGATACCTGATATGTGGGGGGAACCACTGTTTCGGTGCATGGCAGACCTCAGAAGGGAAGGAGCGCCGTTTGACTTTTTCAATGCAAAATAGGCTGGAATTCAGATCGGACGCCATGTCGTGTTTGGAGAGCCCCTGATTTACCTAAACAGTGGAAACCCCCCACAATTGACCCCATTTTGGAAACTAGACCCCCCAAGGAACTTATCTAGATATGTGGTGAGAACTTTGAACCCACAAGGGCTTCACAGAAGTTTATAACGTACAGCGGTACAATTAAAAAATCATATTGTTTCCACAAAAATGATCTTTTCACCCCCAATTTTTATTTTTCCAAGGGTAACAGGACCCTAAAAGTTATTGTGCAATTTGTCCTGAGTGCGCTGATACCCCACATGTGGGGGTAAACCACTATTTGGGCGCATGGCAGAGCTCGGAAGGGAAGCAGCGCCATTTGACGCTTTTGGCTGGAATTGAGATCGGACACCATGTCACATTTGGAAAGCCCCTGATGTACAGTAGAAACCCCCACAAATGACACCATTTTGGAAACTAGACCCCCCAAGGAACATATCTAGATGTGTGGTGAGCGTCGGGGCTCGGAAGGGAAATAGTGACGTTTTGGAATGCAGACTTTGATGGAATGGTCTGCGGGTGTCATTTTGCTTTTGGAGAGCCCCTGATGTACCTAAACAGTGTAAACCCCCCACAAGTGACCCCATTTTGGAAACTAGACCCCTAAGGAACTTATCTAGATGTGTGGTGAGCACTTTGAACCCCCCCAGTGCTTCACAGAAGTTTATAACGACCTGGCGTGAAAATAAAAATATCATATTTTTTCAACAAACATCATCTTTTAGTCCCCATTTTTTTATTTTCCCAAGCGTAACAGGAGAAATTGGACCCCAAAAGTTGTTGTCCAATTTGTCCTGAGTACACTGACACCCCATATGTGGCAGAAAACTACTGTATGGGCACACGTCGGGGCTCGGAAGGGAAGTAGTGACGTTTTGGAATGCAGACTTTGATGGAATGGTCTGCAGATGTCATGTTGCCTTTGGAGAGCCCCTAATATACCTAAACAGTGGAAACCCCCCACAAATGACCCAATTTTGGAAACTAGACCCCCTAAGGAACTTATCTAGATGTGTGGTGAGCACTTTGAACCCCCAAGGGCTTCACAGAAGTTTATAATGCCCAGGCATGAAAATAAAAAAATCGTATTTTTTCCACAAACATGATCAATTAGTCTTCAATTTTTTTTATTTTCCCAAGGGTAGCAGGAGAAATTGCACCCAAAAGTTGTTGTCCAATTTGTCCTGAGTACGCTGATACCTCATATGTGGGAGAAAACTACTGTATGGGCACACGTCGGGGCTCGGAAGGGAAGTAGTGACGTTTTGGAATGCAGACTTTGATGGATTGGTCTGCGGGTGTCATGTGCGTTTGGAGAGCCCCTGATGTACCTAAACTATTGAAACTGCACAACATAGAAAAAGATTTTCCAGCGTCTCCAGGAGATAAAATAACAATTGCTTTATTGAAAATATAAAATCTTCTTCCCATCAAGTAAAAACAACATAAAGAGGCATATGGAGGGGAGCACTTTCCTACGCGTTTCACCCTGAAAGGGCTTAATCATGGAATGCGTAAAGAAGGTCTCCAAACAGATATTTAAGTGCAAAACATGTCAAGGAAACAGGTGATTCAATTAGGTGAAAAACACACCCATTACATTTAACATAGACAAAACCAAATTTGAAAAAAGTGTACAATGCATGGAAACCAACACATACGAAGGGTATAATAATAAACAGATCAAGGAAGAAAAAAAAAATATATATATTTTATAAAGAAATTTTTCTTACTTGATATATCACATATAAAGCAGTTAAAAAACCATATAGGTATTTAAAGGAAGCCATAATGTACTCTGATAGCGTTATAACAAGGATCTTATAATTTGCGGACAATTTGTACGTAGCATGTTATCAAATGGTGGGAATTGATTGCATTACAACAAACGGAAAGACGTTTTTCTATGTTGTGCATGCACTATACACCCGGGTCAGGGTGTTTCCGTGCGTCGCAGGTGTGATAAGGAGTGAAGAGGGGTGAGCAGAAAATTTCCTTTTGTGTAAACTATTGAAACTCCCCACAAGTGACCCCATTTTGGAAATTAGACCCCCCACGGAACTTATCTAGATGTGTGGTGAGCTCTTTGAACCCCAAAGTGCTTCACAGAAGTTTATAACGCCTAGGCGTGAAAATAAAAAAATTATTTTTTTCCACAAAAATGATATTTTTGCCCCCAATTTTTTATTTTCCTAAGGGTAACAGGAGAAATTGGACCCCACAAGTTGTTTTGCAATTTGTCCTGAGTAGGCTGATACCCTACATGTGGGGGTAAAACACTGTTTGGGCACATGGCAGAGCTTGGAAGGGAAGGAGCACCATTTGACTTTTTCAACTCAGAATTGGCTGGAATTGAGATCAGACGCCATGTTGCGTTTGGAGAGCACCTGATGTGCCCAAACAGTGGAAACCCCCCAATTATAACTCCAACCCTAACACCAACACACCCCTAACCCTATTGGTACCATTTTCGGGCACGTGACATTTTTTGATCGCTTTTTATTCCGATTTTTGGGACGCAGAATGAACTAAAACCAGCGTTTCATGAATTTCTTTTGGGGGGGTGCGTTTACACCGTTTCGCCTGCGGTAAAATTGATAAAGCGCTTTTATTCTTTGGGTCAGTACGGTTACAGCGATACCTCATTTAGGTCGTTTTTTTATGTTTTATCAGTTTTATGCAATGAAAACTATTTTATATAAAAAATAATTATTTTTGCATTGCTTTATTCTGCGAGCTATAACTTTTTTACTTTTTTGTGGATGATGCTGTATGGCAGCTCGTTTTTTGTGGGACAAGCTGACATTTTCAGCGGTACCATGGATATTTATATGCGTCTTTTTGATCGCGCATTATTGCACTTTTTGCTCGGTGGTATGATAATAAATCATTATTTTTTGCTTCGTTTTTTATTTTTAAGGGGTTCGTTAAAGGGGTTAACTAATGGGACAGTTTTATAGGGTGGGTCGTTACGGACGCGGCGATACCAAATATGTGTACTTTTATTGTTTTTTTAATTTTCAAAAAAAGAATTTATTGGGGAATATTTTTTTTTTTTTTACTAATTTATTTAGAGATTTTTTTAAAATTATTTTTACACTTTTTTTTTATTTTTTAACTTTATTACATTGTCCCAGGTGGGACATCACTGTCCTGTGACAGATCGCTGATCTGTCACATCACAGATCACTGTGACAGATCAGCGATCTGTCACAGGCACTGCTGCAGACTTCCTCATGCCTGCGCTTTGCAGGCAGTGAGGAAGTCAGCTCCCTACAGGCCCTCGAAGGTCCCTGTCACCATCTTGGATCTGGGGGCCTGTAGGGAAAGAGCCCCCCGCAGCAGCGCTGCACATTGCGCTGCCGTGGGGGTCTCAGGGAAGCACGGAGTGAGCCCCCTCCCTGCCGATGCTTCCCTTTAACCCCCGGTACACCGCGATCGTGTTTGATCGCGGTGTACAAGGGGTTAACGTGTCGGGGGCGGTCCGTGACCGCCCCTGACACATTGTGCCGGGTGTCAGCTGTGATAATCAGCTGACACCCGGCCGCGATCAGCGGCGCTCACCACGTGGGAGCCGCTGATTGCTATGACTTACTATCCCGTCCCTGGGAATTAAGTCCCAGGGCACATGGACGGGATAATACGTCTGATGCCAATAAGGGGTTAATTGGATATTCATCTCCTTTTATATTGTACATGTTTGTGTCTTGTGTCTTTTGCATTGACTTTAATAAAATGGTAGTATTTTATGGCTACATGCTTCCGTAATCTTTTTGGATGATAGCAGTGTTGGAAGGGCCATCTATCTAGGCCTAAATCTCTTTGAACTCTCCCTACTGTAAAGATGGGCAAAAGAAAAATGGCGGTCGGCGGTGAGGGCTTTTATACACACTTCGTATATACAGGGGTTGGACCAAATATTGCAACCAAACACCTAACGTGTTGTCATCATAATCTTCAAACATGTTATAAACATGCAAACGGTGCCATATGTTAATGTTTTGTAGTTGATTATTTGTGTCATGTGATATGTGTATGTAAATTAAATGTTTGTTTTAATTCTAAGAACATTGAGGAAAAACTTATACCATTTGCAGACCTCTCTGATTTTCAAAGAGCCCAAATTGTTGATGCTGCTATGCCAGGCACTAGTGTAACAGAACGTGACCGTATGCTTGGCATGTCAAGTGGTACTGTCTCCAAATTAATGACTGTGTTTGAAAGAGAAGGAAAAACGTCCGTAGCAAAGCACAGGTCAGGCCGAAAGCCGAAATAGACTGAGAGAGTTACTGTCGGACTGTAAAGCAAATTTGGATAGAGGATCGCAAGACCACTGCTCGGAAAAACAATGCAGAGCTCAATGAATACCTACAGAACACAGTTTCCACGAAAAAAGTTTGTCGCGAGCTGCACAAATCTGGATTCCACTTAATCGCTGCAATTGTAAAAACACTTCTCTCAATGATAAATGTTTCCATGCGTTTAGAGTGGTGTAGAAACCTCCAGAATAGGTCTCACGAGCTGTGAAAACATTTTATATTCTCAGACGAATCATCGTTTACCCTATTTACGACCTCCGGCCGGGTGTACATTTGTAGATAGCCTAAAGAAACATTCAATCCAGACTGCCTTCTCGCAACTGTAGCACATGGTGGATGTTCTGTGATGATCTGGGGTGATATTTCGTGGACATATGCCGGGCCAATGACATCCCTTAATTGTAGAAGTAACAGCCACGATTATTTAGGCATTTTGGGCAACCAAGTGCATCCTGTGGATCAATCACTGTTCCCGGAGGGGAACGCCATCTTTCAGGATGATAATACACCAATTCATACAGCTAGAATCGTTAAAGTATGGCACGAGTAACACTTTAATGAAGTTGAGCATCTCCTATGTCCCCCACAATCCCCAGACCTCCACATTATTGATCATTTATGGCAGATTTTTTAGATTCAAGGTATACATCGATTTCCATCACCATTGTCGCTCAAAAAACTGTTTGGTGCTTTAACTGAAGAATGGGCTACAATTCCTTTGGAAACCACACCTTGTATGAATCCATACCTCGGATAATCGAGGCTGTAATCGCCGCAAAAGGTGGGCCTACACCATATTAACCTAAGTTTGGTTGATGTTTCCATGTGTTTCCATTTTTTTTTCCAACCACCAGATTTAATGAGTCAACCACACCTGCTCACTCAGTCAGTATGGATTTAAACGTCCTCAAACAAGTTGAAAAAAGGTACTGTATCAGCAAATACAAGGTGTATCCAGTCCAGGGGTAATTGGAAATATCCGTCTATATTTCCAGAGTCAGAAAAATACACTCCCAGGCTCAGTATAGATTGGACAAAAATATAAAATGTTCAAAAAGGGTAATATATTACAAGCGTACAGCTGCATACAGTGTTGGTGTCATTTTAAATCTCCTTATAGTTTTGCAGAGTCAGACACAAACTGTCACAGGCTCAGTATGGATTACAGCAAAATCTAAAAATTAGAAAAAGGGAAATGTATTAAAAGCGTACAACAGTATATATTGCTGTGGTAATTTTAAATATTCGTATATATTTCAGTGTCAGTAAGCCAGTACAGACTCTCCGCTACGGGAAACTAGATGGATAAAAGTCCAGAAGCAAAGTCGAGAGATTGCTGAAATTTTGGAAATTACAAATCACGGGAAAACCTCCCGGGAGAATTTGCAGAGGCTATGCTGACCCTCAATGAATTTGTCTGTGAAGACTGCGAAAACGGTTCTTTGTGAATAAAGGGTTGCTGTATCGCAGTAGCGTGGATCCCATCAACGTTACTCGTCTCCATCAAATTGTGATGACAGCAAGAGATGTACACATTGTCCTCACTGCCTATCATGATCTGTCTGTTCACTTTGGAGTGCAAAAGACAGAAGCCACAGACCGTAGGCGATTCTATTGGATTGCCATCAGGGGAGACATTGAAAAATGGTGTCAGGAAGGTCACACGCCTGTGACTAGGAAAACTGTTGATGTGTAGGCTGTAACATAGTAACATAGTAACATAGTAACATAGTTATTAAGGTTGAAGGGAGACTTTAAGTCCATCAAGTTCAACCCATATCCTATCCTAACTTGCCCTAACATGTTGATCCAGAGGAAGGCATAAAAACCCCATGTGGCAACAGTAAGCTTCACATTGGGGAAAAAAATTCCTTCCCGACTCCACATACGGCAATCAGACTAGCTCCCTGGATCAACGCAATATTAAGGAAACTAGTGTATATACCCTGTAATATACTTTTCAAGAAAGGTATCCAGTCCCTTCTTAAATTTTAGTAGGGAATCACGCATTACAACATCATATAGCAGAGAGTTCCATAGTCTCACTGCTCTTACAGTAAAGAATCCACGTCTGTGAGTATGCTTAAACCTTCTTTCCTCCAGACGTAGAGGATGCCCCTGTGATGAAGGAGCGGCCGCCATCTTAGATGTGGGGCCACATATCTGAGCTTGGCATCCATTTTGGTCTAAGTTCAGAAATTACAGGCAGCTAAAGGCTTCTATACCCCCAGGCGCTGTGTACTTAGTGAATACAAGCAGGATTTAGTGTTCCAATGCTAAATAGCCAGGGCATTGGTGTGATAATGAGGATAGGCCCAAAACAGAGCTTCAAAGCCCAGGTAGGGAGCTGTGCCAGCAGGGGGCCAGATAAAGCCTGAGGGCTTCAATTAGAATGTGCCTGCTAGCAGACACAGGAATATGCATCCTTTGTGTGTCCCAGACACTGTGGCTCCATCCTATGAACACGAATTATGAACTCATCTTTCGAGTTATGGACACATGAAAATATCTGAGTGACCCTGAGGGAATCGTGCATCTGGCAGTGTGACTCCCGAGTCGATGAGAGCACTGATTCCTGAGATATAGAGATTGGCCCTCTACAGTGACCCAATAGGGCCATGTTTGCACTCCACATGACCGGCAAAGCAAACCGCATTCACTGGTACCTCTCATGTTCTGATTCGATCATGCTGTAGAAAGTTATCCCATTTCTTAGATATTGGAAATAAGTTCTGCAAAGAGCTAAAGGGTGGAGATTATTATCCCACCCTCTGACACAGGGGGAGGAACCCAGCGTGTTTAAGGGCTGGCAGCCCCTGGCATTCAGTCATTCACAAAGAAGATCCAGACGATGATGATCTAAGAAGGACCTGGGGACAGACCTGCCGAGGGGAGCAGCGGCCCATGCTTTGGGGGTCTGTCCAGCAACTAAGATTCTTGTACCTGTGGACTGCAGAGCTCCCCGGCAACCGCATGCACCCTACAATACAATCTGGTAAATTGACCTCCAGCTTAATATCTCTAAGCCTTGTACCCTATTGTTATATCTTTTCTCTGACTGCAAATTTACTGTATATTTCTGTAATTATCTAGTGCGCCCTTAAGGCAATTAAACTATAAACTTAATCTTGGGCTGATGCTTTTACTCTGCTCACGAATATTAGAACCCCCAGCGGGTAACAGGACCTCCTCCCCGGCGACCATTTGCTCTAGGTGCAGTTCCCTTACTGACCTGAGAGACAAAGGGGGGCGCCGGAGAGCTGTGCCTGTGTAGTTACGTCACAGTGGTGTCTTGGGAGGAACGGGTCCGCGTGTGTGTTCCTCCACAATTGGTGTCAGAAGTGGGATCAGAGTAATAGTGTGCGTGGGACCCTTACTCCCAGACACTAGAGACTACCAGCGGTAACTTTCACTGCTGGGGTCTTAAGGTCAGCCCAGCACTAGACGGTCAGAGTGCAAATATAATAAGTTGTGTGCGAGGCCAGGGTTGCAGCTGTGTCAGTAACCAGTGGTGCCCAAGATGGCGGAAGACACCAGGAGTAAAGCAGAGGGGGAGGCCAATGCTATGGTCTATGAGGAGGTGGTGTTGGACAATACCAATGAAGGCGAGGGGGAGCTCAGCCAGGGCTCCCCAAGGAGCCAGACCCCCGTGCTCAGTCCCACAGTGGACTGCCCACCACCTGCCCGCCCCAGCCTGTCCAGATCAGAGGCCCTGTTCCAAGCGGCTATGGCACAGCTCGAGGCTGGTAACGACACCGCCCATGACAGACTCCTGGTGGCGGCGGAGAAAGCAGCAGAGCGTGAGCATGCCGAACGTGTGCTGCAGGCGGCAGAACGCCGTGAAACTGCGGAGCACCGGCACCAACTGGAGATGGCTCAGCACGGGCTCCCGCTGGACGCACCAGCCCAACCGGGGACCAAGTCTTCCAAAGGTCCGGGCGGAGGACTTCCCCTGCTTGAAAAGGATGGAGACCTGGATTCCTTTCTGCTGGCCTTTGAGAGAACCTGCCTCCAACACCATCTGGCCCTGGATCAGTGGGCAAGGTACCTGACCCCCCGTTTGAGGGGGTAAGTCCCTGGAAGTTTTGGGGGACTTACCTGCCGGGGAGGAGCAGGACTACAACAGCATCAAGCGGGCCCTGATCCAGCACTACAACCTCACCCCGGAGTCGTACCACAGGAAGTTCCGGAGCCTGCAGCGGGGCTCCAAGGACACCTGGACCGACCACATGCGGGCCCTGCTGAGAGCTGCGGAGCACTGGACCTCGGGTCTAGAGCTCACCACCCGCCAGGAGGTCCAGGAACTGTTTGTCATGAAGCAGTTCTTGTGGAACTGCCCAGAGGACCTCCAGCAGTTCCTCTGTGACCGGAAACCAAAGGGGGCTTCTGCTACAGCCGCCCTGGCAGACGAGTATGCCAACAACAGGGCCCCTGAGCCGAAGAAGCCTGCCACCAGCACCTGGAGAGGGGGTAAGCCCAGTCCTGCCCCTGTTCCCCCAGCCCCCAGAGTGCAAGGGATGTACCCCCCTGCTGCCCTCTCCAGGCCAGGAGCAGAACCCAGACGTTGTCATCATTGCAACCAGCCGGGACACTTTAAGGCTGCGTGTCCCCAGCGCCATAAGGCCCCATCCCTGTCCCAGAAACCGTCCACTGTTTTGTGTGTGGGAGGGGGTGGTGGGAGGTCCCTGGACAATTACCAACCCATCACCATCGGCCGCTCAGCGGTCATGGGACTGCGGGACACAGGCGCTGAACGAAACATGGTACGTCCTGAGGTGGAGTCCCCTCAAGACTTGGTGCCTGGGAAAACCCTTTCCATCTCCAGAATTGGAGGTGTTGAACCGGCGCTGCCCGTCGCCAAGGTGTTTTTGGACTGGGGCGCCGGGAGGGGAATGCGAGAGGTGGGAGTAACGCCAAATATTCCTGCTAATGTGTTGCTTGGGACCGATTTGGGGCGGCTAGTGTCTCAGTATGTGGCCACTGAACTCCCAAGTCCGGCTCCCCAAGAATGTCATGACTCTACTGTGACTGCTAATGTTAATGTGATGAATGTGCCTCCAACAGTGGAGGAGGGGGTGAAACTTGATGGTAAGCCATGCACTGAAACTACACACACAGGGCTCACAGTGAGGACAGGTGAGAAGACTGCAGGGTGGAGCTCAGAGGTGGAGGGAGGGGCTGCTATGGGCAGTATAGGGCCCCTAAGTGAATCCAGCCTGCTGAGTCTAGGTCCTCTGCAGAAGGAGGAGCAGGCCATGGGGGGAGGGGGCGTCCCGGGAGAGGAGCCACCAGGTAAGACCCCAGGGCAGGAGTTCCCCACATCCGGGATGTCAGGAGGCCAGGGAAGTCTGCCTGACCCGGCGACTTGGTCGGGGGCCGAGGGGAAGCAGGTGCTACCTGTGGTCTCAGCGGTCGTGGCCGCTGTTACCAGGAGTAGGAGCCCAAGGAGCCTCGCGGAGGCCCGACGGTTCCCCTCTCTCCGACCAAGTGGCTGCCGAGTCAGACAGCGGCCAGGAGACAGATCCCGGGGAGCTGACAGAGGAGGTGGCAGTTTCGTCAATTCTTGCCACATCGAGTCAGGGATTTCAGGCAGCGTTGGAAGCTGACGCTAGCCTGAAAGCTCTCAAGGAGCAGGCGGCACAGCCTCCCCTGGACTCCGACCGTGAGCGAGTGGTCTGGGACCAGGGACGGCTGTACCGGGTAACGGTCCAGCAGGGTTCACCGGAGGCGTGGCCCAGGGACCGACAGTTAGTGGTACCCTATCCGTTCAGGGCAGAATTGTTGCGGATCGCACACGAGATTCTCATGGCTGGACACCTAGGGATCGCTAAAACCAGGGCCAGGCTAGCTCAGCATTTCTACTGGCCAGGAATGAGGACCGAGGTGACTGCCTACTGCCGTTCGTGTGACACCTGTCAGAGGGTGGGGAAGGCGGGGCGGCGCCCCAAAGCCCCACTGGTAACTCTGCCCATCATCGAAGAGCCTTTCTCGAGGGTGGCTGTGGATCTCATTGGACCTCTGTCCACTTCCAGCCGCTCCGGGAAATGCTTCATACTAACGGTAGTGGACTATGCCACCCGGTACCCGGAGGCGGTAGCTTTGTCGTCCATTCGGGCCGACAAAGTGGCCACTGCCTTACTGGAGATTTTCTCCAGAGTGGGGTTTCCCCAGGAAATGCTCACCGACTGAGGGACCCAGTTCATGTCGCAGCTGATGGAATCTCTCTGTAAGCAGGTACAGGTGCAACATCTGGTAGCCAGCCCGTACCACCCACAGACCAATGGCCTGTGTGAGCGGTTCAATGGCACCTTAAAGAAGATGCTGAAGATGTTGGTCGACTCCCATGGGAGAGACTGGGAGCGGTATCTCCCACACCTGCTGTTTGCCTACCGAGAGGTCCCACAGGCCTCAACAGGGTTCTCCCCCTTTGAGCTCCTGTACGGGCGACGTGTACGGGGCCCCTTGCTCTGGTGAAGGAAGCATGGGAAGGGGATTTGGCTACCCCTGGAGTGTCGGTCATCGAGTATGTCGTGCGCTTCCGGGACAGAATGATGGCCTTGACACGGCTGGTGCATGACAATATGGCCCAAGCTCAGGCTGACCAGAAGCGGTGGTACGACCAGAATGCTTGTGAGCGGACCTATGAGGTGGGTCAAAAGGTGTGGGTACTGGTCCCCGTACCCCAAAACAAGCTTCAGGCGGCCTGGGAGGGTCCATACCTCGTGCACCATCGGCTCAACGCTGTCACCTATCTGGTCACCCTGGACCACGCCCGTGGAAGGAGGAAGGCCTTCCTCTGAACATGATGAAGGCCCATCATGAGCGGGAGGTTTGTGCCCACCCAGTGAGCAACCTTCCCGATGAAGGAGAGGTAGAAACCCTCCTGGATCTGCTCACCCAAGCCAAGGCGGGTGGATCCATCGAGGATGTGGGGGTTGGCCACCAGCTCTCAGAGGACCAACGTTCCCAGCTGAGGGTCACCCTACACCCCTTTCGGGAGCTGTTCAGCAGCCTGCCCGGAAGGACAGAGACAGCCGTCCATGACATGGACACCGGCAACCACCCCCCGATCCGGCGTTCAGCATATCGGGTCTCTCTTGAGGTGCAGCAGCACATGCGCCAAGAGATAGACGAGATGCTGAAGCTGGGGGTGATCCAAGTGTCCAACAGCGCGTGGGCTTCGCCTGTAGTCCTCGTCCCTAAAAAGGACCGAACTACGCGGATCTGCGTGGACTACCGGGGGCTCAACGCTGTGACGGTCACCGATGCGTACCCAATGCTGCGCATCGATGACCTGCTCGATCAGCTGGCCGGGGCCAAGTACCTGACCATCATGGATCTGAGCAGGGGGTGTTGGCAGATTCCCCTGACCCCGGGGGCACGGGAACGCACTGCCTTTATCACCCCATTTGGACTGTACGAGTCCACGGTGATGCCATTCGGCATGAAGAATGCCCTTGCCACTTTTCAGAGGATGGTCAACACACTGCTCGAGGGACTGGAAGGATATGCGACCACGTACCTAGACGACATCGCTATTTTCAGTCCCACCTGGGAAGATCACCTAGAGCACCTGGTGCAGGTGCTCGGGTGGATCCAGCGAGCAGGCTTGACCATTAAGCCCGAAAAGTGCCAGCTGGGTATGAGTGAGGTCCACTACCTGGGGCACCGGGTAGGTGGGGGAGCTCTGAAGCCAGAGCCCGGGAAGGTGGATGCCATCGCATCCTGGCCCACCCCCAGGACCAAGAAGCAGGTGATGTCCTTCTTGGGGACTGCCGGGTACTATAGGAGGTTTGTTCCACACCATAGTGCCCTGGCCAAGCCCCTGACGGACCTCACCAAGAAGAGGCTGCCCGTCGCAGTCGACTGGACAGTCGCCTGCGAGACAGTTTTCCAGGCGCTCAAGACCGCCCTTTCTAGTTCTCCTGTACTACAGGCAGCCGACTTCACACGGCCATTCGTAGTGCAGACCGATGCCAGTGACTTCGGCATCGGTGCTGTGCTCAGCCAGGTCGACACTACGGGCCATGAACACCCCGTTCTGTACCTGAGCCGGAAGCTCCTGCCGAGGGAAGTGGCCTATTCCACGATGGAGAAGGAATGGCTGGCAATTGTGTGGGCCCTGCAGCGTCTGCAGCCATACTTCTACGGACGCCAATTCACCGTGGAAACAGACCACAACCCCCTCAGCTGGTTACACACGGTCTCTGGGATGAATGGGAGGTTGCTACGCTGGAGCCTCTCTCTCCAACAGTATCGCTTCACCATTCGCCACAAAAGAGACAGGGACCATGGTAACGCTGATGGGCTGTCCCGGCAAGGAGAGGGTGCGGAAGGGCGCATGGGGGATCACAGGAATGTGATACCCCCTTGCGCCCTCTAAAGCAGGGAGGTGTGATGAAGGAGCGGCCGCCATCTTAGATGTGGGGCCACATATCTGAGCTTGGCATCCATTTTCGTCTAAGTTCAGAAATTACAGGCAGCTAAAGGCTTCTATACCCCCAGGTGCTGTGTACTTAGTGAATACAAGCAGGATTTAGTGTTCCAATGCTAAATAGCCAGGGCATTGGTGTGATAATGAGGTTAGGCCCAAAACAGAGCTTCAAAGCCCAGGTACGGAGCCGTGCCAGCAGGGGGCCAGATAAAGCCTGAGGGCTTCAATTAGAATGTGCCTGCTAGCAGACACAGGAATATGCATCCTTTGTGTGTCCCAGAAACTGTGGCTCCATCCTATGAACACGAATTATGAGCTCATCTTTCGAGTTATGGACACATGAAAATATCTGAGTGACCCTGAGGGAATCGTGCATCTGGCAGTGTGACTCCCGAGTCGATGAGAGCACCGATTCCTGAGATATAGAGATTGGCCCTCTACAGTGACCCAATAGGGCCATGTTTGCACTCCACATGACCGGCAAAACAAACCGCATTCACTGGTACCTCTCATGTTCTGATTCGATCATGCTGTAGAAAGTTATCCCATTTCTTAGATATTGGAAATAAGTTTTGCAAAGAGCTAAAGGGTGGAGATTATTATCCCACCCTCTGACACAGGGGGAGGAACCTAGCGTGTTTAAGGGCTGGCAGCCCCTGGCATTCAGTCATTCACAAAGAAGATCCAGACGATGATGATCTAAGAAGGACCTGGGGACAGACCTGCCAAGGGGAGCAGCGGCCCATGCTTTGGGGGTCTGTCCAGCAACTAAGATTCTTGTACCTGTGGACTGCAGAGCTCCCCGGCAACCGCATGCACCCTACCACACAATCTGGTAAATTGACCTCCAGCTTAATATCTCTAAGCCTTGTACCCTTATTGTTATATCTTTTCTCTGACTGCAAATTTACTGTATATTTCTGTAATTATCTAGTGCGCCCTTAAGGCAATTAAACTATAAACTTAATCTTGGGCTGATGCTTTTACTCTGATCACGAATCTTAGAACCCCCAGCGGGTAACAGGACCTCCTCCCCGGCGACCATTTGCTCTAGGTGCAGTTCCCTTACTGACCTGAGAGACAAAGGGGGCGCCGGAGAGCTGTGCCTGTGTAGTTACGTCACGGTGGTGACGTGGGAGGAACGGGTCCGCGTGTGTGTTCCTCCACAGCCCCCTTGTCCCTGTCACAGGTCTAAGAGTAAAAAGATCATTAGAAAGGTCTTGGTATTGTCCCCGCATATATTTATACATTGTAATAAGATCACCCCTAAGCCTTCGATTCTCCAAACTAAATAACCCCAAGTGTAATAACCTGTCTTGGTATTGCAGACCTCCTAGTTCCCTAATAACCTTGGTCGCTCTTCTCTGCACCCGCTCCAGTTCAGCTATGTCTTTCTTATACACCGGAGACCAGAACTGTACACAGTATTCTAACGGTGGTTGCACTAGTGACTTATATAGAGGTAAAATTATGTTCTCCTCATGGGCATCTATGCCTCTTTTAATGCATCCCATTATTTTATTTGCCTTTGCAGCAGCTGCCTGACACTGGCCGCTAAATGTGAGTTTGTCGTCCACCCATACACCCAGGTCTTTTTCAGTGACTGTTTTACCCAGTGTTTTACAATTAAGCACATAATTATACATCTTGTTCGTTCTACCCAAGTGCATGACCTTACATTTATCCCCATTAAAGCTCATTTGCCATTTATCAGCCCAAGCTTCTAGTTTACATAAATCCTCCTGTAATATAAAATTGTCCTCCTCTGTATTGATTACCCTGCAGAGTTTAGTGTCATCTGCAAATATTGAAATTCTACTCTCTATGCCCCTTACAAGGCCATTAATAAATATGTTAAAAAAAGCAGGCCCAATACTGACCCCTGTGATACCCCACTGCTAACTGTGACCCAGTCCGAGTGTGCTCCATTAATAACCACCCTTTCTTTCCTATCCCTGAGCCAGCTCTTAACCCACCTACACATATTTTCCCCTATCCCCATTGTTCTCATTTTATGTATCAACCTTTTGTGTGGCACCGTATCAAAAGCTTTTGAAAAGTCCATGTACACCACGTCCACTGCATTCCCTTGGTCCAGTCCGGAACTTACCTCTTCATAAAAGCTTATCAGATTAGTCTGACAGGAACGGTCCCTTGTAAACCCATGTTGATATTGGGTCACAAGGTTATTCTTCTCCAGATACTCCAGTATAGTATCTCTTAGAAAACCCTCCAGGATTTTACCCACAGTTGAGGTTAAACTTACTGGCCTATAATTTCCAAGTTCAGTTTTTGTCCCCTTTTTGAATATTGGCACCACATTTGCTATACGCCAGTCCTGTGGTACAGACCCTGTTATTATGGACTTTAAAGATTAAAAATAATGGTCTATCTATGACTGTGCTTAATTCCTGCAGTACTCGGGGGTGTATCCCATCCGGGCCCGGGGATTTGTCAATTTTAGTGATTTTTAGACGCCGCCGTACTTCCTGCTGGGTTAAGCAGGTGACATTTAACGGAGAATTTTTATCCCTGATCACGTTATCCGTCATGGGATTTTCTTGTGTAAATACTGTTGAAAAAAAAGTCATTTAGCATATTGGCTTTTTCCTCATCCTCATCCACCATTTCACCAAGACTATTTTTAAGGGGACCAACACTATCATTTTTTAGCTTCTTACTATTTATGTAGTTAAAGTATATTTTGGGATTATTTTTACTTTCTCTGGCAATGAGTCTCTCTGTCTCAATCTTTGCTGTCTTGATTTGCTTTTTACAGAATTTATTTAATTTTCTGTATTTATTTAATGCCTCATCACTACCTACTTGCTTTAATTCTCTAAATGCTTTATTTTTATCTCTTATTGCGCCCCTTACAGCTCTATTTAGCCATAGTGGTTTCCTCCTATTTCTAGCATGTTTATTCCCATATGGTACTGTATATATTGTGCACAGGTCCTATTCAGGATGCTAATAAACGTCTCCCATTTTCTTTGTGTATTTTTATGTCTCAGGATATCGTCCCAGTTATTTGCACCAAGATCATCTCTCATCCGTTGGAAATTTGCCTTCCTGAAGTTTAGTGTCCTTGTAACCCCTCTACTACACATCTTATTAAAGGATACATGAAAACTTATTAATTCATGATCACTATTACCCAAGTGACCCTCAACCCTTACATTTGATATGCGGTCTGGCTTGTTGGTTAATATTAGGTCTAGCAGTGCCCCCCCCTTGTTGGGTCCTGAACCAGTTGTGAAAGGTAATTGTCTCTCATAGTAGTCAAAATCCTATTACCTTTGCTGGAACTGCAGGTTTCGGTTCCCCAATGTATTTCAGGGTAGTTGAAGTCCCCCATAATAATGACTTCTCCTTGAGTCGCAGCTTCATCTATTTGCTTTATGAGGATATTCTCTGTTGCTTCCATTATTTTTGGAGACTTATAACAAACCCCTATCAGTAATTTATTATTTTTCCCCCCTCCCCTTATCTCTACCCACAGGGACTCTACATTTTCATTAGATTCATATATATTATCACGATGGATGGGTTTTAAGGATGATTTTACATATAAACACACACCTCCCCCTCGCTTATTTGTTCGGTCATTTCTGAACAGACTATAGCCCTGTAAATTAACCGCCCAGTCGTGGCTCTCATCCAGCCATGTCTCAGATATCCCCACCATGTCATAATTATGTTCCAACAACATTATCTCCAATTCCTCCATTTTGTTGGCGAGGCTTCTGGCATTAGTATACATGCACTTTATGTATCTCTCTGTACTTCTATTCTTTCTTAAATTATTAACTGTTCTAACCCCACCCCCCATGCCACCCCCACCCCCAATGTCATTATTTGTGCCCAGGTCTCTATCTGCACTGTCTTCCCCTCCTATAAAAGGAATACCCTCCCCCCATCCCTAGTTTAAACACTCCTCCAACCTTCTAGCCATTTTCTCCCCCAGCACAGCTGCACCCTCCCCATTGAGGTGCAGCCCGTCCCTAGCGTAGAACCTGTAGCCAACTGAGAAGTCGGCCCAGTTCTGCAGGAACCCAAACCCCTCCTTCCTACACCAATTCCGGAGCCACTTATTAACCTCCCTAATCTCCCGTTGCCTCTCTGGCGTGGCACGTGGTACAGGAAGTATTTCCGAAAATACCACCTTGGAGGTCCTTGCTTTAAGCTTACAGCCTAATTCCCTGAAATCATCTTTAAGGACCTTCCACCTACCTCTAACTTTGTCATTTGTGCCAATGTGCACCATGACCACTGGATCCTCACCAGCCCCTCCCAGTAATCTGTCAACCCGATCAGCGATGTGTCGGACTCGAGCGCCAGGTAGGCAGCACACCGTTCGACGATCCCTGTCTTTGTGACATATTGCCCTATCTGTTCCCCTAATAATTGAGTCTCCCACTACCAGAACCTGTCTGGCCTGCCCTGCTCTCCTCTTTCCCCCCTTACTGGAGCAGACACTCCTCCGGCTTTCAGAGGACATGCCTTGCTGCAGCAGTGCTACTCCTGAACTAACACTCCCCTCATCTGCCAACTTAGCAAACTTATTGGGGTGTGCGAGATCAGGACTAGCCTCCCTGGTGCTCTTCCCTCTACCCCGCCTTCTAACTGTCACCCAGCTAGCTGCTTCATTGTCCTGCAGCTCCAACCTAGCATCCCCCCCTCATCTATCCCATTGAGCGTCTGCTCAGTGAGCAGAAGACTCCTTTCCATATTGTCTATGGATCTCAGTGTTGCCAGCTGCACATTTAGATCCAGTATCTGGGCTTCCAAATGCACAACGTGCTCACATCTTGCACTGCAGTATGCACCCTCGACCGCTGTTCAAGGATTTCATACATGCGGCAAGACGTGCACTGGATGGCATTGGCAATAGTGGAGCACATCCTAATGGGGATTGCACCAGACAATAAGATAAGCAAAAATAAATTTAAAAAAAGAAAAAAAAAAAAAGTGTTAATATAATATAACAGCAATTCAGTAAGTCCTCCCTTGGAAACTCCCTGAATCTAAAGTCACTGAATCTCAAGTCACACACTTACCACAGTTCGCACTTACGCTCAGGTCACACTCAGCTCATTCACACTCGCTCAGGCAGAAGATTTAAAAGAGTTTTTTTTTTTTTCCCCCTTTTACCAGCACACCACCTTGCTGCTCAATGCACTTCCAAAAGGAAACCACTGCAAATGGAGAAAGTGGAGAAGTACGGGGAAGAGGAGGACAAAAGCGAGACATTTTTATTGCCACCTATGTGTCATCAGGGGAAGGTGGGACAAAACCCTTTGAAACCCATGCATGGTTCATTTTAATGAAGGTTAGATCATCAACATTTTGGGTCGACAGATAGGTCCTTTTTTCTGTGAGGATTGATCCAGCAGCACTGAAGACTCTTTCAGATAACACACTAGCAGCAGGGCAAGCGAGCTCCTGTAGGGCATATTGTGCCAATTCAGGCCAGGTGTCCAGTTCACAGGCCCAATAGTCAAAGGGGAATGCCCTGTAAGGGAGAACATCGATATGGGAGGAGAAGTAGTTTGTAACCATAGTTGACAACTGCTGTCTCCTGTCACTTGCAATCGATTCTGTATTAGCAGTCGTGTGAGCGGTACTTGAAAAATCAGTCCACAACATGGTCATGAAACCCCTGTCTCCAACACCACTTTGGCTGTGTGCATCAGGAACACCTCTTCCATTTTGACCTCTACGGCTCGTGGGAGAACCAGCACCGCTGCTGTGTGCTGGGAATGCCTCCAACAAATGGTTTACCAGAGTTGCTTGTTTGTTAGCCAATATTATCTCTAGGTTCTCCTGTGGCATGATGTTCTGTAATTTGTCTTTATAGCGTGGGTTCAGGATGCTGGCCAACCAGTAGTCGTCATCTTTCATCATTTTGGCAATGCGGGGGTCCCTTTTTAGGATCCGCAAGGCATAATCACAAATGTGGGCCAATGTTCCAGGTGTCAGTAATGCACTGCCAGTGGTGGGTGGAGGATCACTTTCTTGGAAATCCACATCCCTCCAGTCACGCACAAACCCTGGACCTCACCTTGGCGCGCCAATATTATCTCTTGCCCCCTGAGAAGCATCCTCCTCCCCAAAAAAATCATCCTCCTCATCCTCCTCTTCCTCTTCTTCCTCCACCTTGTTCAGGTCAGTTTCCCTCGCTGACAATGGCTGACTGTCATCAAGGCTTCCCTCCTCCTCTTCTGCTGCAGATGCATGATCCTTAATGTGCATCAAAGTTTGCATGAGCAGACGCATAAGTGGTATACTCATGCTTACGATGGCGTCGTCTGTGCTTACCAGCCTTGTGCATTCCTCAA
Source organism: Dendrobates tinctorius (assembly GCF_039654945.1). Lineage (NCBI taxonomy): Eukaryota > Metazoa > Chordata > Amphibia > Anura > Dendrobatidae > Dendrobates > Dendrobates tinctorius. The sequence goes on along the minus strand of NW_027361713.1, from coordinate 15,738,505 downwards.
AACACTGAAGGACTTTACAGAGGTCTTTCAGCTTTGACCACTGCACACCCGACAATTCCATGTCTTCCCTCTAACTGCCTGCCCATGTATCCTCCCACAAATGCATTACAGCCTGCCTCTGTTCGCACAGCCTCTTAACCATGTGCATGGTAGAGTTCCACCTTGTTGCAACGTCTATGATTAGGCGGTGCTTGGGGAGGTGTAGCGATCGCTGCAGCTTCTGCATACAACTGGAGAGTACAGGCGAGCGACGGATGTGCGAGCACAGTCTTCGCACCTTAATGAGCAGGGCTGTTAACTCCAGACAATTATTTAGGAAGCAGTGCACCACCAGGTTCAAGGTGTGAGCCAGGCAAGGTATGTGTCTGAGTTTTGCAAGGGCTATGGCTGCCACAAAATTCCTGCCATTATCACTGACTACCTTGCCTTGTAGACTGCCCAGCCATGACTCAGTTTGTCGATGCAAGTAGTCGGCCAGTACCTCCGCAGTGTGTCTTTTGTCGCCCAAACACATCATCTTTAAAACAGCCTGCTTCCACTTACCACTAGCTGTTTGATAGTGGGCACCTCGTGTGCAACACTGGCAGCTGCGGATGGAGTGCTCGTGTGACTGCGCTCTGTCAACGAGCTTTCGCTTCTGGAGGAGGAGGAGGCGGGTCGAACGCCTACAGCCAACTATTTCCTATACCATGGGCTAGGAAGCACTGTTCCACCGCCGCTGTCCCCTGTGGAGCCAGTATCCACCACATTAACCCAGTGCGCAGTGATGGACACGTAATGGCCCTAGCCATGTCTACTAGCCCATGCATCTGTTGTGAGGTGCACCTTTCCGCTCACTGATTGTTTGAGTGCATGGACAATGCGGTCTTTCACATGCAGATGGAGGGCAAGGATGGCTTTTCGAGAAAAGAAGTGCCGACTGGGTAGGTCATAACGTGGGACAGTGTAGGCCATGAGCTCTCGGAAAGCTTCGCTTTCAACCAAACGGAAGGGCATCATCTCTAATAAGATCAGTTTGGCTATGTAGCCATTCAAAGCCAGTGTACGCGGACGAGAGGATGAGTACTTTCTTGTCCTACTCAGAGTGTCTGGTAGGGTGAGCTGGACTTGAGAGCTGCATAGGGGGAACTAGCGGTGGACATTAAGGACTGAGAGGGGGTTGATGATCGTGATGGTGATGGTGGTGACGGTGATGGCCTAGATTCAGTGTTGTTTTGCAAAAACATTGTGATTCCCTGACTGCTTTGGCCTTGCGACGACACCTCAACATTTCTTGCTGGTGGGGTGCTTAGCGGTGGCCTTTCAGTGGGTGAAGCAATGGAGAGTGGCTGGCTACCTTCAGTTGGAGCAGGTGCACATGTGCTACCTGAGGTTTTGCAGTCTGTCCACGCTTGCAAGTGCATGATGGTTAAATGTCTAAGCATGCAACTGGTGTTTAAATTTCGGAGATTTTTACCTCTACTGAAGGTCCTTCCGCACTTCTTACAGATAACCTTTGGCTCATCAAAAGGATTTTAGTCAAAAAAGTGCCACACTGCACTCTTCCTACTATGGTATAAATTTTCAGGGCTTGCACGGTGTGCAAATTTGACCGTGTGGCCAAGCTGTCCTGCAACTCTTTTTTAGTTTTTTTTTTTTCTTTTCAAATATTTTATTGGTTTTCAGTCATTAAACAAGGTAAGGGAAGGAAGGTAGGAAAGGAGGAAAGGGAATGGGAAGTAAAGAACCTTGTACAGGTAGGGAAAAAATTTAAAACTAGAGAACCCACAAATAGGCATTAAATAGCATATAGCAAATAACAACAAAAAAGGAAAATAAAATCGACAATCCTTATTATGGGGTAACATTCTTGGAAGGAGATACGACATCACGGAACTACAACGGCCATGTTTAGGCCTCAAATTATAATACCTCTTAATAGGTGTATTTGATATGGAATTTGTTGTTCCAAGTCTTCCATTTTTTTGCATATTTGGGGATGTGATTGTTGTTAATCGCAAATCTGAGTTCTAAATCACTGTGTTGGCCTATTTTATCAAGTATGTCCGAAAACTTAGGAACCTCGACTTTCTTCCACCATTGTGCTAACATGGTCTTAGTCACTAAGAGGATGTGGATGATAATATGTCTTACCGAATCATCAAATTGTTCCATGTCTAATGAAAGAAGTGCTCTTTCAGGCGTAATTGTGAAGTCCTTAGCAATGAGGTTAATGTGCTGTGTGACCTGGAACCAAAGGTTTTTGATCTTTGAACAACCCCAAAATATATGGTAGAGGTTCCCTTGATGTCCACAACCTCTCCAGCACAAGGAAGCTAATTCTGTGTTAAAATGTGATAACCTTGTCGGGGTATAGTACAACCTATTTAACAGTTTAAAATAACTCTCGTGAAGACCCATTGATAAACTCTTTTACTTTTTTAACTAGTTTTGGTACAGCTACGGCCCTGCCAGATAACCGCTGCTGCGATGTCGATGCCTGCTGCGGATCCTTCTCCTCTTCTGAGCTATTGCCAGCGGCACTCTCTTCCCCCAATGGATGCCAATCTGGGTCAACAACTGGGTCATCCATCACCTCCTCTTCAATTTCATCTGTACCTTCCTCTGTGTCACCGTGTAAGGTGGTATAGTATGCGGGAAGGGGCACCTGAGTTTCATCAGAGTCAGATTCTCGCTCTTCAGAGTGCGAGGGGAATGTAGTGCTGTGGGTGAATGTAACAGCAGAATCATCTATCAGTGGCTGTGCATCAGTGCACTCCATGTCAGATTCATCTTTGACTGGGGAATTCAGGATTTGACTTGATAACCCTGGCATGGTATGTGAAAAGAGCTCCATGGAGTAATCTGAAGTGTGTGCTGCGGCATCCTTCACTTTTGGTGTGGGTGAAGGACACAAGGAAATGTGTTGTTCCTGACCAGAAGCCTGCACTGACAACTCTGTGCTTGCAGTATTTGTAACTTCAGAAGAGGAGGCAATAGAGCCGGAGGCTGATTCGGCAATGTAAGCCAAAACCTGTTCCTGATGCTCCGGATTTAAAAGCGGTTTACCTACTCCCAGAAAAGGGAACCTTGAAGGCCTTCTTGTGCCAGATGATGATGCAGGCTCAACACTTCCTGCCTTAGCTGCTATTGTGCTTTTGCCATAACCAGCAGATCCACCACCACCATCAGTACCAGCTGCGCCCCCACGCCCACGTACGCAGCCTCTTCCACCATAACTCCTCATTTTTGGGAAGCTGTACCAAAAATACCAGCAGAGATATGGTACTATATGAGGAGCGTACAGCTGTATATGGTGTATGTAAAAATTTCAATCTCCGTATATATTTTGTTACTCACAGACGCTCCCCCAGTATGTATTTTACCGTAATCCAACCAGCAGATATACGGTACTGTCTGAGAAGCGGACAGCTCTATACGGTGTATTGAAAAATGGAAATGTCCGTATATGTATTTCTGAAGTCTCACACACCCATGCTGTGTCTGTATAGATGTGACCGTAATGCGAACAGCAGATATACGATACTGTTTGAGAAGCGGACAGCTCAATACGGTGTATGGAGAAATGGAAATGTCCGTATATGTATTTACGGAGTCTCACACACACACGATGACTCTGTATAGATGTGACCGTAAAGCGAACAGCAGATATACGATACTGTTTGAGAAGCGGACAGCTCAATACGGTGTATGGAGAAATGGAAATGTGTTATGAATGAATCACCGGAGGAGGAGAAAGCAAAAATACAAGCTAAGTCCAGAAAACTGGAGAGGTTGGTAGCTATCGGATTGCAGACCCCTGATCCTATTCACCACAAGAACAGTAGCCGTGGGGGGGTTCCTACGGTGTCCTAGACCCCTCGTCACAGCCGGAGAACTACATAAGCCTAAAGAAAGAAAGGGGAAATCTAAACTGCCCCAGAGCAGACCCCAAAGCAATAGACAGCCCCCAACAAGTATTGTCGGTGAAAAACAGATGAAAACACAAACACAGACAGAAAGACAGGTTGAGCAAACGATGGGGCCCAACTAACTAGATAGGACAGGACAGAAAAGATGCTGGCTGCAATCCGCAAAAAACCCTACAAAAATGTCCCAACCGTCTGATAGGAAAAAAGGCCCAGAAGTCGCTAGACTTCAAAATCACTATATCAGCACTCAGGTATATTCTGAAAACAGAGCAAAGAGATCAACTGATCAGAGACAAAAATGGAATTCAGCCAGTCCCAACCAGGACTGGCTGAATACAAACACTAAGGAAACCAGACAAAATCTCATGGAATAATAGTAGGGCAAAGACTCAGCTTTTAGTAGACAGGAACTAAAACTGGATGCCAGAGCTCAGAGCAGAAAGGATCACCAGCAAACCCTGCAGGGCGTCGGCTGCCTTATATCCACTCAGAAATTCCAGATGTCCAATCACACTCCGCCTGTTCAGATAACAGGTTCTTCCCATCCCAATCAATTTCACTACCTCTCTTCACCAGCAGAGGGAGTTCATCAGACATCAAAGGTAAAGGGGAAAATGAACTCACAACAGTACCTCCCCCTTGAGGAGGAGTCACCGAACCCTCATCCACGCCACCAGGGCGATCAGGATGGGCCCGATGAAAAGCACGAACCAATCTTTCGGCATGAATATCGGATGCAGGGACCCAAGAATTATCCTCCTGGCTATAACCCTTCCATTTAACCAAATACTGGAGTCTCCGTCTAACCAGACGAGAATCCAGTATCTTCTCATCCTCATATTCCACATTACCTTCAACCAATACAGGGTCAGGAGGTGCCACCACAGGAACTACTGGCTCAACAAACCTCTTTAACAGAGACTTATGAAACACGTTATGGATCTTGAATGTAACAGGAAGAGCCAATCGAAAAGAGACCGGATTAAGAATCTCCAAAATCTTGTAAGGTCCAATAAATCTAGGTTTAAACTTTGGAGAAGCCACCTTCATAGAGATATTCTTTGATGACAACCAAACCATATCACCCACCTTAAACCGGGGACCAACGGTCCTATGCCGGTTGGAAAACCGCTGGGCCTTTTCCTGGGAGAGAGACAACTTATCCACCACTTGGTCCCAGATCTGGTGCATTCTCTCCACCACAGTGTCAACACCAGGGCAGGCAGAAGACTCCACCTGCCCTGAAGAGAATCGAGGATAAAACCCAAAGTTACAAAAAAAAGGTGACATCAAAGTGGCAGAACTAGCTCTATTATTTAAAGCAAATTCGGCCAAGGGCTAAAATGAAACCCAGTCATCCTGATCAGCAGAAATAAAACATTTCAAATACGACTCCAAAGTCTGGTTTGTTCTCTCCGTCTGCCCATTGGTCTGAGGGTGAAACGCAGAGCAGAAGGACAACTGAATTCCCAGCTTGGAACAGAAAGGCCTCCAAAATCTAGAAACAAACTGAACTCCTCTGTCAGATACAATGTTCTCAGGAATCCCGTGCAAGCGAACCACCTGTTGCAAAAACAAGGGCACCAACTCAGAGGAAGATGGCAACTTAGGGAGTGGTACGAGATGGACCATCTTAGAGAATCTATCACAAATCACCCAAATAACAGTCATTCTCTGAGAGACAGGCATATCAGAGATAAAATCCATTGAAATATGGGTCCATGGCCTCCTGGGCTCCGGCAAAGGCATCAACAACCCACTAGAGCGAGAACAAGGTTTAGACCGGGAGCAAGTCCCACAGGACTGCACAAAATTCCTGACATCACGAGACAAGGCGGGCCACCAAAAAGACCGACTCACCAAATCTCTAGTACCAAAAATACCTGGATGACCAGCCAATGTGGAGCAATGAACCTCAGACATCACTCTCTTCCTCCACTGGTCAGGAACATACAATTTTCCAATGGGACAACGCTCAGGTTTGTCTTCCTGAAACTCTTCCAGAGCACGTCTCAAATTGGGCGAGATGGCAGAAAGAACTACCCCCTCACCTAAGATGGTAGCAGGCTTGGTCACAATAGGAGAATCAGCAGAGAAACTCCTAGAGAGGGCATCTGCCTTGACATTCTTAGTGCCCGGAAGAAAAGAGACCACAAAATCAAAACGTGTGAAAAACAAGGCCCACCTAGCCTGTCTAGGATTCAAGCGTTTGGCCGACTCCAGGTAAATCAAATTCTTGTGGTCAGTAAGGACCACGACTTGATGTTTAGCTCCCTCCAACCAATGTGTCCACTCCTCAAATGCCCATTTCATGGCTAACAGTTCCCGATTCCCCACATCATAGTTACGTTCGGATGGGGAGAACTTTCGGGAAAATAAAGCACAGGGATTAATTTTAGATGTTACAGGATCTTTTTGGGACAAAACAGCTCCTGCACCAATCTCAGAAGCATCCACCTCTACCTGGAATGGGAGTGAGACATCAGGTTGCCGCAAAACCGGGGCAGAAGTGAACCTTCGCTTCAGCTCCTGAAAGGAAGAAACAGCCTCCAGAGACCAAATCAGCACCCTTCTTAGTCAAATCAGTCAATGGTTTGGCAATACCAGAAAAATTAGCTATAAATTTACGATAAAAATTAGCAAAACCCAAAAACATCAGGAGGGCCTTCAAAGAAGTGGGCTGAACCCAATCATAAATGGCCTGTACCTTGGCCGGGTCCATTTCAATAGTTGACGGAGACAAAATAAATCGCAAAAATGAAATCCTCTGTACACCAAAAAGGCATTTCGATCCCTTGACATACAGGGAATTCTCCCTCAAAATCCGGAACACAGTCCGAACATGTTCCACATGAGAGTCCCAATCCTTGGAAAAGATCAAAATATCATCCAGATAGATGATCAAAAATGTATCCACAAAATCTCGGAATATATCATTCATGAAGCACTGGAAGACAGAAGGGGCATTAGTGAGCCCAAAAGGCATCACCAGGTACTCAAAATGTCCCTCCGCAGTATTAAATGCCGTCTTCCATTCATGCCCCTGCTTAATGCGAATAAGATTATACGCCCCCCTGAGGTCAAGCTTGGTAAACCAGCAAGCACCTTTAACTCTGGAGAATAGATCAGAAATCAGGGGTAACGGATACTGATTTTTAACAGTAATTTTGCTGAGGGAACGATAGTCAATACAAGGCCTTAATGAACCATCTTTCTTGGCCACAAAAAAAACAGCACCTAAGGGTGAAGAGGATGGTCTAATATGACCCTTCTCCAACGACTCCTTAATATAGGATCGCATAGCCTCGTGCTCGAGTACAGATAAATTGAAAAGTCGACCCTTGGGAAATTTACACCCAGGGCTCAGCTCAATTGCACAGTCATAACTCCTATGAGGAGGCAAAGACGCAGACTCATTCTCACTAAATACATCATAAAAATCAGCCAAATAGTCAGGAACATCATGCGACTGGGGAGAAGTGGAGAAAACAGGAGCATCACTAAGGGCACAATGACAACCCCAACTCACCACAGACACAGATTTCCAATTCAAAACTGGATTACGGATTTGCAACCAGGGAAACCCCAGAACGATGGTATCATGCAAATTATGCAACACCAAAAATCTGCAATTTTCTTGATGGTCTGGGGCGACCCCCATTACCACCTGGGTCCAAAACTGAGGTTTATTCTTCGCCAAAGGAGTAGCATCAATACCCCTCAAAGGGATAGGCGTCTGCAGAGGTGTCATAGGAAACCCACAACGTTTAGCAAAATCCAAGTCCATCAGGTTCAGAGCTGCTCCCGAATCCACAAAAGCCTTGGCGGAAAATGTGGACAGGGAGCAGATCAGAGTAATTGCCAGAAGAAACTTAGGTTGAACACCACCCACAGCAAATGTGTGTGCAAAACGTTTCTCTCGTTTAGGGCAGACAGAAATCATATGAGAGGCATCTCCACAGAAAAAACACAGCTTATTACGCCTTCTGAACTCCTGACGTTGCGCCCTAGACAAAACTCTATCACATTGCATAGGTTCAGACATTTGTTCAACAGGTGGCAACACCTCTCGTACAGTTTTGCGATCATGCCAACGCCGATCAACCTGAATGGCTAATGACATAGAATCGTCAAGACCAGAGGGAACAGGAAATCCCACCATAGTATCTTTTCTGACAAACCCTTCTGAAAGGGTTCTGAAATCCACCTACTGAAAGGTGGATGCTGTTATAAGAAAAGCCCAACAGAGGATGTTCTTCCTGCGTCAGCTGAAAAGATATGGTTTGTCTAAGAATCTGCTGATCTTATTCTTTAATGCTGTCATCAGGTCTGTGATTTGTTCCTCTCTGATAGTCTGGTATGGGGGAGCCACTGCGCATGACAAACTCCGCTTACTAAGGACTTTCAGAACAGCAGAGAGAATTATAGGTTCCCCCCTGCCTAAAATCCAGGATCTTTATGATAAGAGTATTCGATCCCACGCATTGAAAATTTCATCCGATCCCTCTCACCCGGGACACTCCTCATTCCAACTACTCCCTTCAGGATGTCGCTTCAGAGTCCCCAAATGCAGCACCAACCGCCATATGAACAGCTTCTATCCACTCTCTGTTCAACAATTAAATCGTCATGTGTAGACCATATACTGTATCTGTCTTGTTAGATGTTACTTGTTGTATCTGTTGTTATATATTATGTTGCCTCTTTGCCACAAAGAATTCCTTGTATATATGTAATATGTACTTGGCGATAATAAATTTGATTGATTGATTGATAAAAAAAAAAGAGAGAGAGCTGCCAAGGCACCAGCATTCCAGGTAGTAAGGACCGCCCACTTTTGGAATTTTTGACAGTACAACTCTGCAGAATCCTGACCCTGGCTCAATGCCAACAGGGCCTTTTCAGCCTGATCAATAGCATTAGGTTCATCATACAACAACCCCAAGGCCTGAAAAAATGCATTCACATCAGTCAGAATAGGATCATCAGGTTTCAAAGAAAATGCCCAATCCTGAGGATCGCCGTGCAGCAAAGAGATGACAATTTTAACCTGCTGCACGGAGCTCCCCGATGAGTTAGGCTTCAAGGCAAAAAATAATTTACAATTATTCTTAAAATTCAGAAATTTTGACCGATCCCCAAAAAACACATCAGGAGTAGGGATCTTTGGTTCAGCAGCATGTGAATGAGCAAGGTAGGCGGAAATTCCCCGCAATTCAGCAGCAAGCTGCTCCACACGATCAGACAATTGCTCAATCTCCATTGAGAAAAAATTCCTCCTACGGCCTCAGAGAAATAGAGGAAAAAATATACACAAAAAAAAAATTCTGACACTTTTTTTTTTTTTTACAATTCTTTCCTGCTATTGAGTACCCTAGAATCTGCGGTATGGCTGGTGATTCTGTTATGAATGAGTCACTGGAGGAGGAGAAAGCAAAAATACAAGCTAAGTCCAGAAAACCGGAGAGGTTGGTAGCTATCGGATTGCAGACCCCTGATCCTATTCACCACAACTAACAGTAGCCGTGGGGGGTTCCTACGGTGCCCTAGACCCCTCGTCACAGCCGGAGAACTAAATAAGCCTAAAGAAAGGGGAAATCTAACTGCCCCAGAGCAGACCCCAAAGCAATAGACAGCCCCCAACAAGTATTGTTGGTGAAAAACAGATGAAAACACAAACACAGACAGAAAGACAGGATGAGCAAGCGATGGAGCCCAACTAACTAGATAGGACAGGACAGAAAAGATCTGGCTGCAATCCGCAAAAAACCCTACAAAAATGTCCCAACCGTCTGATAGGAAAAAAGGCCCAGAAGTCGCTAGACTTCAAAATCACTATATCAGCACTCAGGTATATTCTGAAAACAGAGCAAAGAGATCAACTGATCAGAGACAAAAATGGAATTCAGCCAGTCCCAACCAGGACTGGCTGAATACAAACACTAAGGAAACCAGACAAAATCTCATGGAATAATAGTAGGGCAAAGACTCAGCTTTTAGTAGACAGGAACTAAAACTGGATGCCAGAGCTCAGAGCAGAAAGGATCACCAGCAAACCCTGCAGGGCGTCGGCTGCCTTATATCCACTCAGAAATTCCAGATGTCCAATCACACTCCGCCTGTTCAGATAACAGGTTCTTCCCATCCCAATCAATTTCACTACCTCTCTTCACCAGCAGAGGGAGTTCATCAGACATCAAAGGTGAAGGGGAAAATGAACTCACAACAGAAATGTCCCTATATGTATTTACGGAGTCTCACACACACATGATGACTCTGTATAGGTGTGACCGTAAAGCGAACAGCAGATATACAATACTACTACAGAAGCAGACGGACAGCTCTATACGATGTATGCAAAAATGGAAATGTCCGTCTATGTATTTATGGACTCACACACAGAGGCACTGTCTCTGTACAGATTGGACCGTAATCAAAACAGCAGATATACGATACTGTTTGAGGAGCGGACAGCTGTATACGGTGTATGTATGTACAATTTTAAATCTCCTGATAGAAACTTGCGCTAATTGAATGTGTCTTGGTTAAATAAAGATATCTTATGAAGAAATCTATTACCTTTACTGAAGCTAAAAACTGGCGAGGCAGGGAAAAAGGTCTTCAGAGTGCAGGGTGGATTTCCAGGTCCTTTCCCAATGATACTCCCCGACACAGGTATATAAAAAGTTACTGGAGCTAAAGGGTGCTACCTCCTAGCATGCCGCCGTCCCGGCCAGTGACTGGCGCGCAGCTGGAGGTGTATATCGGCAGGCTGTAAGAGTACCAGCCGCCGCTTGCAAAAGCAGGCCTGCAAGGTCCGAAAAAGCTGAAGGACCTTGCGTGACGTCACAGTCACGTGATAGATCACGTGACAGGCAAGAAAGCCCTATGGGGCGCTGATGGGGCCAGAAAGCAATGGCAAATCCTACGCGTTGCGGAATTCACTGATTCCTTCTTCAGGGATGGCCCCCTAGAGCAAGAGGAACCCTTATATAGCCTCCAGTATATAGCAATGGAGCATTATACTATGCATTAAAAGCAAATAGCTCAATCTCGCTATTTAAACCGTTTGGGATCAGAGTATTCAATTCAAATATCACGGATCTGAATCTCCATGGATTTATTTATAGTAGAGAATTGTTTCTTACTGCCTAATTTTCTGCAAGATACACATTTTTTGCAGGGAAAAAAACCTTTTAATTGCTGTTGTGAATGAGAATTGGGGCCTTTTTTAGATATTGAAATAGAAGGGGATTTTATCACCTGTGACACGAAGGGGGTGATATATTGTATCACATGTCCATGTGATAAATTATATATAGGTCGAACGATACGTCCCTTAAATGTCAGAATTGGGGAACATTTACGGAATATTTGAAAGAAATTCACAGGTCACCCCCTCTCTAATCATTATCTTACACATCATGGGAGCTCCCTAGGCCTCTTTCACACATCAGGTTTTCGCCGTCAGGCGCGATCCGGCGCTTTTGACAAAAACCGGATCCGGCGAAATGCAATGCCGGATCTGGTTTCCCCCCCATTGACTTGCATTGATCGAGCCGGATGGCCATGCGTTTCATCCGATTTTCGCCGGATCCGGCAATGTGACGCGATCCGGCATCTGGAAAAAATGGCTACTGTAACGTTTTTTGTCTCCGGCGAAAAAGCCGGACACGCCGGATCCGGCGTGTCCGGCTTTTTCATACAATGAAAGCCTATGAGCGCCGCAATGCGCCTGATCAGGCGACAGCCGGATCCGGTGGCCGGATCCGGTTTTTTTGGTCTGAGCATGCTCAGTAGCTCTGCCCACAAGACATATATAAAAGCAAGACAGTGGGACCCTCAGCCACACCCAACATGCCACCCAAGCCAAGAACCAGGAGCAAGGAGAAGGCAGCAGACATCTGCAGCAGCACCATCAGCACCACCCCAAATGGAGCAGCATGCTGAACAACGGGAGGGGAGTCCAGCAGCAGATGAGAGACGGTAATTATCAAATCCCCCATTCCTCCAAACTAGGGCTTTATTCAACAGCCGCCCAATAGATGCAGCAGCAGCAGCAATGGCAGCAGCAGGAACACCACCCACAGCCATGGAGTCTGGCCATGAGGAAGACAGCACATCTTCTTCTGGGAGCCCTCCCTTGCATCGTCAGCGTTTTACGGTAAGTTTTTATTTCCAAAATCCATCATCTCTGTAATATATGTCTATTCATTGCCTTTTATTTCAAAACAGGAATCACAAGATGAAGAGGAGCTCCCAGAAGAAGAAGGAAGGGGTGGACAGACACTTGGAGTGGGCTCACAATTGGTAAGTTTTTTGCATCAAACGCAGAAACACAACATCACACTACACACAACACATAGAAAACAATGTTCTGCAGACCACACACAGCAAACAAATGCCTACATCCAAAGACATAACATTTTTTGTTTTCTTCTCTAGTCTTCCCAATCTGGTGCTCGGCCAAGAGGTCCTCGCAGTGCCTCCCAGGGTCGTTGGCGACAGCAACGCGGCGGTCACCAGCGTGTAAGTATAAATATTTTTGCTTTGTTTTTTTTGCACTTTTTATTTCATTTCTTTTGTGGAGGCTAATTATGTTATTTTTGTCTTTTTCTTTAACAGCCTTCACAGCATGCTCCCGACTCTGACGGTGAGGATGGAGGGATTGATGTGGACCACCTCATCGATCTCGTCAGAGAAAGGGAGCCGCTCTGGAATATGGCTGACCGCCGCCACGCTGACCTTATCGTTACCCGACGACTCTGGGAGGAAATCTGTTCGCTCCATGTGGACCGCTGGGAGGACCTCGAAGCTCGGGCCCAGATTAAAGAGCGTAAGTATATACAGTACCGGTTGCTTGATTTAAACCAGTGTTTCCCGAACTCCAGTCCTCGTGGTCCCCACGGATCATGTGTTCAGGATTTCTATTTACTTTGGAAATTCTGAAAACATGACCCCTGGGGACCATGAGGACTGGAGTTTGGGAAACACTGATGTTGTATACTAACCACTTTGTCCTTTCTCGTTTCAGGGGAGAGAATTGTGAAGCGGTGGCGGTCTGTGAGGGATCGTTTCAAGAAGGAGTTCAATAAAGAGATGCGGGCCCCGAGTGGATCTGGAGGACGCAGGAGCAAGTACAAGTACGCACGAGCCCTGTCGTTCCTCCGGGAGACAATGCTCACCAGAAGGTAAATATTACACACCACATGTGACAAAAAAAGTTTAGATGTAACTTTTTTTTTTCAGCCAGGGCCATACCATGTCACTATTTTAATTGGTTTTTTTTCTCTTTATTCCACAGCACGGTGAGCAGCACTTGGGAGCCTGCACGATTGGACCCTTCTGAGGCGATCCCTGAGGAGACCGGCACCGAGGGACACTTCGACCGCCCCGGTACATCTGCACCTTCCCAGCCTTCCCACACATTCGACCCATCTGTCCCATCCACCAGCACAGGAGCATCATGGCCGCCTACATTACATGAAGCTGCTGGTGAGGAGATCGCTTTCCCTTTACCCCACCCTTCTGCCCCTGCAAGGTTTGCACGTTAACTCCCGGGCCAATTTTTACAATTCTGACCACTGTACCTTTATGAGGTCATAACTCTGGAACGCTTTCATGTATCCCGGTGATTCTGACATTGTTTTCTCGTGACATATTGTACTTCATGGTAGTGGTAAAATTACATTCAAATAACTTGCGTTTATTTGTGAAAAAAACGGAAATTTGGCGAAAATTTTGAAAATTTCGCAATTTTCCAACTTTGAATTTTTATGCCCTTAAATCACAGCGATACGGCACACAAAAAACTTAATACATAACATTTCCCACATGTTTACTTTACATCAGCACAATTTTGGAACCAAAGTTTTTTTTTGTTAGGAAGTTATAAGGGTTAAAAATTGACCAGCGATTTCTCATTTTTGCAACACCATTTTATTTTTAGGGACCACTTCACATTTGAAGCCACTTTGAGGGGTCTATATGATAGAAAATACCCAAAAGTGACACTATTCTAAAAACTGCACCCCTTAAGGTGCTTAAAACCACATTCAAGAAGTTTATTAACCCTTTAGGTGCGTCACAGGAATTTTTTGAATATTAAAAAAAAAATGAACATTTAACTTTTTTTCACAAAAAAAATAATTCAGGTTCAATTTTCTTTATTTTACCAAGGGTAACAGGAGAAATTGGACTGCAAAAGTTATTGTGCAATTTGTCCTGAGTACGCTGATACCTGATATGTGGGGGGGAACCACTGTTTCGGCGCATGGCAGACCTCAGTAGGGAAGGAGCGCTGTTTGACTTTTTCAATGCAAAATTGGCTGGAATTCAGATCGGACGCCATGTCGCGTTTGGAGAGCCCCTGATGTACCTAAACAGTGGAAACCCCCCAAGTGACCCCATTTTGGAAACTAGACCCCCCAAGGAACTTATCTAGATATGTGGTGAGAACTTTGAACCCACAAGGGCTTCACAGAAGTTTATAACGTACAGCGGTACAATTAAAAAATCATATTTTTTCCACAAAAATGATCTTTTCACCCCCAATTTTTATTTTTCCAAGGGTAACAGGACCCTAAAAGTTATTGTGCAATTTGTCCTGAGTACGCTGATACCCCATATGTGGGTGTAAATGACTATTTGGGCGCATAGCAGAGCTCGGAAGGGAAGCAGCGCCATTTGACGTTTTTGGCTAGAATTGAGATCGGACACCATGTCGCGATTGGAAAACCCCTGATGTACCAAAACAGTGGAAACCCCCCACAAATGACACCATTTTGGAATCTAGACCCCCCAAGGAACTTATCTAGATGTGTGGTGAGAACTTTGAACCCCCAAGGGCTTCACAGAAGTTTATAACGTACAGCAGTACAATTAAAAAATCATATTTTTTCCACAAAAATGATCTTTTCAACCTCAATTCTTAATTTTCCAAAAGTAACAGGACCCTAAAAGATATTGTGCAATTTATTCTGAGTACGCTGATACCCCACATGTGGGTGTAAACCACTATTTGGGCACATGGCAGAGCTCGGAAGGGAAGCAGCGCCATTTGACGTTTTTGGCTGGAATTGAGATCGGACACCATGTCGCGTTAGGAAAGCCCCTGATGTACCAAAACAGTAGAAACCCCCCACAAATGACACCATTTTGGAAACTAGACCCCCCAAGGAACTTACCTAGATGTGTGGTGAGCACTTTGAACCCCCCAGTGCTTCACTGAAGTTTATAACGTCCTGGCGTGAAAATAAAAAAATCGTATTTTTTCCACAAACATGATATTTTAGTCCCCATTTTTTTATTTTCCCAAGGGTAACAGGAGAAATTGGACCCCAAAAGTTGTTGTCCAATTTGTCCTGAGTACGCTGATACCTCATATGTGGGAGAAAACTACTGTATGGGCACACGTCGGGGCTCGGAAGGGAAGTAGTGACGTTTTGGAATGCAGACTTTGATGGATTGGTCTGCGGGTGTCATGTGCGTTTGGAGAGCCCCTGATGTACCTAAACAGTGGAAACCCCCCACAAGTGACCCCATTTTGGAAACTAGACCCCCTAATGAACTTATCTAGATGTGTGGTGAGCACTTTGAACCCCCCAGTGCTTCACAGAAGTTTATAACGACCGGGCGTGAAAATAAAAATATCGTATTTTTTCAACAAACATCATCTTTTAGTCCCCATTTTTTTATTTTCCCAAGGGTAACAGGAGAAATTGGACCCCAAAAGTTGTTGTCCAATTTGTCCTGAGTACGCTGATACCTCATATGTGGGAGAAAACTACTGTATGGGCACACGTCGGGGCTCGGAAGGGAAGTAGTGACGTTTTGGAATGCAGACTTTGATGGATTGGTATGCGGGTGTCATGTGCGTTTGGAGAGCCCCTGATGTACCTAAACTATTGAAACTCCCCACAAATGACCCCATTTTGGAAACTAGACCCCCCACGGAGCTTATCTAGATGTGTGGAGAGCACTTTGAACCCCAAAGTGCTTCACAGAAGTTTATAACGCCTGGGCGTGAAAATAAAAAAAACATTTTTTTCCGCAAAATTATATTTTTGCCCCCAATTTTTTATTTTCCTAAGGGTAACAGGAGAAATTGGACCCCAAAAGTTGTTTTGTAATTTGTCCTGAGTAGGCTGATACCCTACATGTGGGGGTAAAACACTGTTTGGGCACATGGCAAAGCTTGGAAGGGAAGGAGCACCATTTGACTTTTTCAACGCAGAATTGGCTGGAATTGAGATCAGACGCCATGTTGCCTTTGGAGAGCACCTGATGTGCCCAAACAGTGGAAACCCCCAATTATAACTCCAACCCTAACCTCAACACACCCCTAACCCTAATTTGAGCCCTAGCCCTAACCCTAGCCCTAACCCTAACCCTAGCCCTAGCCCTAACCCTAACCCTAGCCCTAACCCTAGCCCTAACCCTAGCCCTAACCCTAACCCTAGCCCTAACCCTACCCTAACCCTAACCCTAGCGGGAAAATGGAAATAAATACATTTTCTTTTAGTTTTATTATTTTTCCCTAACTAAGGGGGTGATAACGAGGGGTTTGATTTACGATTTATGGCGGTTTTTATGTTTGGCGGCTGTCGCACGCTAAAAGACGCTTTTTATTGTAAAAATAGTTTTTGCATCACCACATATTGTGAGCTATAATTTTTCCGTATTTTGACCCACCGAGTCATGTGAGGTCTTATTTTTTGCGGGACGAGTTGACGTTTTTATTGGTACCATTTTCGGGCACGTGACATTTTTTGATCGGTTTTTATTCCGATTTTTGGGGAGCAGAATGAACAAAAACCAGCGTTTCATGAATTTCTTTTGGGGGGGTGCGTTTACACCGTTCCGCGTGCGGTAAAATTGATAACGCGTTTTTATTCTTCGGGTCAGTACGGTTACAGCGATACCTCATTTAGGTCGTTTTTTATGTTTTGTCGGTTTTTTGCAATGAAAACAATTTTATATAAAAAATAATTATTTTTGTATCGCTTTATTCTGCGAGCTATAACTTTTTTATTTTTTTGTGGATGATGCTGTATGGCAGCTCGTTTTTTGCGGGACAAGATGACGTTTTCAGCGATACCATGCATATTTATATCTGCCTTTTTGATCGCGCGTTATTGCACTTTTTGTTCGGTGGTATGATAATAAATCATTATTTTTTGCTTTGTTTTTTATTTTTATTTTTTAAGGGGTTCACTAAAGGGGTTAACTAATGGGACAGTTTTATAGGGCAGGTCATTACGGACGCGGCGATACCAAATATGTGTACTTTTATTGTTTTTTTTTTTTTTATTTTGAAAAAATGGATTTATTGGGGAATATTTTTTTTTTTTTTTACTAATTTATTTAGCGATTTTTTTTTAATTATGTTTAACACTTTTTTTTTTTTTTTTTACTTTATTACCTTGTCCCAGGTGGGACATCACTGTCCTGTGACAGATTGCTGATCTGTCACATCACAGATCACTGTGACAGATCAGCGATCTGACACAGGCACTGCTGAAGGCTTCCTCATGCCTGCGCTTTGCAGGCACTGAGGAAGCCAGCTTCCTCAGGCCCCTGAAGGCCCCCGTCGCCATCTTGGATTCGGGGGCCTGGAGGAAAGGAGCCCCCCGCAGCAGCGCTGCACATTCCGCTGCCGTGGGGGGCTTAGGGAAGCACGGAGGGAGCCCCCTCCCTGCCGATGCTTCCCTTTAACCCCCGGTACACCGCGATCGCGTTTGATCGCGGTGTGCAAGGGGTTAACGTGTCGGGGGCGGTCCGTGACCGCCCCTGACACATTGTGCCGGGTGTCAGCTATGATAATTAGCTGACACTCGGCCGCGATCAGCGGCGCTCACCACGTGGGCGCCGCTGATCGCGATGACGTAATATTCCGTCCATGGTAATTAGGTCCATGGTGACATGGACGGAATATTACGTCAATTGTAGGTAAGGGGTTAAAAACAGTTTACAAAAAAAAATATTTTAGATAAAAGTTAAATTATTGTTTACACTGGTTGTCTGTCATTTCTTTCTGCGGCGAAATATGTTTAAAAAAAAGGTTAAATACAGGGTATTTAAAAGGTAAAAAGGTATTCAAAACCAGGTATATAACTGTGGGTAAATTTTAGCTTTTTGCCACAGTTGTGTTCCTGGTTGTGTTTGAAGCAAAGTATTTCACCTAAAAAGTTGTGTTTATTGTTGGTGATTTCCTAACAATGTACACAACTTTTGTTAAAAGGTGAAATACTTTGCATAAAACACAACCAGGTACACACCTGTGGCCTAAAGCTAAAAATAGAGACCATGACAAGATAGCCAACTTTGGTTGGCAAAGGTATATACTGTTGGTAAAGAAGGTACACAAGTTTGGTTAGGGCACAAATCTTTCACACTCTGTCATCCTGCCAGTGTACTCTGCCTTGAGGTGACATAAAGTATAGTGCAAAATTGTCCCTCATTACTGAAACCGTCACAGAACTTCTAGTGGTAATGTCCTGGTAATCTTGCAAGG
This sequence comes from Dendrobates tinctorius, assembly GCF_039654945.1. Taxonomy (NCBI): domain Eukaryota; kingdom Metazoa; phylum Chordata; class Amphibia; order Anura; family Dendrobatidae; genus Dendrobates; species Dendrobates tinctorius. Next base: position 15,720,079 of record NW_027361713.1, on the reverse strand, counting down.
TGGTTTCTTCAGAGGTGTCCTCAATGGAAATGGGTTCCTTGCAGATAACAAAATTGTGGAGTACCACGCAAGCTTTGATCACCTCGTCAACAGTTTCTGTCTTGAGGTTGATCGCAGTCAATAGGACCTGCCATTTGGCTGTCAGAATACCAAAGGTACATTCAACCATTCTTCTTGCTCTTGTGAGGCGGTAATTAAAAATGCGTTTTGGTCTTGTCAATCCTCTGCTAGAGTACGGTTTCAAAAGGTGTTCTGACAGCTGGAAGGCTTCATCCCCTACACAGATAAATGGCATAGGTGGACCAGATGTTTGCGGCAGCGGTCTAGGTGGTGGGAACTGGAAGGTGTTTCCATACAGTTTATGCCCCATGGCAGACAGTTTGAAAACTTGAGAGTCATTGGAGCGGCCATAGGCCCCAATATCAACAGCAATAAATTTGTATTCCGCGTCAGCGATAGCCATGAGGACAATTGAAAAATATTTCTTGTAATTGAAATATTCCGATCCGGCTGGCTTTACAATGCGGATATGTTTCCTGTCCACAGCGCCCAAGCAGTTGGGAAACTGACATATCTGTTGAAACTTGTCAGCAATTTCAATCCACCTCTCTGTTGTGGGCTCTGGTAAAAACTCTTCAGCTAAGGAGTCCCACAGTGCACGGCATGTGTACTTCACTATTCCAGATATGGTGGAAATCCCGAGTCTGTACTGGAAATGCAGTGACGAAAGGGATTCTCCAGTTGCAAGAAATCTGTGGGGAATTAAAAAACAATCAATTAGTTTTAAATCACAGCATTACATACCAAAACTCAGCTATAACACTTGGAGATACAAACTACCACCAACAAGATTGCAGTGAAAGTGTGCTCTGATGCGATCACATCCAATAAATGTGGCTTACCTTAAAGTCACCATCAGACGCTCTGCGGGTGAAACAGAGAAGCGGCAATAGGTGTCCGCTTTTCTTATGAGGTGTGCAATGCGCTCCACCAAGTAATCAAAATTCTCCATTTTCATCCGAACATATCCAAAAAATTTATCCGGGTTTCGTCGAAGGTCCATGCAGAGTGTAGAACAGACCCCACGCGTCATTCTCTTGGCTGTGATGGGGTGGATCCACAAACGTCGTCTACGATTCCTGATGCGCTGCTGTCTCGCTCTCTCCTTCTCCAGAACAATCACCCTCAAACGATTCGCCTCCGCTATAAAATCCGCCAAATTCTTCAAAATATTTCCAATCACAACATCCATCTTCGCCAACTTGCTCTTCTCTCCAACCTGCACTTTCTCCTCTACAACCTGTCAAAGAAGGGCTGTAGGAACACCCTATACATAGTTTTCCAGTAGCCAATCCTGTTCGGAAGGCCACAAGGGTCAATTTTAAAAACCGGATCCGGCGTAATCCGTCGAAAAACGGATAGAAAAACGGATGAACCGGATGAGACGGATCCGGTTTTGTCTGTCAAGAGCAAGACGGATCCGGCAGAAAACCGGATCCGGCACATCAGGTTTTACAAAACATTTGCCGGATCCGGCGTTCCGGCACGACGCCGGATCGCGCCTGACGCCGAAAACCTGATGTGTGAAAGTAGCCTTAGGGACACTAAAGTGACTGGGATTCAAATAGTTAAAAGAAGTATCAGGAAAGGTAATTTTATCCATCAGATGTCCAGGGTGGAAAGTAAATGGATATTTGAATTGAATACTCTGATCCCAAACGGTTTAAATAGCGAGATTGAGCTATTTGCTTTTAATGCATAGTATAATGCTCCATTGCTATATACTGGAGGCTATATAAGGGTTCCTCTTGCTCTAGGGGGCCATCCCTGAAGAAGGAATCAGTGAATTCCACAACGCGTAAGATTTGCCATTGCTTTCTGGCCCCATCAGCGCCCCATAGGGCTTTCTTGCCTGTCATGTGATCTATCACGTGACTGTGACGTCACGCAAGGTCCTTCAGCTTTTTCGGACCTTGCAGGCCTGCTTTTGCAAGCGGCGGCTGGTACTCTTACAGCCTGCCGATATACACCTCCAGCTGCGCGCCAGTCACCGGCCGGGACGGCGGCATGCTAGGAGGTAGCACCCTTTAGCTCCAGTAACTTTTTATATACCTGTGTCGGGGAGTATCATTGGGAAAGGACCTGGAAATCCACCCTGCACTCTGAAGACCTTTTTCCCTGCCTCGCCAGTTTTTAGCTTCAGTAAAGGTAATAGATTTCTTCATAAGATATCTTTATTTAACCAAGACACATTCAATTAGCGCAAGTTTCTATCAGGTTTATTTATTATTATTATTTTATGGAGACAACTTGAGAGGTGTGTTGTCTTATTACTTGCTGCTTTGTGTTCTGTTAGTGTACGCTTTAGCGCCATTGGTATATACATATAATTTTAAATCTCCGTCTATTTTTTTACTAAGTCAAACACAGATAGCATGTATTTCTCCGTGATACCAGCCAGTACACGGCAGCGTGTGAGGAGTGTACAGCTCTATACGGTGTAGGTATGGAAAAATGAAAATCTACTTCTATTTTTTTCGCAGTCACACACACATGCTGTCTCTGTATAGATTTGACCATAATCAAACAGCAGATATAAGTCTACAGTTTGACAAGCGGACAGCTCAATACGGTGTTTGTATGGAAAATTTTAATTCTCCGTCTATTTTTTAACGGAGTGACACACACACACGCTGTCTGTGTATAGATGTGACCGTAATCAAACAGCAGATATATGATATTCAATAAGAAAACACAAAATGACAAATTTGCAAAAATACTCTGCAGTAAAAAACATGATAATAATCAGCAAGTGCTGTATAATAAATACAGGGTATTTAGTCGATACGTTTTTTGCAAAAAATGTATACCAAGCCACTTCACCACATCACGGTAACCCTTCACGAAGCAGTCCCTATCTAATGTATTTAAAACCTGAACATGTGAACAGTGTCTAAATGAACAGGATACAGACAGGCGCCTCCTAGTATATGGGCTTGTGGTGTAAGACAGCTCATTTATGTGCATGTCACACAGGAGAGGGGTGGGGTCTCCCAAACCATGCTTAGCAAGGAAAAAACGGATTAAAACATATATGTGACATGCACAAGTGTGAACAAGTCGGTCAGACAATGCTCACACCACCCAATGGCTGAAACACAACAAGAAAACACAAAATGACAAATTTGCAAAAATACTCTGCAGTAAAAAACATGATAATAATCAGCAAGTGCTGTATAACAAATACAGGGTATTTAGTCGATACGTTTTTTGCAAAAAATGTATACCAAGCTGCTTCACCACGTCACGGTAACCCTTCACGAAGCAGTCCCTATCTAATGTATTTAAAACCTGAACAGTGTCTAAATGAACAGGATACAGACAGGCGCCTCCTAGTATATGGGCTTGTGGTGTAAGACAACTCATTTATGTGCATGTCACACAGGAGAGGGGTGGGGTCTCCCAAACCATGCTTAGCAAAAAATGTATCGACTAAATACCCTGTATTTGTTATACAGCACTTGCTGATTATTATCATGTTTTTTACTGCAGAGTATTTTTGCAAATTTGTCATTTTGAGTTTTGTTGTTGTGTTTCAGCCATTGGGTGGTGTGAGCATAGTCTGACTGACTTGTTCACACTTGTGCATGTCACATATATGTTTTTAGATATACGATATTGTTTGACAAGCGGACAGCTCTATTGTCACGAACCAGGTTGGATTGTGACAGATTTTGCACAAATAACCTTTTGTTCCTTTAAGCTGTTGGCTTAAACTTAGTTTTGCCCCCGGTGGCCGTTAGGGTCATTACACTGTGGTTTCTTTAGCTCTAGTTTTCCCCCCGGTGGCTGCTGGTGTCATTACACTGTAGTTGCTTTAGTTCTAGTTTTGCCCCCGGTGGCCGCTAGTGTTATTACACGTAATTACCAAGCAGGTGATTAACATGGCTCCTACCTATAAAGGAGTGGCAGGTGGTCTCAATGACTTTGGTGATATTGGTCATTTCCAACCAAGTTTGGTAAAGGAAGGAGCTAGAGAGAGGAGTTCCTTGCAGCTCAGTCAGAGCTTTGGTGTAATAGCTTCAGGTGGAAGCTGAATTTGGGTGCTGTACTCTGTTGCTGGGAGCAATAGCAACAGAACAAAGCTAAGTGGTGTTTTTCCCTGTTTGTTGTATTTTCCTTGTGTGTATTAGTGCAGTGGTGGGATAAGTTTCTGCACCATCCAGTTCACTAGTTAGGGATAGGTGCAGGTAGAGCTAGGGATTGAGGTATCCGGCTCGGCGACAGGTGAGGAACCTGTATAGGGATCGTTAGGAGTTTAGGGACACTGCCTCAGGGGAGTGCAGGAGGTCTCCACGTCCCCGTTCCCTGTTTCAGGGCCCACCACTGTAACTGTTTCCCCGGTGTTCCCCTTTACTCTGTTAAATTTGCCCAGCTGGAGGCGGTTTACCCAGATACACGTGACATCTATATGGTGTCTGTATGGGAAAATGAAATTCTCCGTCTATCTTTTTACGGAGTCACACACAGATAGCATGTATTTGTCCGTGATACCAGCCGGTACACGGTAGTGTGTGAGCAAAAATGTATGGAAAAATTTTAATTCTCTGTCTATTTTTTAACGGAGTCACACACACACGCTGTCTCTGTATAAAATTGACCGTAATCAAACAGCAGCTATAGGATACTGTTTGACAAGTGGACAGCTCTATACGGTGTATGTAAAAATTGAAATTTCCATATATGTATTTACGGAGTCTCACACACACGCTGTCTCTGTATAGATTTGACCGCAATACAAACAGCAGATATACAATACTGTTTGATAAGCGGACAGCTCTATACAGTGTATGTATGGAAAAATGAAAATTTCCATCTATCTTTTTACGGAGTCACACACAGATGGCATGTATTTGTCCGTGATACCAGCCGGTACACGGTAGTGTGTGAGGAGCGTACACCTCTATACGGTGTATGAAAAAATGAACGCTCACTAACTGTGCAGACAAAAGGAATACAAGTTTTTTTGCTTTGAAAAAAGCAGTGTGCACATAACAGTGCAGCTATCAGGTAGCCTTATAAGGCAGCCTAATAACCACCAGCGCTGCTGCACACAAAAGTGTGAAAAAATGAACGCTCGGTAACTGTGCAGACAAAAGGAATAAAATTATTTTTGCTTTGAAAAAAGCACTCTGCATAGCAGTGTGCAAACAGCAAAGCAGCTATCAGGGAGCCTTATAAGGCAGCCTAATAACCACCAGAGCTGCTTCATACAAAAATATCCTCCCCTGTCACTGCACACTAAGTGTTGTGTTGTACAGTGAAAATCGCTATCAGCAGAAGCACATTTATTTTTTCCTGCCTAAACACTCTCCCTATTGAGAACGAGCAGCAGCAACCTCTCCCTATGCTAAGATTGGCAGAAGTGAGATGGCGGTCGGCGTTCAGGGCTTTTATAAGCCACTGTGACACCACACAAAGCCAGCCAATCACTGCAATGCCCTTCTCTAAGATGGTGGTGGCCGCTCCCCATGTCATCACGTTGCCCACAGTGTGCATCCTTGATCATTGGCTGAGAAAAGGTGCTGGAAGCATTATTTGAAACGCGACTTTGGCGCTCGAGTCGGCGACCTAATGGCTGACCTCACGCTATGGTTGGGTTTCGATCGCTGAAACTCGACTTTAGCGAAAGTCAGCGACTTTAGAATTTGACCAACCCGTTTCGCTCAACTCTAGTTATAGCACAATGTCAGAATAAGTTATTAATGGATACATGTGATGGATATCAGCATGTTGCAGAAAAGGCAGCTGTACGTGTAGCAGAGTATAAATACAGAAAGAGGAAAGGCAAGGTGAATAAAAAGAAAGTAGCTTTGGCCATAGCCAAAGCAGGGATAGAGTGGAACCCTGATCAGTGGGATGGTGATGAGTGGAATTCAACTGACTCTGAAAACATCACTGATCCCGAGTCTGAAGATGAACATTTCCATGGAAAGAGGGAAATTGTTCCTCCTCTTAACCCAGTGAAAGTTCATCCTATATATTGGAGATGGATTGTACAGACCGCTACAGGTAAACGGAATGAGAATGCGGTAGAGGATTACAGTCAGCAGGAGCTTAATGATCTTCATGATTGTTATTCTCAAAAGTCAAATGAATCCCTGGTAGCTTGGGCAGTCAGATTATGGGAGAAAGGGGGCTCATGAAGTACAGGTGGATTCTGTGGATGGCACAAAATTTGTCCAGCTCAGTCATGAGCCTGTAGTGAAGGAGGTATTCCGTACCTTGATAATCCAGCAACCACATGTTGGATGTTGTGGCTATGGCTTTGCAACAAAAATACCCATCTGAGGCGGACTGGCCACCCAATGAAAAACCATGGTTTACGTTAAAAGATTGTGCTCAGAGGAGGTAATGAAAAATGCTATTTCAGCAAACACCTATGATGATTATATGCAAGTTGGTGTAAGTGTATCTGTTAGAAATCGTATCATTAGAAATGCCCCTCCAGCTTATAAACATATCATGATGACGCTAATGGTAAATCAGACTGGGAAAACAATTGCTAATACATTGGAGGCAATTCGAGAGTTAAGGGATCTGGGAGACTGGGGTCCCAAACAAAAAGGTAATTTTCCCTCTGAAGAGCAGCATTACAGTGTGAAAAGTTATTACTAGTGTTGAGCATTCCGATACCGCAAATATCGGGTATCGGCCAATATTCGCGGTATCGGAATTCCGATACTGAGTTCCGATATTTTTTGCATATCGAATACCAGAATCGGAAGTTCCCATAATGCTATGAGCCAGTTTGATTTGATTCAGCCAATGAGGAATCCTAAGAAGTGTGGGCACATCCTGCTAGGCATGTAGGCATGTTAACTAATGGCACGGCTGTGATTGGCTGCTGAAAAGATGTCATGATGCACTATAAAAGCCGCCGCCGCCATTTTGAGTTCACTCTGCTGTGAATTCAGTTAGGGACAGGACGCTGCTCTTGTGACTCTGAGGGACAGTTAGAAATATCGATTTGCTAGATTGTGCTTTACCCAGGCTAGTTTAGCAACCCCTGTGAGAATCTTTCTTTTGCCTTGCAGCGCTGTTCACAGCTGTCTGAAAGGTCTGTGTGAGTGCAGCTCACGCTGTAGTATGTTCTGCAGCCACCTCTGGTTGTAGGCCGCTCAGGGTGCATCACTGCCTCATACATATTTTTTTTTTTTTTATTGCTGCTCATTTTTCATTAATTCTCCTATTAGTGTGCATCCATCCGTATCCATCTACATTGGTTGCAAACACTATATAGGAGTAGACAGCGGAGCCTTTCTGCAGCCTTTCAGTGCTAGTGCACAGTTCTCTACACTGTTTACGGCTGTCTGCGAGGTCTCTGTGTGTGAGTGCAGCTCACGCTGTAGTGTGTTCTGCAGCCACCTCTGGTTGTAGTCCGCTCAGCGTTGTCACTGCCTCATACATTGTAGTGTAGTGTAGTGCTGCTTATTTTTCCTGAATTTCTCCTATTAGTGTGCTTCCATCTGTATCCAGCTAGATTGGTTGCAAACACTATTTAGGAGTAGATAGAGGAGCCTTTTTTCTGGCTTGTGCCCTGCAGCCCCAGCCAAATTAGTATTAGCCTATTTTTTGGAGCCTCATCTATTGCATTGTAGGTTACCTTCCTGCATTGTAATAGCGCCAAAAAGTTTGTGATACTATCGCTTTTACATCTTTGGTCACATCCTTTTTGGTTTTTTTTTAAAAAAAAACACGTAAATAAAGTTCACCAAACACTCCACTTGACTGTTAGGTAGGCCACATTAGCTCATATTAAAGTGTAGTCCACACACTTTATAAAATTAGTGTTTCTTACACCTGTTAGCAGCTGTTCGGGAATAAGCACACTAAGCCCCCCTTAGTACTTTTCTGCCTATCTTTATCAGTCTACCAAGATGAAGAAGGCAGGGAGTAAGGCACGTGGTCGTGGGCGTGGAGTTTCAGCAAGGAGAGGACGTGGGGATTCTGTGCCAGCTGCGGGCACCAGTGACTCAGCATCCCCCAGTTTTACCAGGGAACAGTCATTTATGCACAGCTATGTAGGACCTCGCCGTACCCCACTGCTGCGGGACGAACAAATTGAATCCGTGGTCGGATGGATGGCAGCTAACGCATCGACTTCAATTACTTCCACATCCTCTCAGGGCCAGAGCACTGAAGAGCAACCATCTGTCTCTTCACCACCTGCCAAATTGCCCAGGCAGTCAGAGAGCCCTGGACAGGAGCCATCTATCCTTCTGTTCTCTGAATCTCTTGGCTTGGAAACAGGGGGCCAGCCAAGCAGCATTCTAGAAGGTGAAGAAGAGGGAGTATGCAGTGATGCGCAACTGCTTTGTCCCTCTGAATCTGAAGAGGCAGTTTGGCCAGTGCCTATGGTTAGCACACCTCAGTACGCATCAGATGATGAGACTCAGGTGCCACTTTCTGGTGCGTAGTGTGCTGGCGAGACTACCCAGGAGAAGCAGGTGTTTGAAGAGGGGAGTGTAGATGATGAGGTCCTTGACCCATCATGGCGTGAGGAACAGGAAGGTGGTGGGAGCAGCACTGAGGAAGAAATTCCCCGAACGGCTAAAACAGGAGGGAGAGGGAGGGGGCAGACTTGGTTGCCTGTAGCCTCCACTTCGGCACCCATTAGAAGCATTCCTCTTCCAAAACCCAAAACGGGCGCGCCCAGAACTTGCAGTGTGTGGTCCTTTTTTGACACAGTTGCAGATGACATTTGCTTTTTCAAATGCAAGCTGTGTCATCAGAAAGTCAAAAGAGGGAAAAGTATCAGCAAATATGTGGAAACATGTGCGGACCAAGCACGTGGTGGAGCTACAAAGACACACTGAAGATGTAGGCCAACCTACAGCACCACCTACCACCTCTTCAGCTCGTGTTGTAGCCTCTTCCTCCAGCTCACACACAGCTGGTTCGGCTTCCTCACAGGATCGCCATGGAAGAACCTCTGGCACTGTTGTCCAGAGACCCAGTGACATTCCACCCACAGCACCACGTTCCCTATCATCCTCACACTCCCAGGCCACTCTACAGCCATCGGTAGCACAGGCATGGGAGAAAAGGTGGCCATACTCGGCAAACCATCCCCGAACACACGCTCTGAATGCTGGCATTGCTAAACTACTGGCCCTTGAAATGCTCTCATTCAGGCTGGTGGAGACTGACACCTTCCATAACTTCATGGCATTGGCAGTCCCACAATACACCATGCCCAGCCGCTTTTATTACAGCAGGCAAGCCATCCCTGCCATGCAAAAGCATGTGGAGGGAAAAATTAAACATTCGCTACTAAACGCTGTCATTAGCAAGGTCCACCTGACCACCGATGCGTGGACCAGTAACAATGGACAGGGACGATACCTTTCCCTCACTGCCCATTGGGTCAATGTTGTGGAGCCAGGTACAGATCTTGAGAATGGCGCTGTACGTGTTCTGCTAACTCCAAGGATTGCAGGAATCCAGTCTGTACACATTGACTCCTCCTCATACTCCAGTTCCTCAGAATCAGCGCTGCAGGAGCCTGTTACGACCGATATAAGCACAGCCGTGGCCAAACGTCAACAGACCGTACTGAAATTAATTTCTTTGGGGAATCGAAGCCACACAGCGCAGGAGCTCTGGAATGCCATCAAGCAGGAGAGCGACGTGTGGTTTGTGCCAGCGAATCTCCAGCCAGGCTTGGTAGTGTGTGACAATGGCCGAAAACTGGTGGCAGTTCTAGGCCTAGGCAACCTCACCCACATCCCATGTTTGGCACATGTGCTCAACTTGATTGTGCAGAGCTTTCTGAGGGACTATCCGGATCTTGATGAACTGCTGCACAAGGTCCGCATAGAGTGCGCTCACTTGCGGCGTTCCAGCATGGCAAGATCGCGCATTGCAGCTCTGCAGTGCCGATTCTGCCTTCCGGAACATCGCATCATATGTGACCTACCCACCAGGTGGAATTCAACGTTACATATGTTGGAGCGGTTGTGTGAGCAGCAGGCAGCAGTAGTGGAGTACCAGCTGCATCAGGCGCAAACAAGTCGCACTGCGCGCCAGTCACACTTCACCACCACTGAGTGGGCCTCTATGAAGGACATCTGCCACGTTTTGCGTGCCTTCGATGATTCCACGTGGATGGCGAGTGCAGATGATGCACTAGTCAGCATGACTGTCCCCCTTATCTGCTTGCTTCAAAAAACACTGCAAGCACTAAGGGAGGAGGTTTTGGAAGAGGTGGAGGATGAAGAGTCACAAATGCCATCTGCTTCTGGACGGTCTGCCCAACGTGGTTCCTCACAAAGGCATAGGCAGGGGACACTTTGTGAGGAGGATGTGGAGGACTCAATGGAGGAGGAAGACATCTCTCCAGAGGAGGGAGGTACATAATGCTATAGTAGTCAGTATGTACAGCGAGGGTGGGGTGATGCAGAGCAGGCAGAGATGACACCTCAAGCAGGGGACAGCGTTTCTTGGCAAGTTGGGAGTCTGCAGCATATGGTTGATTTCATGCTGCAGTGCCTGAGAAACGACAGCCACATCGCCCACATTCTCAACATGGCTGGTTATTGGGTGTAAACCCTCCTAGATCCTCGCTACCGGGACAACTTACAAAGCCTCATAACACCGTTGAACCGGGAGCGTAAAATGCGGGAGTACCAAGACACACTGGAGCATTCCATCATGTTCTCCATTCCACCCAAGAACAGTGCTGCTAGTGCTTTACAAAGCAGCTCTGTGCGATGAGGCAGTGGAGGAAGCTCTGCACTAAGAGGGAGCAGAAGCAGCGCCTCAGCTCAAGGCAAGACCAGTATGGCCAAAATGTGGCAAAGTTTTGTGTGCCCGCCACAAATGTCTACACCATCACAGACGGCTCCAGTCAGCAGGAGGCAACGTTTCCATCAGGGTGACAGACTACATGTCTTGCCCTCTCAATGTACTCCCAGACAGCTCTTCCCCCTTCAAGTTTTGGGTCTCTAAGCTGGATACCTGGCAGAGTTTAGCCAGTATGCATTGGAGGTGCTGGCTTGCCCTGCTGCTAGTGTATTATCGGAACGCGTCTTTAGTGCCGCAAGTGGTGTACTAACAGACCGTCACATGCGACTATCCTCCGATAACTTTGACCGGCTTACTTTTCTGAAAATGAACAAGGCCTGGATTTCGCCGGAATTTGCCAGTCCTCTTCCAGATTAAATAATTGGTTGGCAACAGTATCCAGGTCTCCTGTTGTGTTCATGTTTCTACCACCTGAATTGTAATCCCTGGGCTCCAACACCACCAGTTGCTGCTCAGAAGAAGAACACTAGCTCCTGTGTTAGTGGGGTTCAGTAACATCAGCTGCTCCCCTGCTGTGTGTACGGCAATGTCTCCTGCTCCCTCCACATTAAAACTACATCAGATATTAAACTTGCTCCAAGTAGGCCTCAGCCTACACCATGATTGATCCTGGGCTCCAACAGCGCCAGTTGTTGCTCAGAAGTGCCATCTGCACAGAGAAAAACACTAGCTCCTGTGTAAGTGGGGTTCAGTAATGTCAGCTGCTCCCCTGCTGTGTGTCCGGCAATATCTCCTGCACCCTCCACATTCACCCTGCATCAGATATTAAACTTGCTCCAATTAGGCCTCAGCCTACTCCATGATTGACCCTGGGCTCCAACACTGCCAGTTGTTGCTCAGAAGTGCCATCTGCACAGAAAAAAACACTAGCTCCTGTGTAAGTGAGGTTCAGTAATGTCAGCTGCTCCCCTGCTGTGTGTCCGGCAATATCTACTGCTCCCTCCACATTCACCCCACATCAGATATTAAACTTGCTCCAATTAGGCCTCAACCTACTCCATGATTGACCCTGGGCTCCAACACCGCCAGTTACTGCTCGGAAGTGCCGTCTGCACAGAAAAAAACACTAGCTCCTGTGTAAGTGGGGTTCAGTAGTGTCAGCTGCTCCCTGCTGTGTGTCCGACAATATCTCCTGCTCCCTCCACATTCTCACTACTACAGATTTAAAACTTGCTGCAATTAGGACTCTTCCTCCACTCTGTTTGAACTGTAATCCCTGGGCTCCATCACCGCCAGTTGCTGCTCAGAAGTGCTGTCTGCACAGTCAACATATGCTCCAGTGTTATTGGGGTTCAGTAATGTCAGCTGATCCCCTGCTGTGTGTCCGGCAATGTCACCTGCTCTGTCCACATTCATCCTACTACAGATATAAAACTTGCTCCAATTATGCCTCTGGCAACACTCTGTTTGTACTGTAATCCCTGGGCTCCAACACCGCCAGTTGCTGCTCAGAAGTGCCGTCTGCACAGTCAACATATGCTCCAGTGTTATTGGGGTTCAGTAATGTCAGATGATCCCCAGCTGTGTGTCCGGCAATTTCGCCTGCTCTGTCCACACTCACACAACTACAGATTTTAAACTTGCTCCAATTAGGACTCTACCTCCACTCTGTTTGTACTGTAATCCCTGGGCTCCAACACCACCAGTTGCAGCTCAGAAGTGTCTTTGGCACAGGTACTCCCTCCTGCCCAGCCTGGTTCCAGCATGCCTGCTGTTTCCGGCAAGTGTCAATGTCACTTTGTCACCAATACGTTGTCCTGTCATGTTGCAGTCAGGTTAGCTGACTCTATGGTGCCTGCAGTTTAGGTTCTTCCTATGTGGACTGCGGGTTCTGGCAAAAAAGGCTGGTTCCATAGTGCCAATAGGACAAGAACCCACTGTAGGACTGTGGGTTTTGGTAATTGCGGCCGGCTCGCGGCCTTGCAACTTTGGTTTTCATGGGTACCTTGTGCTACCCATCCGGGTTCCAGCACCGTCAGCTGGTTATCAGCAGTGCCTTTGGCTTAGGTGCCTCCATCTCGGTATCTGAGTTCCAGCAACATCTGCTGGTCCTTGGTAGTGCTTTCTAGCACAGGTACCTCCTGCTTACTAACCGAGTTCCTGTACTGTCAGCTGGTCCTCGGTAGTGCCATTGGCTCTTGTTCCCTCTGCTGTCCCTCTGGGTTCCAGCACCATCAGCTGGTTCTCGGCAGTGCCTTTGGCTTAGGTGCCTCCTTCTCGGTATCCGAGTTCCAGCAACGTCTGCTGGTCCTTGGTAGTGCTTTCTAGTACAGGTACCTTCTGCTTAGTCACCGGGTTCCAGTACCGTCAGCTAGTCTTCGGTAGTGCCATTGGCTCTTGTAGCTTCTGCTACCCATCCGGGTTCCAGCACTGTCATCTGGTCCTCAGTAGTTCCATTGCCTCTTGTTCCAGCACCGTCAGCTGGTTCTCGGCAGTGCCTTTGGCTTAGGTGCCTCCTTCTCGGTATCTGAGTTCCAGCAACGTCTGCTGGTCCTTGGTAGTGCTTTCTAGCACAGGTACCTCCTGCTTACTAACCAGGTTCCAGTACCGTCAGCTGGTTCTCGGAAGTGTCAACGTCACTTTGGCACCAATACATTGTCCTGTCGGTTAGCTGACTCTATGGTGCCTGCAGTTTAGGTGCTTCCTATGTGGGCTGCGGGTTCTGGCAATAAAAGCTGGTTCCATAGTGCCAATAGGACAAGCACCCCCTGTAGGACTGTGGGTTTCGGTAACTGCGGCTGGCTCGCGGCCTTGCAACTTTGGTTTTCATGGGTACCTTCTGCTACCCATCCGGGTTCCAGCACCATCAGCTGGTTCTTGGCAGTGCCTTTGGCTTAGGTGCCTCCATCTCAGTATCCGAGTTCCAGCAACGTCTGCTGGTCTTTGGTAGTGCTTTCTAGCACAGGTACCTCCTGATTACTTACCGGGTTTCAGTACCGTCAGCTGGTCCTCGGTAGTGCCATTGGCTCTTGTTCCTTCTGCTGCCCCTCCGGGTTCCAGCACCGTCAGCTGGTTCTCAGAAGTGTTAACGTCACTTTGGCACCAATACATTGTCCTGTCGTGTTGCGGTCGGGTTAGCCGACTCTATGGTGCCTGCAGTTTAGCTGCTTCCTATGTGGGCTGTGGGTTCTGACAGTAAAGGCTGGTTCCATAGTGCCAATAGGACAAGTACCCCCTGTAGGACTGTCGATTTCGGTAATTGCGGCCGGCTCGCGGCCTTGCAACTATGGCTTTCATGGGTACCTTCTGCTATCACTCTGGGTTCCAGCACCGTCAGCTGGTTCTCGGCAGTGCCTTTGGCTTAGGTGCCTCCATCTGGGTGTCCGAGTTCCAGCAATGTCTGCTGGTCCTTGGTAGTGCTTTCTAGCACAGGTACCTCCTGCTTAGTAACCGGGTTCCAGTACCGTCAGCTGGTCCTCGGTAGTGCCATTGGCTCTTGTAGCTTCTGCTACCCATCCGGGTTCCAGTACCGTCAGCTGGTCCTCGGTAGTGCCATTGCCTCTTGTTCCTTCTGCTGCCCATCCGGGTTCCAGCACCGTCAGCTGGTTCTCGGCAGTGCCTTTGGCTTAGGTGCCTCCTTCTTGGTATCCAAGTTCCAGCAACGTCTACTGGTCCTTGGTAGTGCTTTCTAGCACAGGTACCTCCTGCTTAGTAACCGGGTTCCAGTACCGTCAGCTGGTCCTCGGTAGTGCCATTGGCTCTTGTTCCTTCTGCTGCCCCTCAGGGTTCCAGTACCGTCAGCTGGTTCTCAGCAGTTCCTCAACCTTCTTGCATCTTCTGCTACATTTCCAAGTTCAAACTTTTTGAAATGGTTTAAACTTTTTGGTAATCACTCTGGATCTCCCTGACGATGACCCTGAAGACCACCCCAAAGAAGACCAAAAAGATGACCCTGAAGAAGATGACCAAGAGGACAAAGAACATGAAGACAACCACCAAGATACAGAACAACAAGAGACAGAAGACTAAGAAGCAGAAGAACAAAAAGCAGAAGAACAAAAAGCAGAAGAACATTAAGCATAAGATTAAAAATCAGAGCAAAAGATATTATCTAAATTATAAGCAGAAGAAGACTAAGCAGTGTATGGGTGAGTCCGTTCCTCCTCGTGGTGCCCCTGGAAAATGCCTGCTGCTGCAGGCCAAACTGAACGCGGACAAATCCTGTTGTAAATCTTTTGTGACAGGCAGAACTGCAGGTGTAATCTTCAAACTTTTATAGATAACAACTACAGGAATGCCTTTGACAAATAAGAATATGATGAAGAAGAAGAAGAATAGGAAGAAGATGAAGAAGTAGAATATGAAGAAGAATAATAGTTGAATAAGAAGAATATAAAGAATGTAAAAAAAAAGAATTATAGGAAGAAGGTGAAGAAGAAGAAGATGAATAAGGTGAAGAAGAAGTTGATGAAAAAGATGCTCCTGCTGCTGAGGATCATGAAGGAGAAAGTGTGGGAGAAGTAAAAAAGAAAGTGAAGAGCATGGAAGTAGTGAAACATACATATCTGACAAAATATAACAAAGGTTAACATAGTCAATATCTTTATAACTCCGAACGTCTTAAAAAAAAAAAAAATATTCCTGCTATTCCATTTGATTGGGCTAAACCTCTATGCCTTTAATGTCTCCTCCACCTCCCCCAATACATACTACATTATTATTAGTTGTTTTTCTTCATGTAGAATTAACCTACAAGGAAAGAAAGGGTTTATTTTAATTCCGATATTTCTGTCCCATTGACTTGCATTGGTTTCCGGAATCGGAATCGGTGATATCCGATACTTTTTGGGTATCGGTCCGATCCGATACGATATTTCATGATATCGGAAGGTATCGCTCAACACTAGTCATTTCAATTCTAGACCCCGTATTACCCGGAAATATATGTTTAGGGCCTTAATAAAGGATGGCATCCACAGGGATAAAATAGACGGGATTGGTACTGGAGAGATGTGGAAACTGTATCAAAAGAGAGGAATTAATAAAAAGCCAGATGTTTCACATAATAGAGAGGTTACAGAAAAAGATTCTGAATCTCCACAGCAGGGGCGAGACAAGATATGGGGAGAGAGAGGGCCCACTCCCTTTCCATCTTCATCAAAACCCACAGCACCGAGGATTGAGGATCTTTATGCTGAAATGAAATCCTTGATACAGGAAATCAAAGCCCATATAAAGAGGTTATCATTTTATCCTTCCAAGATGTTATCATCTAAAATGGAGGATCAATGGGGGGAAAAAGATAAGAGTTATTGACTTGATGGCCATGCCCCACAAAAGGATAGACGCCCCCATGTAGATTTGGTGATTAACTGAACAATAAAAACAGCCAACATGATAATGCTTTGGTAGATACAAGGGTGGAGGGCGGAGGCCAGTTTGATTTAAATAAAATCCAAAACAATTCAGTGGACACAAGGTTATAATTACAGTATTAGGAGGAGACTGGTGTGCTTGTGCCTACTACTACTGAATGGAACAATCCTGTGTGTGGAGAAAGAGTTGTGGCAAGATATCTGGTCAATTGTACAAAGAATTAAAGTGACTGTGTTTAATATTGTGCTTCAGGAACACTGGAAAGACTCTTCAACTTATAAGGCTAAGTGCACACGTTGCAGAAAATTTCTGCACAAAAACCTGAATCCCTTCCCAGAAACCGCACCTATTTTTCCGCGGCGGTTTTTGTGCGTTTTTTGCGCGGTTTTGATGCATTTTTTATGCGTTTTTTACCGCAGCGGTTTCTAAAAGCATGGGAGAAGCCTAAACCGCGGAAAAAAACGCAAAATTAATGTGCATGCTGCGGTTTTTACCGCGATGCGTTTTTTTCGCGGTAAAAGACGCATCAATGTGCACAAAAAGTGCAAAATGCATAGAAATGACTGTGCACCTTATTTTTAGCGGTTTTATAGCGGTTTTATAGTGAAAACCGCGGTAAAAACCGCTAAAAAAACGCTGTGTGTGAACACAGCCTTAGCAGAGGAACATTCCAAAATATCAGTTGCTGAATCCAGTTCAAAGACTGACATCACTGAGGGACTGCTCAGATTGACTCAGTGGGCACACCAGAAATATGGACACCTGGGAGAAATAGCTGCTTACCAATGGGCACAGACCAGAGGGTTGCCCATCAGGTTAGATTTGATAAAGTATAAACACAATACGTCCAAACATTACCATATGGCACTTCAAACTATATATTTCAACAAACAAAGTGGCAACAATTCAATGCATCAACCACAAAAAAGCGAACCATTTAATTAAATTAAAAATTTCCTTTTTTATTGAAAAATTAACAAATATTTAAAAATGGCCACATATATATAAATCCATAGAAAATTACCCACAAGAGGACAGCAGCAAGAACAAGAATTAATTACATATTCATTCACAGATATAATTCCAATTAATTTATAAAAAAAACTTTTTCAAGTGCAAAAAAGCATCATAAATTATTGCTATAATCAGCACACTGAAAAATATATGAACTTGCCCTAATGTTTGACAAGATGCCAAGAAATGACTATGCAAAATCAAGCTAGCGATATTGCTTATACTTTATATTAAACTGAGCATTTCTCAGCAAATTAACTATATAAATTTGTCTAAATATAATTATAGGGACAAAAACAATCTTGTTTCTTACTACACAGTTAATACCAGGGCGGAAAATTCAGCTCCTAAATAAAGCGCTCTGTTTGTAAGTCATTGTCCTTATACAGTTGTGTGGACGAAACTAAAACTACCATTAACAGCGCCACAGCATTTATGTTAGAAACAAAGTCCCAGACAAAAAAAGGGGGCATAAATGTTGTTTTTACCTTAACAGGTGCCGATATATAGTGTCCCGCTGCTGAACCCTGCCCCCCTACGCTCGTTTCGCCCTACTGCTTCTTCCGGGGATAAAGATAAAGTGCTGATAGTTTTGAAACCTGGGCAAAAGAAGTGGGAACACGTCCCGACTGACAGGTGTTATCTCAGAGAATAATATATATATTTTTCCCTTTAGATCAGAATCTGGAAATGGTGCATCATTGCAGCCACCATGGTCCTTTCAACTTCTGCCACTACCCAAGAGATTTTCAGATGAAAAACCGAGAGAGCAACCGTGGAAAATAGAGCTTTCTGGAAAACCAAGCAGAATCTATGGAGTTACTTGGCTTAGCTGATGAACACTAGTCATTTTGGTATGACAAAGACTACTACTGCTAGCAATATATTAGAAACTTGTCTGGTGGCGGTACCAACCCCTTTACAGTTATGGACAAAGCTGGTATCTATTCAAGATGAAGACATACAAGAAGAAGATGTGACTCAAAACGCCATATACAATAGCAATTTTTGCTATAATTTGTGCATGTATTACTTTGTGTTGTTGTATACAGTGTACACTTCCATTATTATCCTTATGCCAATCATTCACTAGAACTGTCTCTTAGGCTATGGTACCTTGTATAGATACTGTTTGGCTCAAAATAGCCAAGGGTGGATTGTAGTGCGAATATAAAAATGGCTATTTTGAGTCCATATATTGAAATATACAAAATGCATTCAGCCCATGACAGAGCTGGTCAAACAGTTACAGACCGAGACAATGACATAATCTCTGTCTGTGGTGGGTTTATCAGACCATTGGATAGCTGCATTTCTGATGTGACAGACAATGCTCCCAAGTGACACAATCTTGAGAACGGTTGCTTCACAAATAGTTCTAAGTTTCTATACTTGTCATTGTAAAACATTAAGGTTTATTTAACCTCTGTCTGTGGTGGTTTTATCTAAAACCATGTGGCTTTTATATTGTAAGGGTTTACGACCCCATTGTCTGATGATGCCATGTTGTCTGTTTCATCCAACCTTGAAGGCTGGCCACTGGAAGAGTTGGGTGAAGCAAGTTACACATAAATGTAACTTAGTATATAACTCCAGGGAAACATGATTAAGACAGAAGCACAACTTGGATACCAGTACACATGTACAGTGTTGATACCTGCATAATTGGGGACGCCCATGCAGTGTTGTGAATCTTCCAGGGGTTCTCTGTCTTGGCGTTGCTTCTCTGATATTCCAGATGGATGATGTTTAAAAGCCTCTTGGTGATTGATGATGTGAGTATATTGTATATAGTTAACCTTTATATAGACTTAATCATTATATTTATTCAATCTTTATATGTACTTAACCTTTGTATCTTAAAATATACAAACGTGTACACACTCATACTATCCAATCATACTATTCCTTTAATTTTGTACCTTGAAATAAAGTTGTATTATATCGCAAGCAGTAGCCTTCTTTAAAGTCGTATCTGAACCTTAGTGTTAAAAACTTGACAATACACTGACATAATTAAAACTCTGCACTTAGATCTGCGCCCCCCTTCTTTTTACCTCTCACCCTTGTCTCGTAGACTTTATTGTCTTCAAAGACTGTATTGATTTCTCCCTAGGATGCGCCATTTTGAGACAAGAATACCAAAGGCACACTCAACAGTTCTGCGGGCCCTGGTCAGTCGGTAATTAAAAATTCTTTTTGTGTGGTTCAAGTCCCGACTGGAGTATGGCTTCAGTAGGTTTCCACACATCTGAAAAGCCTCATCCCCTACAACAACAAATGGCATTGGCGGGCAGTCAGTGTTGTGAAGAGGTCATGGGAGGGGGAAATTAAAAGTATTGGTATACAAGCGTTGGCCCATGTCCGAGTTTTTATAGGTTTGGAAGTCATTTCCACAGCAAAAAGAACCAATGTCGACAGCAATGAAACTGTCTATGGCCATGTGCACTGTAGAGAAGTATTTTTTGTAGTTAAAGTACTCTGATCCACTTCAATCCAGTTTGGTTACCTAATATGTTTCCCATCCACTGCTCCCACACAGTTGTGGAAATTACAAATTTCTCAGAATTTTTCCACATTTTCCAGCCAGATTTCCGTGTTGGGTAGGGGGATAAATTCCTGACAAAGCATGTCCCACAAAGCCCGGCAAGTGTCCACAACAATCCCAGAAAGGGTGGAAAGGCCTATCCAGAACTGGAAATGAAGCAATGATAGGCTCTCTCCGGTAGCCAGGAATCTGCCAAACAGAGAAAGAATAAAAAGGATTGCAGAGCTTGGTGACCCATTCCAAAGGAGCGCAAAACAAGGGGGATGAGAATATTAGGAATTCCACAATGCATTTTGACAGACAAGTTCTGTCTTCCTCAGGTGGACTATCTAATAAAAATAAGAATTGCTAATATTCTCATCCCCCTCCTTTGGACCGGGTCACCAAGCTCTGCAACCCTTTTTTTTTTTTCCTCTTCTGAGGCACCCGGCTGGAGCTGCAGCTCATACCCTAATTCACGCATGGCTGGCACTCCTAACTGACTGTCTTCTTCTTTTCTTAAACAGAGAAAGAAAAATTTTTTAGGAATAATAATATTAACTTCAAGGGGTTTTGAAAAAAAAAAGGACATTGCAGAACAATACTAATTATGAAAGGCGTGCGTTTATTTTTAAATATTATGTTCCTTAGTGTCACAAGCAGATGTTACTCAGCTGGAATAGCTCTACGGAGCTGGGTGTCCTGTCTGCTGATGGCTCCTTGTACATGACCCAGCAATTCCTCGTAGCTCTTGTGAGGTAGCGCTGTCATTTAGCAACAAGGCTACAATATTGCCCTTTGCAATTCTCCACCAAATGTGAGGTAGCACTGTCATTTAAGTAGGGGATCACTCGCTTGGCAGCCACAAAATCAGGTCCGGAACAGGTTTTTCATAAACTCAGAACGGTCCATGCGGTTTATTAAACATCATAAACCATGACCAGCAATATATAAACGGCATAGCGTCCATGACAAAGCTTCACTCTGTTAGGAATGTCCAATACGCAGGCTTTTCAGCCTCACAGTTATATCTCACCCCGTCAGGGTTCTCTCATGGCTGCTTATCCATACTGCAGACATTCATTCCCTCCAGGGAACTCTCAGGCACTTGCAGCCATTAAACACAGCGTCCACACGTGCTGTCAGGCAGGAAGCCCCATCTCAGCGGGACCTTCCACACTGGACGAACCAGGTCCCAGCATTCACCCCATGTGACCTACCCTGGCCACATTATATGGTCCATAGCCACGCCCACCGGGTCACATGACTATGACCTCATCACAGGTCCTTCAATCACTCACACTCTTTACAACAGCGTTAATAAACACCCCCCTGGGTGGGTTTGTAGGAAACTAGTTCTTGACACATTGAGCCAGCACCTCAGCAGTATCACTGCTGATTAACACATACATAAATCTCCATCTCAAGGCCACCCACCTTGAGATACATAACGGTCATTCAGTATCTTCCCATTCATCCATACAGAGCCCCCTAGCGGACACAGTGGTCACTACACCACACTCTGTTTAGACATCCTCATGTAGTCAAAATATTTGTCCGGGTTTTCACGGAGCTCCCTGAATAAGTAGTGGTTTGCTCCAATGCTCTCCCGGACTTCAAGAATGGGTGTTGCCAAAAGCGCCGACGCCATCTTCTTCTCCTTCTTTCTCTTTCCCTTTCTTGGTCATAAGCATAGGCAAAGGCAAGAGCCAATTTAATATATAGTTTAAACAAGAAATATCCATCGTGACGCAGGATACAGCCTCAAAATCTGCTGTTTTCAGCACTACAAGGGTCTATATAATGAAATTCCATGTGACACGCCCATTGGGCGTGGCTTGTGCCCCAGAATATCTCCTGGGAAAAAAATTCCAAATAGGAAGCTTGTGCATAAAAAACGCAAACGCATGCAAAAACGAATACAAATGCATAAAAACGCCGCCTTTTTTACGTCTTGCCTAACAGGATGCGTCTAGAAACCACTGTGTTTTTAGGTGTTTGCATGCGTTTTTGCATGCGTTCATGATTGTGGACAATACACAGCGGACTCAACCGCAAATATGAACCTTACCTAACAGGGATCGTATGTATTCTCACTGCAGCATGGTCAGGACTGCCACTAGGAATTTCGGGGCCCCATACTGGCAAAATTTTCGGGGCCCCCTTGAGACTCCACCCAGGCTCCACCCAGCCCCGCCTCCACCCCTCAAACTGTCCACAGTCCCACCGCTCTCTCTTGGAAAAACTCCACTTCTCACCTATCACACATTAACAGTTCCCATCACCAGATCACACATATAGCCGGCAGCTTTTGCTTTGGACAAAAGATCTTTTTAAGCCGCCACCATAACAGGGTAGACACTTTTGGCCGGGCTCTGCTCTACTGTAACCTATTAAATATTTGTTAAAATATGCAATACAATTTAGGTACATTTTTATTTATTTTTCAATTTTTAAAATGACCAATAATATCACATCCAAAGGGACAAATACCACCGCACCATGTCCAGTCCACATATTACCACCACATAGTGACCTATAATACCACATACAAGGAACAAATACCGCCACACCATGACCAGACCACATATTACTACCATAGTGACCGAATAATATCACATACAAGGAACAAATACCACCGCACCATGACCAGACCACATATTACCACCACAAAGGAACCAAATAATAGTACATACAAGGGACAAATACCACCGCACCATGCCCAGACCACATATTACCACCACATGGTGACTGAATACTACAATACTGATCATTAATTAAAAAACATAATTCTATCACCATACGTGGCATTATACACAGGAGATTTGTATTTAGTATGCAGCGTCTGTGTACAGGTAATATAGTGATCAATGACATTATACATAGGAGCTCTGTATATAATGTACAGGTAACACAGTGATCTCTGGTGACATTATACACAGGACCTCTGTATATAGTATACAATGTATAGTGTCAGTGTATAGGCAACACACTAACTCACCAGTGATGTCTCTAGGTGAAGTCCTTCATCCTTGCTTTTCATTCATCCAGCACATATTGCCATCACGTCTTCCAGCCAGGACTCGTCTCTGCAGGAAATAACACAGTTATCTAGAGCTCCGCTTGCAGAACACATTACTTATTTTTTCCCAACTTCTACATTACATCACATGAAGAAAAAAAGGCAACATAGTGTTGCTCTGCACAGTAACAGGACCGCCCCCCCATTTAAAACAGTATCCTCAAAAAATTAAATACATCACTGCAGTAATAATATCCCTTAATTAGCCCCTATGGTAATAATATCCCCCATCCTAACCCCCATGTGTCTCATTCCTGGCTTTAGTCATATGTTCACCCATCCCACCCTCATGAGTATCCATTCTTCCCCATATGATCTCCATTTTATCCATCCTGCCCCATGATCCTGTGCGATCTGTCTCCAACCCTGCCCCATCTGTCTCCAATCATGCCCCGTATCTCCATTCTGCCAAGTGTCTCCAATCATGCCGCATGTCCAGCATTCTACCCCCAGCATCCAGCATTCTGCCCCCAGTGTCCAGCATTCTACCCCCAGTCTCCAGCATTCTGTCCCATGTCCAGAATTTTGCCCCCAGTCTCCAGCATTCTGCACCAGTCTCCAGCATTCTGCCCCATGTCCAGCATTCTGCCTCAGTCTCCAGTATTCTGCCCCAGTCTCCAGTATTCTGCCCCAGTCTCCAGTATTCTGCCCCATGTCCAGCATTCTGCCCCTGTCTCCAGTATTCTGCCCCATGTCCAGCATTCTGCCCCTGTCTCCAGTATTCTGCCCCATGTCCAGCATTCTGCCCCTGTCCAGAATTTTGCCCCAGTCTCCAGTATTCTGCCCCATGTCCAGCATTCTACCCCAGTCTCCAGTATTCTGTCCCATGTCCAGCATTCCACCCCAGTCTCCAGCATTCTGCCCCAGTCCAGCATTCTGCCCCAGTCTCCAGTATTCTGCCACAGTCCAGCATTCTGCCCCATGTCCAGCATTCTGCCCGTCTCCAGTATTCTGCCCCATGTCCAGCATTCTGCCCCAGTCTCCAGCATTCTGCCCCATGTCCAGCATTCTGCCCCATGTCCAACATTCTGCCCAAGTCTCCAGCATTCTGCCCCCAGCGTCCAGCATTCTGCCATAAGTCCAGCATTCTGCCCCAGTCTCCAGTATTCTGCCCCAGTCTCCAGCATTCTGCCTCATGTCCAGCACTCTGCCCCCAGCGTCCAGCATTCTGCCCCAGTCTCCAGTATTCTGCCCCAGTCTCCAGTATTCCTCCCCATGTCCAGCATTCTGCCCTAGTGTCCAGCATTCTACCCCAGTCTCCAGTATTCTGCCCCAGTCCAGCCTTCTCCCCCAATCTCTAGCATTCTGCCCCCTGGCCCCCGGATCGCTGCTCAAAAAAAAAACAACAAGTTCTTCTTACCTGGCCGCGCTCCAGCGGTGGGTGAGGCGCCGTCCCTCCACGCTGCTGAAGCAGAAGCACGCTCTAGCCGGTGACTGACAGTGACGTCAGATGCCGGCAATATGCGCGCTGCGGCTGACGTCAGCTACCAGCCTCCGATTGGCTGGCGGCTGTTAAATATTGACGTGCGGGCTGGCGGGCCCCCATGTCAATATCGTTTAGCTGCCGCCCGCAGCACTGCGCTAAAGGCCCGGTTTACCTGCCAGTAGGGGCCTGGTGAGCAGAGGAGACCGGGCCTGATGCGGGCCCCATCTGCCCACCGAGCCCCATACGCCAGTCAGGGCAGTAATGCCCTGATGGTGGCCCTGCGCATGGTCTCCGTATGTGTGGAATGCTAGCTCACTCTGCCTTCCGTTAAACACATTCACTGAGGGTCGTGTTCATTGATCCGCTTCAATGTGTGTTAGCACAATTTACACAGTGCTCTGAGGCACCTTACCCTATGTCTCCTTGATTTATGTGCAGTAGCTGACCAGAGACTCCCGGCAGTGATTTACTACATGCAGCGCTTTTGTTTAGGGCAGCTTGCATTCCATTCATTGGCTATGTTTTATTAATATGGTCATATTGCTGATATTCCTACAATCAATGAGGAGGAAATTACCAGCACTTAATTACTATACAGTCTATACTTATATTTGCACACTGTATGTGGTAATAGGAATGCGGTATCGCATTCCGTTTGTCCATATAATAAAGTGGACAAATATAATGGTAGCCATTTATTTTTAGTGCAATAAATTGAAATACATGGTAACATAGTAACATAATTTTGAAGGCTGAAGGAAGACCTTATGTCCATCTAGTTAAGCCTATTTTTAGTGCAGCTACATTGTTGATCCTGGGGAAGGCAAAAAAACCCACAGAGTAGAAGCCAATTTTCTCCATAGGGAAAAAAATTCCTTCCCCTAAGCTGGGTCAACCATCTACCTATAATATTCTGTTATTCATAACCTTCTATACTGTTACTCACAAGAAAAGCATCCATTCCTTTCTTAAATTCATTCAGTGAGTTGGCCATCACCACTTCCTGCTCTTACCGTGAAGAACCCTCTTCTATGCTGGTGCAGAAATTGTCTTTCCTCCAAACGAAGAGAATGCCCCCTTGTTCTTGTCACAGTCCTTGGTACAAACAGTTCATTGAAGAGATCTCTGTATTGCCCTCTGATATACTTGTACATATATATTAAGTCTCCCCTAAGTCTTCTCTTTTCTAGAAAAGAGAAATAGACCTGATTTTGATAACCTTTCTGGGTATTGTAGCGAACCAACTCCATTTATCATTTTAGTAGCCCGCCTTTGAACCCTTTCAAGTTCAGTAATGTCTTTCTTGAGCACCAGCGTCCAAAATTGCACACAATACTCCAAGTGTGGTTTGACGAGTGATTTGTACAGAGGGAGAATTATGTTTTCATCTCGTGTCCCCAGACCTCTTCTAATGCATCCCATGACCCTATTTGCTTTGGTGGCAGCTGCCTGACATTGGGCACTCTAATTTAGCTTCTTATTGACTAAGATGCCTAAGTATTTTTCCATGTCTGATTTCCCCAGCAGTTTCCCATAATCCAGCATATTATTTAGGGTCAAAGCTGTGATACTATTTATAATAATTTTTCTGTGATCTATCATTGGGGAATTAATGGATCATAGTGGTGTTTATATTATAACGAACCACACACTATGATTCAATATACATCGTATGCACATTATCATTTAAATAATAATTGTATATATGATTAATAAAGTTAAAATAAAATTAAATTCATTTTCCCCTTTCCTCCCTTCCGTATCTAAGGCTAGGTTCACATCAGCATTTGAGTCTGCAGCGTATCATCCTCTTGCACAAACGCATGCAAAATGCATGTTTACACAGCGTTTTTCATTCGCATCATCTCACGTATGACGAACAAAACACTGCGTTTGTTTGCATTTTTGCATGTGTTTGTATTGTTTATGCGCATGCGTTCGATATGACACCAGGCACCCAATGGGCGTGTCTCATGAGATTTCTATATATAGACTCACTGCACAGATGAAATCCTTGTCTTTTGCTGCTGTATCCAGCTTCAAGATGGATCTTAGCATGGAGAGCTTCCTTCTTCATCTTGATTTGTCATTTAAATTGGCTCTTGCTTTTGCTTGTGATGAAAAAAGAAGAGAAAGATGGAGAAGACGTTGTCGCTATTGGCAAAACCCCATCGCTGAAGTCCGAGAGAGCCGTGGAGCCTACCACTCCTGAGAAGTATATCGAGTACACGAGAATGTCAGACAGAGCTTCAATGATTTGTTGCTACGTGTCCAAGGATCCATCACTAGGAAGGACACACAGCTACATTGAGCAATTCCTGATGAAGAACATCTGTTGGTGACCCTGAGGTACGTAATTTTGAAAAACAAACAAACACATGTCGTTATTATTGTTATAAGAGCCATGTACTTATTTTTTTTTCCATTGTCTGTTCAGTTGATTCCTGGCTACCGGAGAGACCTTATCATCTCTAAATTTTCAGTTCTGGATTGGAGTGTCCACGCTTTCTGGGATTGTTGGAGACACCTGATGTGCTTTATGTGACGTTCTGCATTAAGAATTCCTCCCCAACCCACAACTGAACTCTGGCTGGAAAATACTGCAAAATTCCAGGAAATTTGTAATTTTGATAACTGCTTGTGGGCTGTGGACAGCAAACACATTCGGATTATGAAACCTGCTGGAAGGAGATCCGTGTATTTCAATTACAAAAAATACTTTTCCATTGTTCTCATGGCGATTGCAGATGATGAATGTCGATTTGTCGCCGTGGATGTTGACTCATTTGGACGAGGAAACGAATCACAGACTTTCAAAAACTCTGACAGGGGCCAATGCTTGCATGGGAATAATTTCAAGTTTCCACAGCCATGACGTCTTCCGAACACTGAAGGACCACCAATGCCGTTTGTTGTGGTTGGAGATGAGGCATTTTAAATGTGTGCCAAACTCATAAAACCGTACTCAAGTTGGGACTAGAATCACACCAAAAGGATTTACAACTACCGACTGACAAGAGCACGAAGGACTGTGGAGTGTGCATTTGGATTGCTGGTATCTAAATGGCGCATTTTGGCAACAGCCAGCAATCTAAAAATTGAGACAATTGTTGAGGTTGTGAAAGCGTGTGTTGTCCTGCACAATTACATCCTGGCAAAAGAGCAATCCAACTTAAAACTTGAGGAACCTGTTAATACAACATTGCAGGATTACCAAGATCACGCTCTGAGGACAACAGTGGAAGTTGATGTAACGATAATGTAAAATATCATGTATGATTTTTCACTGTAACATGAGACTACAGCTCACTCACTCCTTCCTAACCCCCTCCTCAGTGCAAGGAATGTCTTTGTCTTTCCACCATGTGAGGACATCCCATAGACAATAATGAAAATGTAATAATTTAGTCATAAAGTGACGCCAGGTTGTGATAGAAAAATGACAGATACATATTTTGAATGTGCTCTGATGGAGCTTCATTATAGCGCCTTTTACTAAATTATAGCATCGACAGAGCCAGATAAATGGATTTCTACTGAACCGAGGGGAACAGACAGCCAGTGTTAGAAGTCATCAGAAAGCTGATTTAAAGATAAGCTGAGTGATGTGTCTGCCGTTATTCTGCTAGGTTCTCAAGCCAAGTTATGATTATTATAAGTTTTTTAGCCAGATTGTCCCTCTGAAAGCAAGGGGAGGGTGGCTATAACTCAGCCCCTTTAGTGATGTCACAAGCCAGAGGTATAAGGCAATGCAACTAAGTACAGCCCTCATTCTTGCCTGGAAAACTGCTGCAATAAGACCTCAAATGCATTGTGATGTATGGCTCCTTCCCCTGCATGGTTCTGCCTGAAATGATCTAAGTAACATGTGAGTGCCTCTTTTCTTCTGTTAATCCTTTTTTTATTTGTATTTGCATTGTACATATTTTAATTATCTCATTTTGTAAAATCCTTCTTATACCTTCTGTAAACACTGCCTACCTTTCACGTGCCTGAAGTAATTATGCTACTAATTAGGGTTGGCTTTGGACCCCTTTATTAATTATTATTAATTGAGTGATATTAATATAGAAATCGGAGCTGGTGGCGGCGAAGTGTGTTCTGGGCTGGTGGGTACTGCTGGCAGTGATGGAAGGGGTTTTATAAGCTGATTTGTCTGGCTGCGGCTAGGACTAGTTATAATTCCCTCTCTGCAGCACACCTGGAAGCCAGTCCACATTGAAGCAGCCCGTCTGGTGACTAATTATTCTAGGAGGAGTTCCCGGACTGACCTGAGGGTAAGGGGGGAAGCCGGAGAGCTGCAAGTTCCAAAGTCGAACTGGAAAGTGGGATATACATAAATCCCGGCAGCTTGTAACATATTGTGGCAGCAGTGGGATTACATTAAGCCCCTGCGGTAAATTGTTAGGGCAAGATTATCTTGCTGTTTTTTCATCACAGTGTTGCAGTGGAGGGATAACTAAGATAAGCCCCCAGCATATGTGATAGCCGTGTGAGGCCAATGTCACTCCCTGATCGTGACATATTGGTGGCAGAGTGGTGGGATCATAGAGCATTAGTGATCTGGTTTGAGCAATCATTCCTCTCACAAAAGACTTGCACGGTTCTTCCGAGGACCCTGCAGCAAAAGTTGTGGAGAGTGACACTCAGTGTTTAGTAGTTCTGAGACAATTTTGTGTACTTGCGATTACCGCCTCCCTTCTCTTTGTTTTTCTATCCTATCTTTTATTTGGCAACCATGGCTACGGGGAAGAGTCTCATTATAAGCAGCTTAATAAGGATGCCCTTAGAGCCCTGTGCATGGCAAACCAGATTGACACCGCCGACAAAATCAAAGCCCAGTTGGTCGTGGCTCCGGTGCAATGGGAGGAGAGCCAGGGCACAGAAGGCAGCACCAGTGTCGATGGTGCCGCCGCAGAAGTCCAGCTGGTGCAGGCCGGCCAGTCCGGCAGCCAGGAAGTCGTGGACCGCTATCTGCAAATGGCCTTACAACTCCCTGCTGAAGACCATGTTGGACGTCTGCAGATGATGCAGCCAGCTCAAGAGAGAGCTGAGCGCCGAGCGGGAGGCTGAGAGGGCCCATGAACTGCAGCTGGCCCGGCTGAGGGAAATACCCTCCACAGCCTGGAGCGGGGAGCCCAGCAGCACTCAGATACCGAAGCCCCGGCCAGAGCATTTTCCCATGATGGAAAAGGACGGGGACTTGGACACTTTTCTTTGGGCTTTTGAGAAAGCCTGCAGACAGTACCAGCTGCCTGTGGAACAATGGGCCAGGTATTTGACCCCAGGGTTAAAAAGCAAAGCCCTGGAGGCGTTTGCTCTCTCCCGCAAGACCAAGATAACAACTATGACGCCATCAAGCAGGCCCTGATCGCTAAATACTGGCTGACCCCAGAGATATACTGCACGAAGTTCCAGAACCTCCAACGTGGCCTGCACGACAGTTATAGCAATGTGGTGCAATGACTCGGGACCCACTTTGACTGGTGGATCCACGGACTGTCAGTGGACACCTTCGAGCAGCTAAAGGACCTGATGATCAAAGACCAGTTCTTACATCTTTGCCCAGCTGAGGTCCGACAGTTCATACTGGACTGAGAGCCAACGAATGCGGACAAAGCAATGAAGATCGCCGACACCTATAAGGCCAACTGGAAACCAGAGTCATGGAGGCCAGTCGCCGCCAGCTGGAGAGGGGGTAAGCCTGCAACCAACCCCAGTGCCCCTGCCAGCCATCCCTCTGGAGGCCTTGTCTCTTTTGCCAACCTCAGGCCTACTTCAGACACTCGCAGGTGTTTTTCCTGCAATCGGACAGGTCATCTCAGGGCCACCTGTCCAGAGAGGCAGAAGAACCCCCCATCCAAGGCCTCTGGGCCCAATGCCTTTGTTCCTTTGGTGGGTGGGGTAGTTGGAAGGATCGATGACAACGTGCAGCCTGTTTGGGTGGGGGCCCATCTTGCTACAGGCTTCAAGGACACGGGGCTGAACGAACCCTCATCCGACCCAAACTGGTGACCCGTGAAGAGATGATTGATGGGAAAACTCTAACTGTCACCGGGATTGGGGGCATTCAATGCCCCTTGCCGATGGCCCGGGTTTTTCTTGATTGGGGTGCCGGGAAATGGGGGTGTCCGAAAACCTGCCCACTGATGTTTTATTGAGGACTGATTTGGGGAGGATGGCTGCATACTACGTCCTTGACACCCCTCCCCAATCTGATAATAAGGGTAACGTTAACCCTGATGATGATGATGGGAAACTGAATGTGTTTCTTGACAATGCTTTATCGAGTAATGATGCCTCTGATAACCATTCTTTCCCTAGGAATGATGCCGATAGTGATGTAAATGTACCAACTGAACCTGATAACCATTTTCCTGCAAAGGTTGATGTGTCCACAGGTACAGGAGTGCTCAGTCCTGTCGCTCTGCGGAGTGAGGTGGCTGAGGAACCCCTAGCAGGAGCAAGCGTCGGTGCTACAGGAAATGGGGAGGTGCATGGGAACCGTGAGGAAGGTGATGCCATACCATTGACCAGTGCCACCGAGAAAGGTAACTGGCCCATAAGTAGCACTGCTCCTGAAGTGTTGGGGGGTGGATGGGGAGGTAGTGCCCATAGCAGTGCCAACTGATGGGTCTGTAGTAATCCCCGGGGAGACAGCTGCTGTCACCCGCAGTCAGAGTGCCCGGATCGCAGGTAGCGCCCTGCCTTCTGGACCCTCCTCTGCTACAAGAGAGACTGAACCAGAAGTGAACCCAGAGCAGATTCCAAAGGGTCCCAGTGAGGAGGGGACCCTGACATCACTTCTGGCTGCCTCTGGCCAGGAGTTCCAGGCCGCTCAGCGCTCAGAGGGGAGCCTGGAGAAATTGAGACACCTCGCCGAGATGCCCTCCTCCATGACTGAAAAGGAGAGGTTGTTCTGGGAACGAGGAAGGTTGTACCGGGAGACAGTATCCGGAGAATCCCAAAAGGAGTGGTTGAGGGAAAGACAGCTGGTAGTCCCCTATCGGTTTAGGGCTGAGATGTTACGGATTGCCCATGAGATTCCACTTGCTGGACACTTGGGGATCAGCAAAACTAAGCTGTGGCAGTGGAGGGATAACTAAGATAAGCCCCCCTGCATATGTGATAGCCACATGCGGCCAAAGGTCACACCCTGATCGTTACATTGTCCAAATGAGGGATAAATTTGCTGCCTACTTTGTTTCAGATATTGGATGTGTGGCATGGCAAGACAAAATGGTTTAAGCTGCTAAGTAAAATGTATCTGTAATGTTATGTATTTGTAAAGTTATGTACCTGTAATGTTATGTGTCACGGGGTCCTTCTCCGATACCACACAATTAATAGAGGGAGGGAAGTGTGTCCAATCCCAAGACCTTTATTATAGGCAAAACTAAAAGGTCCAAAAACAATCCACCACACTGAGGATACAATAGTCCAGAACATGAATTGTACATCAGTAACAGGATGAATCTCCAAAGAGATGAGTCCAATAATCCAGCAGACAGAGGATAAAATGGGTCCATATGCTTCCCCTTCTCTGTGATGTGCCGTCTTCACACGATCATCACCATGCGGCGTCTGACTTGTACAGCTCCTGTCCTCCCCAGCCCCCTCCTTATGTCCATGGGTAGTCAGACAGGTTGGGGCGGTTTTCAGGCATCCCAGACCTGACAAAGATGCCTTGGGGATTAAGGCACTACAGGGGGTTCATCAAGAGGCATAGATACAGTCAGGCTGCAGACAGTAAGTGAGCTAATTCAATTATCAGACTTTTGGAAGGTAATTTAGACTCTAGACAGTATGTGGAATACACAGAATGATACAGGGCAACAAGAGAACACTATGGAAATCCATAAAATATAAATAGACACAAAATGATACCCACATAACATATCACACCATCACATTATGTACCTGTAATGTTTACTGACTTTAATACTAACACCATGACTGTAGTTTTAATAATAAACACCTTTACTGTAGCACCCAACAATACACACCTTTAAATAAAGAGATAAAGAAATCACAGGGTTACAGGTATTGTGAACCAAAATAATTTTTATTAACAAACATAACACCAAGAGGAAATTTGACAAATAAATAACAAAAAAAGGAAAAAGGGCTTAAAAGACCCCATAAGGTCTGCAGGAGGGAGTTATATTGTGGACCTGGGGGGTGACAGGCTGTGAAGGTAGGTTAAGAGTGGCTGGGGAAGTTGTTACAGGGGAAGTGGCAGTCAATTTGAGGACTGGGTCAGAAACATTGGCAGAGGACACATTGGGGAAAGACGACACATTAGGAGTGGAATACAAGTTGGAAGGGATTGACACATTGGATGGGATAGAACCAAGGGAAGGTGGGGAGAGACTTGGCAATGGGGACACATTCAGAGGTGAGGGTGGAGGGGTGGGTAATGTTTTGTCGCTGCTTTTCTTTTCTTGGCCTTTGTTTTGCTGGTTCCTTGCCTTTTTTTCCTGTTCCTGGGCTGCTGCACTCAGCTGCATGGTGGAAGTGGAAGGCTGGGCTCCTGCACTCGGCTGTGTAGTGGAAGTGGAAGGCTGGGCTGCTGCATCCGGCTGTGTGGTGGAAGTGGAAGGCTGGGCTGCTGCACTCGGCTGCATGGTGTAGCTGGGTACTGTTGGAACAGTCCTAATGTCCAGCAGTGGTTGTGGTGGTGGATAGGTCACTTGGTAAGCAGACTGGTATCCAAGTCCTTGTGATGTTGGGAAAGGTGCTGGTGGATTCTGCCACTGATGCTGTGCTGGAGCTTGTTGGAGGTGTGGCTGAAAACAACTTCTTGGACAGGTTCAGTCTGAAGTACGCGTGCATTTTGAACGCATGCATACGCATGTCTTTGCGTTCCAATGCGTTCCCATAGACAGTAATGCGTTGTTTTGACGCACTTATCTGCATGCATGTGCATATTTGATGCATTTTTGACACCTCAAAAATGCAACATGTTGCGTTCACCGTGCCACGCCACACACCATGAAATGATGCATGCGAACGCATCCGCATGTGAACGCATAAAAACGCATGTTCCTGTGTATCCCTGCGTACACCATGTTAAAGATCTGTACGCATGAGGCATGCGGATCTATGAGGATCATACGCTGCGCACCGAAATGCAAATGTGAAACCAACTTAATTGGTGCTGTACACCTTGTGAATATGTACCATGAGTGTGGATTTCTATCCTGTTTAGCTGTGAAACAATCCCATATCAGCAGGCTTCCTCCATAGAATTTAACATTTCTTTCTGTGGAGGAACACACACGGACCCGTTCCTCCCACGTCACCACCGTGACGTAACTACACAGGCACAGCTCTCCGGTGCCCCCCTTTGTCTCTCAGGTCAGTAAGGGAACTGCACCTAGAGCAAATGGTCGCCGGGGGGGAGGAGGTCCTGTTACCCGCTGGGGGTTCTAAGATTCGTGATCAGAGTAAAAGCATCAGCCCAAGATTAAGTTTATAGTTTAATTGCCTTAAGGGCGCACTAGATAATTACAGAAATATACAGTAAATTTGCAGTCAGAGAAAAGATATAACAATAGGGTACAAGGCTTAGAGATATTAAGCTGGAGGTCAATTTACCAGATTGTATTGTAGGGTGAATGCGGTTGCCGGGGAGCTCTGCAGTCCACAGGTACAAGAATCTTAGTTGCTGGACAGACCCCCAAAGCATGGGCCGCTGCTCCCCTCGGCAGGTCTGTCCCCAGGTCCTTCTTAGATCATCATCGTCTGGATCTTCTTTGTG
Source organism: Dendrobates tinctorius (assembly GCF_039654945.1). NCBI lineage: Eukaryota > Metazoa > Chordata > Amphibia > Anura > Dendrobatidae > Dendrobates > Dendrobates tinctorius. Next base: position 15,686,082 of record NW_027361713.1, on the reverse strand, counting down.
AATGACTGAATGCCAGGGGCTGCCAGCCCTTAAACACGCTGGGTTCCTCCCCCTGTGTCAGAGGGTGGGATAATAATCTCCACCCTTTAGCTCTTTGCAGAACTTATTTCCAATATCTAAGAAAGGGGATAACTTTCTACAGCATGATCGAATCAGAACATGAGAGGTACCAGTGAATGCGGTTTGCTTTGCCGGTCATGTGGAGTGCAAACATGGCCCTATTGGGTCACTGTAGAGAGCCAATCTCTATATCTCAGGAATCAGTGCTCTCATCGACTCGGGAGTCACACTGCCAGATGCACGATTCCCTCAGGGTCACTCGGATATTTTCATGTGTCCATAACTCGAAAGATGAGTTCGTAATTCGTGTTCATAGGATGGAGCCACAGTGTCTGGGACACACAAAGGATGCATATTCCTGCGTCTGCTAGCAGGCACATTCTAATTGAAGCCCTCAGGCTTTATCTGGCCCCCTGCTGGCACGGCTCCGTACCTGGGCTTTGAAGCTCTGTTTTGGGCCTATCCTCATTATCACACCAATGCCCTGGCTATGTAGCATTGGAACACCAAATCCTGCTTGTATTCACTAAGTACACAGCGCCTGGGTAGCCTTTAGCTGCCTGTAATTTCTGAACTTAGACCAAAATGGATGCCAAGCTCAGATATGTGGCCCCACATCTAAGATGGCGGCCACTCCTTCATCACACCTCCCTGCTTTAGAGGGCGCTAGGGGGTATCACATTCCTGTGATCCCCCATGCGCCCTTCCACACCCTCTCCTTGCCGGGACAGCCCATCAGCGTTACCATGGTCCCTGCCTCTTTTGTGGCGAATGGTGAAGTGATACTGTTGGAGAGAGAGGCTCCAGCGTAGCAACCTCCCATTCGTCCCAGAGACCGTGTGTAACCAGCTGAGGGGGTTGTGGTCTGTTTCCACGGTGAATTGGCGTCTGTACAAGTATGGCTGCAGACGCTGCAGGGCCCACACAATTGCCAGCCATTCCTTCTCCATCGTGGAATAGGCCACTTCCCTTGGCAGGAGCTTCCGGCTCAGGTACAGAACGGGGTGTTCATGGCCCGTAGTGTCGACCTGGCTGAGCCCAGCACCGAGGCCGAAGTCACTGGTGTCGGTCTGCACTACGAACGGCCGCGTGAAGTCGGCTGCCTGTAGTACAGGAGAAATAGAAAGGGCGGTCTTGAGCGCCTGGAAAGCTGTCTCGCAGGCGACTGTCCAGTCGACTGCGACGGGCAGCCTCTTCTTGGTGAGGTCCGTCAGGGGCTTGGCCAGGGCACTATAGTGTGGAACAAACCTCCTATAGTACCCAGCAGTCCCCAAGAAGGACATCACTGTTATGATGAGTCACCGAAGGAGGAAAAAACAAAATACCAGCTAAGTCCAGAAAAACCAGAGAGGTTTGCAGCTATCGGATTGCAGACCCCTGAACCTATCCACAACAACTAGCAGTAGCCGTGGGGGGTTCCTACGGTGCCCTAGACCCCTCGATCACAGCCGGAGAACTATATAGCCTAAAGACAGAAAGGGGAAAAACTAAACTGCCCCAGACCAGACCCCAAAGCAATAGGCAGCCCCCAACATATAATGACGGTGAAGCAAGATGAAAACACTAACACAGATAGAAAGATAGGTTGAGCAAATGATGGGGCCCAAGCTAACTACATTGGACAGGATAGGAAAGCTGCTGTCTGCCATCCGCAAAAACCCTATCAAAATGAGCCAACCGACTGATAGGAAAAACAGGCCCTGAAGTCGCTAGGCTTCAAAAGACTATTTCAGCACTCAGGTATATTATGAAGACAGAGCAAAATATCAACAGATCAGAGACAAAAATGGAGTTCAGCTCACCCCCGGCCGGGGATGGCAGAACTCCCAAAAAACAAGGCAAAACAAAAACAAAACTGAAGAGTACAAAGCAGAGCAGAAAAACTTAGCTTTGAGATGCAGGAATCAGACTGGTCTCCAAGAATCCAGCAGGAAAAATCACCAGCCAGGAAGAAGGGCGTCGGCAGCCTTATATCCAGTCCTCAATTCCAGCCACCCAGTCATCATCTAGCTGCCCATGTGTTTGGTAATTAGCCTCACTACCTTCCTTCACCAGAGGAGGGAGTTCATCAGACCTCAATGGTGAAGGGAAAAATGAACTCACAACAGTACCTCCCCCTTGAGGAGGGGTCACCGAACCCTCATCCATGCCACCAGGGCGATCCGGGTGAGCCCGATGAAAGGCACGCACCAATCTTTCGGCATGAATATCAGAGGCAGAGACCCAGGAATTATCCTCCTGACCATAACCCTTCCACTTAACCAAATACTGGAGTCTCCGTCTAGCCAGATGGGAATCCAGTATCTTCTCTACCTCATATTCCATGTTACCTTCAACCAATATAGGGTCAGGAGGTGCCACCACAGGAACTACTGGTTCAACAAACCTCTTCAACAAGGACTTATGAAACACATTATGAATTTTAAATGTGACAGGAAGAGCCAACCGAAAAGAGACTGGATTAATAATCTCCAAAATCTTGTAAGGTCCAATAAATTTAGGCTTAAACTTAGGAGAAGCCACCTTCATAGCGATATTTTTTGATGACAACCAAACCATATCATCCACCTTAAACTGGGGACCAACGGTCCTATGCCGGTTGGAAAACCGCTGGGCCTTTTCCTGGGAGAGAGACAACTTATCCACCACTTGGTCCCAGATCTGATGCATTCTCTCCACCACAGTGTCAACACCTGGGCAGGCAGAAGGCTCCACCTGCCCTGAAGAAAATCGAGGGTGAAAACCAAAGTTACAAAAAAAAGGTGACATCAAAGTGGCAGAACTAGCTCTATTATTTAAAGCAAATTCGGCCAAAGGCAAAAATGAAACCCAATCGTCCTGATCGGCAGAAATAAAACATCTCAAATACGACTCCAAAGTCTGGTTTGTTCTCTCCATCTGCCCATTGGTCTGAGGGTGAAACGCAGAGGAGAAGGACAACTGAATTCCCAGCTTGGAACAGACAGTCCTCCAAAATCTAGACACAAACTGCACTCCTCTGTCAGATACAATGTTCTCAGGAATCACGTGCAAGCGAACCACCTGTTGCAAAAACAAGGGCACCAACTCAGAGGAAGATGGCAACTTAGGGAGTGGTACAAGATGGACCATCTTAGAGAATCTATCACAAATCACTCAAATAACAGTCATTCTCTGAGAGACAGGCATATCAGAGAAAAAATCCATTGAAATATGGGTCCATGGCCTCCTGGGCACCGGCAAAGGCATCAACAAGCCACTAGAGCGAGAACAAGGTTTAGACCGGGAGCAAGTCCCACAGGACTGCACAAAATTCCTGACATCATGAGACAAGGCGGGCCACCAAAAAGACTGACTCACCAGATCTCTAGTACCAAAAATACCTGGATGACCAGCCAATGCAGAGCAATGAACTTCAGACATCACTCTCTTCCTCCACTGGTCAGGAACAAACAACTTTCCACTGGGACAACGCTCAGGTTTGTCCTCCTGAAACTCTTCAAGGGCACGTCTCAAATCGGGCGAGATGGCAGAAAGAACTACCCCCTCGCCTAAGATGGTAGCAGGCTTAGTCACAACAGGAGAATCAGCAAGGAAACTCCTAGAGAGGGCGTCTGCCTTGACATTCTTAGTGCCCGGAAGGAAAGAGACCACAAAATCAAAACGTGTGAAAAACAAGGCCCACCTAGCCTGTCTAGGATTCAAGCGCTTGGCCGACTCCAGGTAAATCAAATTCTTGTGGTCAGTAAGGACCACGACTTGGTGTTTGGCTCCCTCCAACCAATGTCTCCACTCCTCAAATGCCCACTTCATGGCCAACAGTTCCCGATTCCCCACATCATAGTTACGTTCGGATGGGGAGAACTTTCGGGAAAAGAAAGCACAAGGATTCATTTTAGATGTCACAGGATCTTTTTGGGACAACACCGCTCCTGCACCAATCTCAGAAGCGTCCACCTCCACCTGAAACGGGATTGAGACATCAGGTTGCCGCAAAACCGGAGCAGAAGTGAATCTTCGCTTCAGCTCCTGAAAGGAAGAAACAGCCTCCGGAGACCAATTCAGCACATCAGCACCCTTCCTAGTCAAATCCGTCAATGGCTTGGCAATACCAGAAAAATTAGCTATAAATTTCCGATAAAAATTGGCAAAACCCAAAAACTTCTGGAGGGCCTTCAAAGAAGTGGGCTGAACCCAATCATAAATGGAATGTACCTTGGCCGGGTCCATTTCAATAGTTGACAGAGACAAAATAAATCCCAAAAATGAAATCCTCTGTACCCCAAAAAGGCATTTCAATCCTTTGACATACAGGGAATTCTCCCTCAAAATCCGGAACACAGTCCGAACATGTTCCACATGAGAGTCCCAATTCTTGGAGAAGATCAAAATATCATCCAGATAGATAATCAAAAATTTATCCACAAAGTCTCGGAATATATCATTCATGAAGCACTGGAAGACAGAAGGGGCATTAGTGAGCCCAAAAGGCATCACCAGGTACTCAAAATGTCCCTCCGGAGTATTAAACTCCGTCTTCCATTCATCCCCATGCTTAATGCGAATAAGATTATACGCCCCCCTGAGGTCAAGCTTGGTAAACCAGCAAGCACCTTTAAGGGTGGTTTCACATTAGCGCTTTTTAAGCGCACGCACGGCCGGGGGTAGCTCCGCCCCAGAGCCGGCTCTCTGCCCGGCGTGCCCGCCCCTTGCTTGTAGCGCCGCCTCCTAGCGGACAGCGGCGCCTGCGATCGGCGCACCCTATCTTTAGCATAGGGTGCGCAGATCGTGCGCAGGCCGTGCGCTAGTTGCGCTTTGACCTGCGCTGCGCACTTTTGACGGTGCGCCGTGCACGCCAAAATCCGAAAAGTTCGATTTTGGCACGATAGTCAATACAAGGCCTCAGTGAACCATCCTTTTTGGCCACGAAAAAAAACCCAGCACCTAAGGGTGAAGAGGATGGTCTAATATGACCCTTCTCCAATGCCTCCTTAACATAGGATCGCATAGCCTCGTGCTCGGGTACAGATAAATTGAAAAGGCGACCCTTGGGGAATTTACACCCCGGGTTCAGCTCAATTGCACAGTCATAACTCCTATGAGGAGGCAAAGACGCAGACTCATTCTCACTAAATACATCATAAAAGTCAGCCAAATAGTCAGGAACATCATGCGACTGGGGAGAGGTGGAGAAAACAGGAGCATCACTAAGGGCACACCGACAACCCCAACTCACCACAGACAAAGATTTCCAATCCAGAACTGGATTATGAATTTGCAACCAGGGAAACCCCAGAACAATGGTATCATGCAAATTATGCAACACCAAAAATCTGCAATTTTCTTGATGGTCTGGGGCGACCCGCATTACCACCTGGGTCCAAAACTGAGGTTTATTCTTCGCCAAAGGAGTAGCATCAATACCCCTCAAAAAGATAGGCGTCCGCAGAGGTGTCATAGGAAATCCACAACGTTTAGCAAAATCCAAATCCATCAGGTTAAGAGCTGCTCCTGAATCCACAAAAGCCTTGGCGGAAAATGTGGACAGGGAGCAGATCAGAGTAATTGCCAGAAGAAACTTGGGTTGAACACCACCCACAGAAAACGTGTGTGCACAACGTTTCTCTCGTTTAGGGCAGACAGAAATAATATGCGAGGCATCTCCACAAAAAAAACACAGCTTATTATGCCTTCTGAACTCCTGACGTTGCGCCCTAGACAAAACTCTATCACATTGCATAGGTTCAGACATTTGTTCAACAGGTGGCAACATCTCTCGTGTAGTTTTGCGTTCACGTAAACGCCGATCCACCTGAATGGCTAATGACATAGAATCGTCAAGACCAGAGGGAACAGGAAATCCCACCATAGTATCTTTTACAGCTTCTGACAAACCCTTCCGAAAGAGGGCTGCCAAGGCACCATCATTCCAGGTTGTAAGGACCGCTCACTTTTGACAGTAATTTTTGACAGTACAACTCTGCCGAATCCCGACCCTGGCTTAATGCAAACAGGGTCTTTTCAGCCTGATCAATAGCATTAGGTTCATCATACAACAACCCCAAGGCTTGAAAAAGTGCGTTCACATTATTCAGAATAGGATCATCATGTTTCAAAGAAAACGCCCAATCCTGGGGATCGCCGCGCAGCAAAGAGATGACAATTTTAACCTGCTGCGCGGAGTTCCCCGATGAGTTAGGCTTCAAGGCAAAAAATAATTTACAATTATTCTTGAAATTCAAGAATTTAGACCGATCCCCCCAAAAATACCTCAGGAGTAGGAATCTTTGGTTCAGCAGCATGTGAATGAGCAAGATAGGCGGAAATTCCCCGCACTTCAGCAGCGAGCTGCTCCACACGATCAGGCAATTGCTTCATCTCCATTGAGAGAAAAATTCCTCCTACGGCCTCAGAGATATAGAGGAAAAAATATGCACACACAAAAAAAAAAAATTCTGACACTTTTTTTTTTTTTTTTCTTTTTTACAATTCTCTCCTGCTACTGAGTACCCTAGGATCTGCGGTATGGCTGGTGATTCTGTTATGATGAATCAACGAAGGAGGAAAAAACAAAATACCAGCTAAGTCCAGAAAAACCAGAGAGGTTGGCAGCTATCGGATTGCAGACCCCTGGACCTATCCACAACAACTAGCAGTAGCCGTGGGGGGTTCCTACGGTGCCCTAGACCCCTCGATCACAGCCGGAGAACTATATAGCCTAAAGACAGAAAGGGAAATCTAAACTATCCTCAATTCCAGCCACCCAGTCATCATCTAGCTGCCCATGTGTTTGGTAATCAGCCTCACTACCTTCCTTCACCAGAGGAGGGAGTTCATCAGACCTCAATGGTGAAGGGAAAAATGAACTCACAACACATCACCTGCTTCTTGGTCCTGGGGGTGGGCCAGGATGCGATGGCATCCACCTTCCCGGGCTCTGGCTTCAGAGCTCCCCCACCTACCCGGTGCCCCAGGTAGTGGACCTCACTCATACCCAGCTGGCACTTTTCGGGCTTAATGGTCAAGCCTGCTCGCTGGATCCGCCCGAGCACCTGCGCCAGGTGCTCTAGGTGATCTTCCCAGGTGGGACTGAAGATAGCGATGTCGTCTAGGTACGCGGTCGCATATCCTTCCAGTCCCTCGAGCAGTGTGTTGACCATCCTCTGAAAAGTGGCAGGGGCAAACTTCATGCCGAATGGCATCACCGTGGACTCGTACAGTCCGAATGGGGTGATAAAGGCAGAGCGTTCCCGTGCCCCCGGGGTCAGGGGAATCTGCCAATACCCCCTGCTCAGATCCATGATGGTCAGGTACTTGGCCCTGGCCAGCCGATCGAGCAGGTCATCGATGCGCGGCATTGGGTACGCATCGGTGACCGTCACAGCGTTGAGCCCCCGGTAGTCCACGCAGAACCGCGTAGTTCGGTCCTTTTTAGGAACGAGGACTACAGGCGAAGCCCACGCGCTGTTGGACACTTGGATCACCCCCAGCTTCAGCATCTCGTCTATCTCTTGGCGCATGTGCTGCTGCACCTCAAGAGAGACCCGATATGCTGAACGCCGGATCGGGGGGTGGTTGCCGGTGTCCACGTCATGGACGGCTGTCTCAGTCCTTCCGGGCAGGCTGCTGAACAGCTCCCGAAAGGGGTGTAGGGTGACCCTCAGCTGGGAACGTTGGTTCTATGAGAGCTGGTGGCCAACCCCCACATCCTCGATGGATCCACCCACCTTGGCTTGGGTGAGCAGATCCAGGAGGGATTCTACCTCTCCTTCATCGGGAAGGTTGCACACTGGGTGGGCACAAGCCTCCCGCTCATGATGGGCCTTCATCATGTTCACATGGAAGGCCTTCCTCCTTCCACGGGCGTGGTCCAGGGTGACCAGATAGGTGACAGCGTTGAGCCGCTGGTGCACGAGGTATGGACCCTCCCAGGCTGCCTGAAGCTTGTTTTGGGGTACGGGGACCAGTACCCACACCTTTTGACCCACCTCGTAGGTCCGCTCACAAGCATTCTGGTCGTACCACCGCTTCTGGTCAGCCTGAGGTTGGGCCATATTGTCATGCACCAGCCGTGTCAAGGCCATCATTCTGTCCCGGAAACGCACGACATACTCACTGACCGACATTCCAGGGGTAGCCAAATCCCCTTCCCATGCTTCCTTCACCAGAGCTAGGGGCCCCGTACACGTCGCCCGTACAGGAGCTCAAAGGGGGAGAACCCTGTTGAGGCCTGTGGGACCTCTCGGTAGGCAAACAGCAGGTGTGGGAGATAACGCTCCCAGTCTCTCCCGTGGGAGTCGACCAACATCTTCAGCATCTGCTTTAAGGTGCCATTGAACCGCTCACACAGGCCATTGGTCTGTGGGTGGTACGGGCTGGCTACCAGATGTTGCACCTGTACCTGCTTACAGAGTGATTCCATCAGCTGCGACATGAACTGGGTCCCTCGGTCGGTGAGCATTTCCTGGGGAAACCCCACTCTGGAGAAAATCTCCAGTAAGGCAGTGGCCACTTTGTCGGCCCGAATGGACGACAAAGCTACCGCCACCGGGTACCGGGTGGCATAGTCCACTACCGTTAGTATGAAGCATTTCCCGGAGCGGCTGGGAGTGGACAGAGGTCCAATGAGATCCACAGCCACCCTCGAGAAAGGCTCTTCGATGATGGGCAGAGTTACCAGTGGGGCTTTGGGGCGCCGCCCCGCCTTCCCCACCCTCTGACAGGTGTCACACGAACGGCAGTAGGCAATCACCTCGGTCCTCATTCCTGGCCAGTAGAAATGCTGAGCTAGCCTGGCCCTGGTTTTAGTGATCCCTAGGTGTCCGGCCATGGGACTCTCGTGTGCGATCCGCAACAATTCTGCCCTGAACGGATAGGGTACCACTAACTGTCGGTCCCTGGGCCACGCCTCCGGTGAACCCTGCTGGACCGTTACCCGGTACAGCCGTCCCTGGTCCCAGACCACTCGCTCACGGTCGGAGTCCAGGGGAGGCTGTGCCGCCTGCTCCTTGAGAGCTTTCAGGCTAGCGTCAGCTTCCAACGCTGCCTGAAATCCCTGACTCGATGTGGCAAGAATTGACGAAACTGCCACCTCCTCTGTCAGCTCCCCGGGATCTGTCCCCTGGCCGCTGTCTGACTCGGCAGCCACTTGGTCGGAGAGAGGGGAACCGTCGGACCTCCGCGAGGCTCCTTGGGCTCCGGCGCTCCTACTCCTGGTAACAGCGGCCACGACCGCTGAGACCACAGGTAGCACCTGCTTCCCCTCGGCCCCCGACCAAGTCTCCGGGTCAGGCAGACTTCCCTGGCCTCCTGACATCCCAGATGTGGGGAACTCCTGCCCTGGGGTCTTACCTGGTGGCTCCTCTCCCGGGACGCCCCCTCCCCCCATGGCCTGTTCCTCCTGCAGAGGACCTAGACTCAGCAGGCTGGATTCACTTAGGGGCCCTATACTGCCCATAGCAGCCCCTCCCTCCACCTCTGAGCTCCACCCTGCAGTCTTCTCACCTGTCCTCACTGTGAGCCCTGTGTGTGTAGTGTCAGTGCATGGCTTACCATCAGGTTTCACCCCCTCCTCCACTGTTGGAGGCACATTCAACACATTAACATTAGCATTCACAGTAGAGACATGACATTCTTGGGGAGCCGGACTTGGGGGTTCAGTGGCCACATACTGAGACACTAGCCGCCCCAAATCGGTCCCAAGCAACACATTGGCAGGAATATTAGGCGTTACTCCCACCTCCACTGTTGGAGGCACCTTCTCTCAAAGGCCAGCAGAAAGGAATCCAGGTCTCCATCCTTTTCAAGCAGGGGAAAGTCCTCCACCCGGACCTTGGAAGCCTTGGTCCCCGGTGGGGCTGGTGCGTCCAGCGGGAGCCCGTGCTGAGCCATCTCCAGTCGGTGCCGGCGCTCCGCAGCTTCACGGCTTTCTGCCGCCTGCAGCACACGTTCGGCATGTTCACGCTCTGCTGCTTTCTCTGCCGCCACCAGGAGTCTGTCATGGGCGGCGTCGTTACCAGCCTCGAGCTGTGCCATAGCCGCTTGGAACAGGGCCTCTGATCTGGACAGGCTGGGGCGGGCAGGTGGTGGGCAGTCCACTGTGGGACTGAGCATGGGGATCTGGCTCCTTGGGGAGCCCTGGCTGAGCTCCCCACCACCTCCTCATAGACCATAGTATTGGCCTCCCCCTTTGCCTTCCGCCATCTTGGGCACCACTGGTTACTGACACAGCTGCAACCCTGGCCTCGCACACAACTTATTATATCTGCACTCTGACCGTCTAGTGCTGGGCTGACCTTAAGACCCCAGCAGTGAAAGTTACCGCTGGTAGTCTCTAGTGTCTGGGAGTAGGGGTCCCACGCACACTATTACTCTGATCCCACCGCTGCCACCAATTGTGGAGGAACACACACACGGACCCGTTCCTCCCACGTCACCACCGTGACGTAACTACACAGGCACAGCTCTCCTGCGCCCCCTTTGTCTCTCAGGTCAGTAAGGGAACTGCACCTAGAGCAAATGGTCGCCGGGGGAAGGAGGTCCTGTTACCCGCTGGGGGTTCTAAGATTCGTGAGCAGAGTAAAAGCATCAGCCCAAGATTAAGTTTATAGTTTAATTGCCTTAAGGGCGCACTAGATAATTACAGAAATATACAGTAAATTTGCAGTCAGAGAAAAGATATAACAATAGGGTACAAGGCTTAGAGATATTAAGCTGGAGGTCAATTTACCAGATTGTATTGTAGGGTGCATGCGGTTGCCGGGGAGTTCTGCAGTCCACAGGTACAAGAATCTTAGCTGCTGGACAGACCCCCAAAGCATGGGCCGCTGCTCCCCTCGGCAGGTCTGTCCCCAGGTCCTTCTTAGATCATCATCGTCTGGATCTTCTTTGTGAATGACTGAATGCCAGGGGCTGCCAGCCCTTAAACACGCTGGGTTCCTCCCCCTGTGTCAGAGGGTGGGATAATAATCTCCACCCTTTAGCTCTTTGCAGAACTTATTTCCAATATCTAAGAAAGGGGATAACTTTCTACAGCATGATCGAATCAGAACATGAGAGGTACCAGTGAATGCGGTTTGCTTTGCCGGTCATGTGGAGTGCAAACATGGCCCTATTGGGTCACTGTAGAGGGCCAATCTCTATATCTCAGGAATCAGTGCTCTCATCGACTAGGGAGTCACACTGCGAGATGCATAATTCCCTCAGGGTCACTCGGATATTTTCATGTGTCCATAACTCGAAAGATGAGTTCATAATTCGTGTTCATAGGATGGAGCCACAGTGTCTGGGACACACAAAGGATGCATATTCCTGCGTCTGCTAGCAGGCACATTCTAATTGAAGCCCTCAGGCTTTATCTGGCCCCCTGCTGGCACGGCTCCGTACCTGGGCTTTGAAGCTCTGTTTTGGGCCTATCCTCATTATCACACCAATGCCCTGGCTATTTAGCATTGGAACACTAAATCCTGATTGTATTCACTAAGTACACAGCGCCTGGGGGTATAGAAGCCTTTAGCTGCCTGTAATTTCTGAACTTAGACCAAAATGGATGCCAAGCTCAGATATGTGGCCCCACATCTAAGATGGCGGCCGCTCCTTCATCACACTTTCCATTTCTCAATCTGTTAGCCCCTTTTCCATTGTTTCTTTCAGACCCATTTGCACCTATCATATCCTAGTCTGTTGACTTTTGTGTCATCGCTCCAAATCACCCATTTCAAATCTATAAATGCCCACTTTTTGCACTTGTTTGCAAACTCGAACCGATGCTTCTTTTGACAATATTGAAGTTGAGGCTACTTCACCTTTTTTCGGGCCACCATTCCAGACTTGTGTAATGTGGGTCGCACGGTGCTTACATCGAAGTCTATTATCTCACTAATATGAAGCTTACAAGCCACCTCCACTGTCGTACTTGTTGTGCCCAAACTGATAGACCTTGGGATGAGCTGACTTGTTGACTCTGATATTTTGCCTGGATTTCCACCTTTTGGCTTCTGAATTAATGGATGAACTTAATTTCGCATTCTTCCAACTGTCATGGCACTCATTTGGTGCCCCTGAGGGTTCAGTCACCACAGAGGTACTGCACCTCCTCTTGAGGTGTAGTATCCCATTACCAGGTAAGATGGAGACACCTGACCACACTCCAACACCTGCACCCAGCACAGACACCTTAGAACAGCAGAGCACCCTATATGGCCCCTGCTTGGTTCATGAAGGGTGCTGGGAGGTGGGTGGAGCTTAGGTTGCACTAGAGAGCGGGAGAACTATAGGAAGTCAGGGCAGTTCCCGAGAGGGATGGAGTGAGAGGACGTATATGCAGCAACCGCCTGTGAGTTGGAGCTGCTGGCGAGGAAAGGAACAGAGGGAGAGTTCTGCAGAAGGAAAGAAAAGGACGGGACGTGTGTAGGAGAGCTGGGGACTGGGGCTAGAGTAGAGCCCTTCCCTAAGTTTAAGCACCAGAGGCCGGGTGCCGGTATCCGAGGCTGTGTGGATGCTACGGATCCTACAGCAGAAACCAGAGGCATAGAAGCTGTGAACACTTTATTCTCAACTAAGACTCGAAGACACCGCAGCAATGTGTGTGAGCCGAGACATGATTGTAAGGAGTCCCTGAAGTAAGCTACAGCTGCCTGGCATGCAAGTGGAGTTCTAAGTAACAGCAAGAAAGAGGAACTTGAGTGTAATTCATAACTGCAAGTACTTCAGATTAGCGCTAGTAAGGAGACGTCCAGTAAAGGCACATACGGACAGGAGTGCTGGAAAGGTGTGCTTTATGTTGTGAGTTCATTTTCCCCTTCACCACTGAGGCCCGATGAACTCCCTCTTCTGGTAAAGAAAGGTAGTGAGCCTGATTATCAAGCACCTGAGACTAATGATGATGACTGGCTGAGTGGAGTTACTGACTGGATATAAGGCCGCCAACGCCCTTCTGCCCTGCTGGTGATTTCTCTGAGGGATTCTTGGAGATCAGTCTGAATTCCTGCTCTTCTAAAGCTAAGTTTTCTGCTCTGCTTTTTGCATTTGTGCTTTGACTGTGTTTTGCTTTGTTTTTCTGGATTTCTGCCATTCCCTGCTGGGGTGAGCTGAATTCCTTTAGCTCTGTCTTCAGAAAATACCTGAGTGCTGATATAGTTTTTGAAGCCTAGCTGCTTCAGGATCTTTTTCCATATCAGCCTGTTGGCTTATGTCTTTGATAGGGTTTTGGCAGATTGCAGACAGCAACCTTCCTTTCCTGTCCTGTTTAGTTAGCTTGGGCCCCATCGTTTGCTCAGCCTATCTTTCTATCTGTGTGTGTGTGTTTTTTCATCTTGCTTCACCGTCATTACATGTTGGGGGCTGCCTTTTACTTTGGGGTCTGCTCTGGGGCAGTTTAGATTTCCTTTTCTGTCTTTAGGCTATTTAGCTCTCCGGCTGTGATCGAGGTGTCTAGGGCACCGTAGGAACCCCCCACGGCTACTGCTAGTTGTGTTGATAGGTTCAGGGGTCTGCAATCTGATAGTTGCCAACTTCTCTGGTTTTCTGGACGTAGCTTCTATTTTTGTGTCTGCCTCCTACGGTGACTCTTTCATAACAGAATCACCCGCCATACCGCAGATCCTAGGGTACTCAATAGCAGGAAAGAATTGTAAAAAAAAAAAAAAAAAAGTGTGTATATTTTTTCCTCTATATCTCTGAGGCCGTAGGGGGAATTTTTTTTTCTCTCAATGGAGATAAAGCAATTGTCTAATCGTGTGGAGCAGCTCGCTGCGGAAGTGCGGGGAATTTCCGCCTACCTTGCTCATTCACATGCTGCTGAACCAAAGATTCCTACACCTGATGTATTTTTTGGGGATCGGTCTAAATTTTTGAATTTCAAAAATAATTGTAACTTATTTTTTGCCTTGAAGCCTAACTCGTCAGGGAGCTCCGCGCAGCAGGTTAAAATTGTCATCTCTTTGCTGCGTGGCGATCCCCAGGATTGGGCATTTTCTTTGAAACCAGATGATCCTATTCTAACTAATGTGAATGCATTTTTTCAAGCCTTGGGGTTGTTGTATGACGAACCTAATGCTATTGATCAGGCTGAAAAGACCCTGCTGGCATTGAACCAGGGTCGAGATTCTGCAGAATTGCACTGTCAAAAATTCCGAAAGTGGGCGGTTCTTACTACCTGGAATGATAATGCCTTGGCTGCTCTCTTTCGGAAGGGTTTGTCAGAAGCCGTAAAAGATACTATGGTGGGATTTCCTGTTCCCTCTGGTCTGGACGATTCTATGTCATTAGCCATTCAGGTTGATCGGCGTTTCCGTGAACGCAGGATTGCACGAACGCAGGATTGCACGAGAGGTGTTGCCACCAGTTGAACAGGTGTCTGAACCTATGCAATGTGATAGAGTTTTGTCCAGAGAGCAGCGTCAGGAGTTCAGAAGGCGTAATAAGTTGTGTTTTTTCTGTGGAGATGCCTCGCATATTATTTCTGTCTGTCCTAAACGAGAGAAACGCTTTGCACACACGTTTTCTGTTGGTGGTGTTCAACCTAAGTTTCTTCTGTCTATTACTCTGATCTGCTCCCTGTCCACATTTTCCGCCAAGGCTTTTGTGGATTCGGGAGCAGCCCTAAACCTAATGGACTTGGATTTTGCTAAACATTGTGGATTTCCGATGACACCTCTGCAGACGCCTATCCCTTTTTAGGGGGATTGATGCTACTCCTTTGGCGAAAAATAAACCTTAGTTTTGGACCCAGGTGGTAATGCGGGTCGCCCCAGACCATCAAGAAAATTGCAGATTTTTGGTGTTGCATAATCTGCATGATACCATTGTTCTGGGGTTTCCCTGGTTACAAATTCATAATCCAGTTTTGGATTGGAAATCTATGTCTGTGGTGAGTTGGGGTTGTCGGTGTGCCTTTAGTGAGGCTCCGGTGTTTTCCACCTCTCCTCAGTCGCATGATGTTCCTGACTATTTGGCGGACTTTTATGATGTATTTAGTGAGAATGAGTCTGCGTCTCTGCCTCCTCATAGGAGTTATGACTGTGCAATTGAACTGAGCCCGGGGTGTAAATTTCCCAAGGGTCGGCTCTTCAATTTATCTGTACCCGAGCACGAGGCTATGCGATCCTATATTAAGGAGGCGTTAGAGAAGGGTCATATTAGACCATCCTCGTCACCCTTAGGTGCCGTTTTTTTTTTTGTAGCCAAAAAGGATGGATCATTAAGACCTTGTATTGATTATCGTGCCCTCAACAAAATTACTGTTAAATATCAGTATCCGTTACCCCTGATTTCGGATCTATTATCTAGAGTTAAAGGTGCTTGCTGGTTTACCAAGCTTGACCTCAGGGGGGCGTATAATCTTATTCGCATTAAGCATGGGGATGAATGGAAGACGGCGTTTAATACTCCGGAGGGACATTTTGAGTACCTGGTGATGCCTTTTGGGCTCACTAATGCCCCTTCTGTCTTCCAGTGCTTCATGAACGATATTTTCCGAGATTTTTTCGATAAATTTTTGATTATCTATCTGGATGATATTTTGATCTTCTCCAAGGATTGGGATTCTCATGTGGAACATATTCGGACTGTGTTCCGGATCTTGAGGGAGAATTCCCTGTATGTCAAAGGATCTAAATGCCTTTTTGGAGTACAGAGGATTTCTTTTTTGGGATTTATTTTGTCTCCGTGAACTATTGAAATGGACCCAGCCAAGGTACAGGCCATTTACGATTGGGTTCAGCCCACTTCTTTGAAGGCCCTCCAGAAGTTTTTGGGTTTTGCTAATTTTTATCGGAAATTTATAGCAAAATTTTCTAGTATTGCCAAGCCATTGACTGATTTGACTAAGAAGGGTGCTGATGTGTTAAATTGGTCTCCGGAGGCTGTTTCTTCCTTTCAGGAGCTGAAGCGAAGATTCACCTCCACCCGGGTTTTGCGGCAACCTGATGTCTCACTTCCGTTCCAGGTAGAGGTGGATGCTTCTGAGATTGGTGCAGGAGCTGTTTTGTCCCAAAGGGATCCTGTAACATCTAAAATGAATCCCTGTGCTTTCTTTTCCCGAAAGTTCTCTCCATCTGAACGTAACTATGATGTGGGGAATCGGGAACTGTTGGCCATGAAATGGGCATTTGAGGAGTGGAGACATTGGTTGGAGGGAGCTAAACATCAAGTCGTGGTCGTCACTGACCACAAGAATTTGATTTACCTAGAGTCGGCTAAGAGCTTGAACCCTAGACAGGCTAGGTGGGCCTTGTTTTTTACACGTTTTGATTTTGTGGTTTCTTTTCTTCCTAGAACTAAGAATGTCAAGGCAGACGCCCTCTCTAGGAGCTTCTTTGCTGATTCTCCTGTGGTGACCAAGCCTGCTACCATCTTAGGCGAAGGGGTAGTTCTTTCTGCCATCTCGCCCGATTTGAGACGTGCTCTAGAACAGTTCCAAGAGGACAAACCTGAGCATTGTCCCAGTGGAAAGTTGTATGTTCCTGACCAGTGGAAGAAGAGAGTGATGTCTGAAGTTCATTGCTCTGCTTTGGCTGGTCATCCAGGTATTTTTGGTACTAGAGATCTTGTGAGTCGGTCTTTTTGGTGGCCCTCCTTGTCTCGTGATGTCAGGAATTTTGTGCAGTCCTGTGGGACTTGCTCCCGGTCTAAATCGTGTTCTCGCTCTAGTGGATTGATGATGCCTTTGCCAGTCCCCAAGAGGCCATGGACCCATATTTCAATGGATTTCATCTCTGATATGCCTGTCTCTCAAAGGATGACTGTTATTTGGGTGATTTGTGATAGGTTCTCTAAGATGGTTCATCTTGTACCACTCCCTAAATTGCCGTCTTCCTCTGAGTTGGTGCCCCTGTTTTTGCAACAGGTGGTTCGCTTGCACGGGATTCCTGAGAACATTGTATCTGACAGAGGAGTTCAGTTTGTGTCTAGATTTTGGAGAACTTTCTGTTCCAAGCTGGGAATTCAGTTGTCCTTCTCCTCTGCTTTTCACCCTCAGACCAATGGGCAGACAGAGAGAACAAACCAGACCTTGGAGTCGTATTTGAGATGTTTTATTTCCGCTGATCAGGATGATTGGGTTTCATTTTTGCCCTTGGCCGAATTTGCTTTAAATAATAGAGGTAGTTCTGCCACTTTGATGTCACCTTTTTTTGTAACTTTGGGTTTCATCCTCGATTTTCTTCAGGGCAGGTGGAGCCCTCTGCCTGCCCAGGTGTTGCCACAGTGGTGGAGAGAATGCACCAGATCTGGGACCAAGTGGTGGATAAGTTATCTTTCTCCCAGGAAAAGGCCCAGCGGTTTTCCAACCGACATAGGACCATTGGTCCCCAGTTTAAGGTTGGTGATATGGTGTGGTTATCATCAAAAAATATTGCTATGAAGGTGGCTTCTCCTAAGTTTAAGCCTAGATTTATTGGACCTTACAAGATTTTGGAGATTATTAATCCGGTCTCTTTTCGTTTGGCTCTTTCTGTCACATTTAAAATCCATAATGTGTTCCATAAGTCTTTGTTGAAGAGGTTTGTTGAACCAGTTGTTCCTGGGGTGGCACCTCCAGACCCTGTATTGGTTGAAGGTAACATGGAATATGAGGTAGAGAAAATACTGGATTCCCGTCTGGCTAGACGGAGACTCCAGTATTTGGTTAAGTGGAAGGGTTATGGTCAGGAGGATAATTCCTGGGTCTCTGCCTGTGATATTCATGCCAAAAGATTGGTGCGTGCCTTTCATCGGGCTCACCCTGATCGCCCTGGTGGTGTGGTTGAGGGTTCGGTGACCCCTCCTCAAGGGGGAGGTACTGTTGTGAGTTCATTTTCCCCTTCACCACTGAGGCCCGATGAACTCCCTCTTCTGGTAAAGAAAGGTAGTGAGCCTGATTATCAAGCACCTGAGACTAATGATGATGACTGGCTGAGTGGAGTTACTGACTGGATATAAAGCCGCCAACGCCCTTCTGCCCTGCGGGTGATTTCTCTGAGGGATTCTTGGAGATCAGTCTGAATTCCTGCTCTTCTAAAGCTAAGTTTTCTGCTCTGCTTTTTGCATTTGTGCTTTGATTTTGTTTTGCTTTGTTTTTCTGGATTTCTGCCATTCCCTGCTGGGGTGAGCTGAATTCCTTTAGCTCTGTCTTCAGAAAATACCTGAGTGCTGATATAGTTTTTGAAGCCTAGCTGCTTCAGGGTCTTTTTCCATATCAGCCTGTTGGCTTATGTCTTTGATAGGGTTTTGGCAGATTGCAGACAGCAACCTTCCTTTCCTGTCCTGTTTAGTTAGCTTGGGCCCCATCGTTTGCTCAGCCTATCTTTCTATCTGTGTGTGTGTGTTTTTTCATCTTGCTTCACCGTCATTATATGTTGGGGGCTGCCTTTTACTTTGGGGTCTGCTCTGGGGCAGTTTAGATTTCCTTTTCTGTCTTTAGGCTATTTAGCTCTCCGGCTGTGATCGAGGGGTCTAGGGCACCGTAGGAACCCCCCACGGCTACTGCTAGTTGTGTTGATAGGTTCAGGGGTCTGCAATCTGATAGTTGCCAACTTCTCTGGATTTCTGGACGTAGCTTCTATTTTTGTGTCTGCCTCCTACGGTGACTCTTTCATAACAGCTTCATCTGCCTGGGAGTTGGCTGAGCCCCTCACCTGGAGGCACGGCACGGAAGAGGGCACCTGTGTATGCCAGAAATGTGAGTGAAGCTTTGGAACAGCATTCAGCTGTGTCTCTGCCTTCTTCCTGCGTCACCCCTCAGCACTGCTACATCTCTTTACTTGAACACTGCACCATCTACCTCAACATCTACTACAACTGCCCTGGGACTACAGCTCTGCCTGTGGAGAACTATTACACCTCTGCTGCATCATACCATCTGTCCCCGAGGATCTGCACTGCAGCGCTGGTCCCCTTTCTGACCAGATACCACAGGAGGTGTCACGAACTTATCTATACATAAACTTTATTCAGCATCAATCCTCTTATTTTACATGGACACTCAGGGCCACAGACCGGGTCACAGCCACCGCAACACTTTCCTTTAAGACACCGGCCCAGTATCAAGTAAACCCACTTGCCCTGGGGGTGTTCCACTCACATAATGCAGTTTGGCAATTTTTTGGGCCAAAAGACCTCTATCAATAAACTGAATGATGCTGTTTCTCTTTTCTTGGGAAATCGTGTTCGCTCTTCACTGTATATACAACTGTCTCCGTATCTCTTATGTGCTGTATATGCTGCCACCCCAGCATCTCCTATGTGATGTATATAGTCCAGCCCGAGTGACTCCTATGTGAGGTATATGATACATTCCCTGTGTCTCCTATGTGATGTATATGCTTCTGCCCCATTTCATGTATATAAACCAGCCCCAGTGATTACTATGTGAAGTCTATTCTCCAACCCCAGTGTCTCCTATGTAATACTCCAGGCCCAGTTTCTCCTAGGTGCTTTATGTACACCAGTCCCAGTGCCTTGTATGTGCTTTATACTCCAGACCCAGTTTATTCTATGCATTGTATATAACAGTCTCGGTGTGTCCCATGTGATGTAAATAACAGTGTAGTTGGGTCCAATGTAATGTATATGATGCAGCCTCAGTGATTCCTAAGTGATGCACATACTCCAGTCAAAGCGTCTCCTCAGTACTGTATGCTCCAGCCTTACTGTATCTATGTGATGTATATACTTCTGCCCCATCATCTTCTATGTGATGTATGTGGTCTTGGCCCAGCATCTCCTATGTGATGTATATGCTGAAACCCCAGCATCTACTATATGTTATACATGCTTCAGCCCCAATGTATCATATGTGCTGCATGCTTCAACCCCAGTGTCTCCCAAGTGCTTTATTCTCCAGCCCTATGTATCCTATGTGATGAATATGGTAGTCTTAGTGTCTACTATGTGATGTAAATAGCAGTCTCAGTGTCTCCTATGTAATGTAAATGCTGCTCCTGCATTTCTATACCTTATAACTAAGATCAGACTGCAGAAAGTGAAAGTCACATAGTGGGAATAAGTAAAAAAAAGTTGTAAAAATAGTTTTAAAAATCACAAAATTAAAAAAAATACATTGTAACCATAAATAAATATTATGAAAAAAATGTAAACAATAAAAGTACACATATTCAGGATCGCTGCATCCGGAACAACCTGACCTATAAAACTGTCCCACTTGTTAACCCCTTTAGTGAACATTGTAAAAAACTAAAAAAAAAACAGAGGCAAAAAACGACGATATCCTCATATCGACAAACAGAAAATGGAATAAAACGTGATCAAAAAGAGTAATAAAAAATATTAAGACAGAATAAAAATATTATCACTGAATAATCTTGTCCCACAAAAATAAAAAGGCAACACACAGCTCCATCAGCAGAAAAATAAAAAAGTTATAGCTCTCAGAATACAGCGATGTAAAAAAAATATTTTTTCTGTAAAAGTTTTAATTGTGTAAAACATCAAAACATGAAAAAGATATAAAATGGAGTGTTTCTGTAGTCATACTGACCTGAAGAATAAAGATGCCTTATTAATTTTATCACATGTGGAACAGCATAAAAAAACGCCCAAAAAAC
Organism: Dendrobates tinctorius; assembly: GCF_039654945.1. NCBI lineage: Eukaryota > Metazoa > Chordata > Amphibia > Anura > Dendrobatidae > Dendrobates > Dendrobates tinctorius. The sequence goes on along the minus strand of NW_027361713.1, from coordinate 15,665,500 downwards.
AATTCCTGAATTGCTGGTGTTTGTTCATTCTGCCTCCCAAAAACTGCAATGGAAAGTTCTCAAAAAATGTTACGAGCCCGAAAATCGTACCAATAAAACATCAACATGTCCCACAAAAAAACAAGTTGTCACATGACTCTGTTGGCCAAGATATGGAAAAATTCTAGCTCTTAAAAAATATGGTGATGCAAACTTGTTTTTGAAAAAAACTAAAGCACATTTTAGTGTGTGACAGCAGCCAAATATAAAAACCTGATATATATATATATATATGGAATCACTGTAATTGCACCGACTCGAAGAATAAAGTCATCTATTCACTGATACCACACGAGGAATAGCGTAAAAAAATAACGTAAAACCAATTCTTCACCTGCTGTTGACTTTTCCATTCTGCCTCCCAAAGATTGCAATAAGGCTCGGCTTATATTTATCCTGCGCTCTACGCTGAGTGCTTACACTGAGATTTCTGTGTAAATCTCTGAAATACCTGATACAGATGGAACGTCCAGCGGAATATTCCCTATAATGAGGCAGGTGCAGTCACTGTGGCGCTGTTTGACCTGTGATCCAGCTGTGTCCGTCTTTTTATTAGGAGTGCATAAAAGTGTCATTGACAACAGTTTTGTGCACCTCTGAAAAAAAGGACACCACTGAACAATGGCCAGAAGGAGTCCAGAGTTACTCTGCTGCCTCATTATACTGAGTGCCTCCCTCGGGGGTTTCATCTGAATCACATCACTTGGAGATTTAGAAGTAAACCCCGATGTAAGTGCTCAGGGTAGAGCACTGGATAAATGTAATCCCAAAATTATGCAAAACATTCCCAATAAAAGCTTCAACTCAATCCACAAAAAAAGCAAGTCCTCGCTCAGGTGCTTCATCTGATTGGAAATATAGGGAACTTCCACAATACTGGTACCACAAAGGCTCTATAAAAGCAAAATGGCCCTTGCTCCCAAAATGAAATTCGGCAAATTCTGTGCTCCCAAATCCAAATTCCCCACTTCCTTTTGAGACCCAGTATGCCTAAACCACATATAGCATCCACATGTTTGGCATTACTGTATCGATGAGAGCCCACCTGTCATGCAATACAGGGTCAACCACCAGCGGGCGAGGAAGAGAGGTAACAGGAGCTCACCTCAAGCGAAAACCTGTAGAGCTGAGCAAACACAATTAAGGGGCAGTAGAGAGGTCATACAAGCCAAGTGAGCATCAGCCAGGAATGCAGTGTCAGAGGGAAAGGCAGATGCAAGGTCTGAAGCAAGCCAGAGGTCAAAAAGCCAGTTGGGAGTGCGGTAACAAGAGGACCAGACGAAAGCACAGCCAGAAACACGCCAAAGGTCAGAACCACATGGAACAATCCAAAAGAGGAACAGAAGATGGATGAGCAGGTCAGAAGTCAAGCCGAGTCATATACTGGGGTGAGCAGTAACACTGAAAACACTAGGTCAGAGGTAGGGAATTGGGCAAATACAGGCAGACAGGAAGCAAAAGACACACTCAGGATATGCTAGGTCAGCTGCTCTCGCCGAAGACATGAACTATCACTGACATCAGTTGCCAGCCACAGCGCAGGGAAATAGCCACCCACACACCAGAGAGAGGCAGAGATTAACCCCCGCCTGACCAGGTCGGAAAGCAGAAAGGAAACCCCGACCTGGATCATGGGACCACCTAATTTATGAGTGAATGTATCCAGAAGCATAGGTTGCGCATAACGTACTGGTGACTGCAACGTACTGGTCAATACAGCATACTGGTCACTACCAGGGCTGTGGCATTGGAGTCGGAGTCGGACTCGGAGCTCATTTTGGTGGAGTCAGAGTTGGTATAAAGTGGACCGACTCCGACTCCTAAAATATATAATAAATTGGGTACAGTAGATCAATGCAGAATGTGCTGAATATTTTTTCATAGGAATTTGGGAAAGTTATGAAATGTCCTATAAATGGCTGTTCTATTCCTGATTCAAGGCTACATTCACACATAGCATTTTTGCTGCGTTTTTTGAGGATACGGTTTTCAGCTGCAAAAGCAGATTAGCTTTTTAAAAAAACGCATCACCTGAAAGGTTTTTGAGCTCATAGATAATGTTTTCAATAGCAAAAGCAGATTAGAAATCTGCTCTATCTATCTATCCATTGGTGTTTCTCTGGAGAGAGAAAGTATTAGAAAATTAGTGATTGAAGAAGCCCTTAAACAAAAGGAAGATCTTAAAAAGACTCTCAAAAGACGCTTCATGTTTCTTAAAATGGATGCCTGCACACGTCACAGAGTGAACTGTTTTGCCATCAATGTTCGATATGTTTGTGACAACAAAGAAATTGTTACCAAGACACTGGCAGTAAAAGATACTAAAGCTCCTCACAGTAGCCAGTTTCTCCAGGCCTTAGTGGAAAAAGTTCTGCAAGATTACGAACTCAAAAAAGAACAGGTTCTTGCTATTGTAACCGACAATGCTTCAAACATAAGTACAATTAAACTGATGAATTATAGTAATGAACAACAGCTAGAAGAAAATTTAGGATTCAGTATGTTTGAGAGGGAAGGCCACAGTGCTGTTCATGTAACTGAGGAACAAACAGATATTACAACAGAAGAACAGCAAAATTATACTGTAGAAATAGATGATCTTGTTGAAGCTGCTTCAAAACACTTCATCACATGCGCTGTGCTGTGCACACGCTGCAGCTGACAATAAGAGATTGTCTGCAAGAGGGACGTGCTGGAAATCTGATTGGAAAAGTGAGGAAATTGGTTATTGCCGCCAGAACCCCTAAAATTGATTCCATCTTGAAGAGACGTGCTGGGAAAGGGGCAATTGTCTATCAAGCCACTCGGTGGGGCAGCACTTATTTAATGATTGAGCGATTGCTTGAACTAAAACCATTTCTTATAGATATGGCGAACCCTCAGGTAACCCTAAATGAAGGTCAATGGACACAGGTGGCTGAATTGAAGGAATTGCTTAATCACCCATTTACCGGTGACTAAAAAATTACAAGCTGAGGATTTAACTCCTGGCATTTTCATAAGGGAGTGGAAGAACTTGCTATTTTGCCTGTCCCAAAGAGGAGGTTTAATCACAGATGGCATTTCTGCTTCAATGAAATGGAGAGAGACACAGCTATTGGAAAATAAAATTTTTCTGGCAGTTGTTTATGTGGACCCAAGTCATCTTATACTGCTTGATGATCAACGGCTTACTAAAGGAAAAGAAGCTCTGACTGAGGTAGCAGTTAGGATGAGTGGCCTACAGGAGGACTGCCAGGCGCAAGAGGACTTGGGTCCTGACAGCGCTACTGCTGCCATATCTTCATCCTCATCAGATGAGGAGTTTGACTTTGACATGTATTTGGATTAGATGGAGCAGGCAAAGTGTTGCCGCAAGGAAAAAGATTTCATTCCGTCTCCTATAGCAAGCAGATTGACCATATTTCAGCAAAATGTTTCTCTTGCTCTCAAAGAAATAGAAAAATTCAACCGTTCATCAAAACTGACTGTGCATGAGGCAATTCCTTTATACCCAGAGATGTTGCCCATGTGGTTACAGCTTTGCCTCCAACCCAAGTTAGTGTAGAGAGGATGTTCTCTTGCCTTAAAATTATTAGGTCAGATTTGAGGTCATCTATGAAGGAGGATCTCATGGAGGCAATTCTATTTCTTAGAACAAATTCATATACTGCACAAATGTTATTTAGTATGTTTTTGTTGAAAACTGTTTTTGCCACTTACATAGTTTATTACATAGTGTTTATATCTAAATATCTTGATTATTGTATCATAAAAATGATTAAATGTCTGATGTTCACATTGTACTACAATAAATTTTTCACTTAAATATAAGCAATATATGTGGGAGTCGGAGTCGTGGAGTTGGAGTGGGTGTAAGGGAAATTGAGGAGTCAGAGTTGCAGGTTTGGCTTACCGACTCCACAGCCCTGGTCACTACAACGTCAGTTTGCAATTTTTAATCCACAACATCCACTGCTGCTTGTTTCTGGAAAACACCCATGGAGTCAAAATCATCACTACACCTGTAGATAAATTCCCAAAATGGTATAATTTCCAAAATGGGGTCACTTGAGGGGAGAATTCTGCTCTTCTAGCAATTAGGGACTCTGTACATGGCGTCCACATGAAATTATAGAAAATTCTTCGCTCCAGGATGCATCCTGTATAACAGTACTGCTTATCCATACGGCAATACCGCTCCGTCCCTAACAATGGCTAAGCAGTACTGTACAGCCAAATATGGGGTATTTCTACATTCAGCAGAAATTGTGGGACAAATTTTGGTGCCATTTTTTACTATGATTAGTATTTATTATTATTGCGCCTTTTTTCCATGGCACTTTACATGTGAGGAGGGGTGTACATAATAAAAAACAAGTACAGTAATATTATCAATACAAGTCAGGACTGATACAGTCCAGGTGTGAAAATTTTAAATCTGGGACAAAAACAAAATTTTGGTGGTAAAAATGTAATTATTTTTTTCTTCATTGCCCAATGGTATAAAATTCTGTGACCCACCTGTGGTGACAATATGATAAATGCACCCCTAGATGAATTCATTGAAAGGTGTAAGTTGTAAAATGAGGTCTCTTATTGGGGGGGGTTCTGCTGTTCTAGCACCTCAGGGACTCTGATTAATGTGACATGACACCCTCAAACCAGTGAAGAAAAATGTGAACTCCAATATAGCGCTTCTTCCCTTCCGAGCTTTGCACTGTGCCTCAAAAGTAGTTTTCGACTACATATGGGGTATTGGTGTATTCAGGTGAAATTGCACATCAAATGTTGGGGTCCATTTTCTCCTGCTGTTCTTGGAAAATAAAAAAATTGGGGCTAAAATAAAATTTTTATTGGAAAAATTTGATTTTTTTTATTTTTATGGCTTTATGTTATAAAGTTCTGTGAAGCATCTGGGGGTTCATGATGCTCAACACACATCTACAAACATTCCTTGTGGTGTCTATCTTCCAAAGTGGTCCAGAAAATGAAGGAACAGCATTCAGTCCAGGTGATGAAAAAAGAATCATAGAATCATAGAATCATAGAATCGTAGAGTTGGAAGGGACCTCCTGGGCCATCTGGTCCAACCCCCTGCTAAAAGCAGGATTCGCTAGAAAAAAACCTTTATTCCGAGATGATATGATGTTTTGACTAATATTCGTCTTTATCAAGTATACACAATACATTAAATGGCAGCCTTATATAGTGTGGAGGTACATGCCCATCAATCACTAGCAAGGTACTGCCCACTCAGAATTAATACAAAAAAAATTCAAAAATATCACATAATATACAATAATACAAATATTTATTAGATAAAGTGTAGATTTCTTATAAATTAAATGAAAAATAAAGAAGAATATCAATAATAAAGAAATACATCTACATACGTCGGCCCCCTGCATCATAGCAAACCAGTCATGGTAATGCAAGCACCTGCCAGCGCATGCGCACCAGATCAGCCGCACAGGAGCGCAATCACATGACACAGTAATGCGACCCCACTCACATGCATCAGTACCCAGCTCGCACGCGCACCTGGCTCGCAGCCGAAGGCGGAAAAACGATAGTTTCTGGCCATATCAATGGCAACAGGGTTACGCTTAGAGTGGAGTGAGAGAAATTAACTAATTAGCTTCCCTATAAAACTTAAACGGGCAACTTGGCCATAATTCTGCATTACACTTAAGCCAGGATTCCAATCAAAGAACCAAAACCCTAACCAATATAGGTCAGTTAGTAAGCAGCTCTGATTTATTAAATTATTGACACACAATTAAACCAGGGAAAAAATATCCATGTACACCATACACCACATGACATTAGGGGAGAGAGTAGAGGGTATGGGGAATAATCAAGAAAATTAAAAAAAAACACAGTGTATATTATGTCATCGATCCTCCAGATTCCCATTCCCCATATTCTCAGGTCGCTCACTGTTGTCAATTCCTATATTATAAAGAAAAAAAGAAAAATCATATAAAAAAAGCATATAAAAAGGAGTTAAAAATTGAAAACAATACACCAATCAGATGCCATAACAGAAGGTCCGGAGGGTCAAGTCACACAAATTTGTAAATTGTAATCGACATTAAGTCCCCTGGGTTGTAACATGCCCAGGGTTGAGATCCATTTAATTTCTTTCTTCTAAGGATCTTGAATCTATCCCCTCCCCTCCTCTGTATAGGGACACTATCTATAACCCTAAACCTAAGTTGGTTAACTGAATGCCTACACTCAAAAAAATGCTTAGGTACTGGTCAATTGATCAAGTAATAGAAGTCTCACCCACATACATCAGCCCACATGTGCACATAAGCATATAGATGACAAAGCTCGAGGTGCAGGTATATTCCTAAAGAATTTCTTCTCAGTATGTGGGTGATAAAAGCAATCACCTTTTAACATATTCCCACAACATGCACAGCCCAGGCAGGGAAAATTTCCCTGTCTGGGAGGGCATAGCGTTCTCTGCACAGAAATTTTTCAGGTCCCCACATCAGTTTTAACAAGTTTATCCTTTAGATTGTGACCATGTCTATATGATAGGATAGGATGAGAGGCAAATTCAGATATATGTGGTAGGCCTTCCTGGAGTAACTTCCAATGTTTCCTCAGAATGTTCCCAATATGTCCAGTAGCCGGACCATAGGTGGAAACAAATCGTACCTGTTTAGAGATAGGACTATCTTTCTTTAAACGTATTTCCTCTCGTATCAAACCCACCACTTTGTCTCTATATTGTGTCACTTCTCTTTTCAGGTAACCCCTTCTAAGGAACTTATTACACATGCCTTCAAGTCTTGAATCGAGTCTCTCCTCATCGGAAATTATCCTTCGTACACAAATCATCTGAGTCCAAGTTAGAGAGTCTATCATCTTCCTAGGGTGGGTACTACTATAAAGGAGCAGACTATTCCTATCGATCTCCTTAGTAAATAAGTCCATCCCCAAAGTATCCCCTCTTTTATATACCATGGTGTCCAAAAATTGTATCTGTTCAGTTTAATAGGTTAGAATAAACTTCAACTCAGGAAATACATCATTGAGCTCCACCTGAAAATTGAGGAGGTGATCCCATCCACCTTCCCATATAACAAAAATATCATCTATGTAGCATCACCAGGCTCGGACATGGCGCCACAAGATGGATTTGTACACATGCTGGCCATATACTGTAGATGTTAGCATACATAGGAGCCACATTGGACCCCATGGCAGTACCCCGTAACTGCAGGTAGTAGTCATCCCCAAAGAGGATTGTGAGGGCCAGCCGGGCATGATCTGGGGCCACGTCCAAGCCCGATAGCACCACATCAACAGCCTGAAGACCTCTATCATGTTCGATTGACATATACAGCGAAACGACATCGAATGACGCCAACAAAGTAGTTTCAGTAATGTTAATATCGCCGATCTTATTCAAAAAATCATTAGTTTCCTCAATGTAAGATTTTGCAGATATAGCATAACCATGCAAAACCATATCCAAAAAAATAGCTATCTTGTTAAAAAAGGAGCCCCTCCCTAACACTATAAGGTATCCAGGGGGATTCAACAAGTGTTTGTGTATTTTTGATAGGGTATACAGTATCAGTACCACAGGAGCATCGACCAGAAGATATTCTTATAGCTTCTCATCAATGAGTCCATCAAGTAAGGAGTCATTGATTAGGAGGTGTAGCTCCCTCTGAAAGCGAGCAGTTGGATTAACAGATATGTCACGCGGCTGCAGCCGCGCCCTCCGCCTATCCCTTCTCCCCAACCGCAGCTTACCCACTCACTGGTGGCCTCCTCATCGCGGTCTCGGCTGCCTCGGGCTTCCCCGTGATCTCCTCTGCCCTCTCTCCTTCACCCGGCGACCACGTCTACCCGGTCTCCTGGATCTCGCCTGGTGCGCGCCTCTGCCTAGCCTCCTCCTCCTCGGCGGGCGCGGGCACACACTATACTCGGGAGCACGCGCGCCTCCTATCCCTCCTGAGGCCGCGCGCTCTCCTCCCTTGCACTGGAGAGGTCACGACCCGGAAGCCTCTGCTATATAAGGCCGCCTCTTCCGGATGGTGGTGCCTGATTATCACTTGTGCATTGATAGTGATTCTAGCCCCTTGCTCTATGTGCGCTCCTGCGTCTTGTCTGTCTGTAGCTCATCCCCCTTCTCCACTGTCCTCTCTCCTAGGATCTAGAGGTCCGGTGCCGTGCTCCGTCCAGTCCTGGTCCCGCAGCTGAGTCCTGCTGATCGTGCCTGCTCCCCTCCATCTCGCTTGTGCTCCTGACCTGACCGTCATCCGTCCTCCTGTTCCAGAGGAGGTTCCCCGTCAGCATCCCCAGCCTGTCGCCGGTCCTTCTGCACTCTTCCCTGGGTACCAGCTGCCGTGGTGATAGTTATCCGCGGGCCTGCCCCAAACACTCCCTGTATAGGGGGTGGTCCACCTGGTCAGCTCGCCCCCGGGAGGTTCGTTGCCACAGTCCAGCGGGTCCACCCCAGGAGTTCCTCTAAGTTTTACATCACAGAATAATCATGTCATGGATCCCGCTGGAACCCTGACCCCGACCCAAAAGGAACTTTTGTTCCTTCGCGAGAATCAAGCGAGGATCATGTCGTTCCTCAAATCAATGGAGTCCCGTCTTTCTTCTTTGCAAACCTCCGATCCTGGGGTTGCCTCTCAGATCTCCGGCCTCCAGCAGGAACTTGCCCAGCAGCGCGACACCCAGGCCCACATCCTGAACTATATGGCCTCGGTGGATAACCGCCTACTGGCTCTTCAGACTGCGGCCGCTGCCCCTGTGCAGGTAGCAGCTCCTCATCCTTCCCCCCGTTTGGCTACACCCCCGCATTATAGCGGTGATCCCAAACTCTGTCGAGGGTTCATTAACCAGTGCCAGTTGCATTTCGAGTTGACGCCCTTGCAGTACCCTACCGACCGGGCCAAGGTGGCCTTTATGGTATCCCATTCGGAGGGTGAGGCGTTGGCTTGGGTAAACCCCTTGTGGGAGCGTGATGACCCGATAGTCTCCCAGCTTGCGACCTTCTTGGAGACCTTTCGTAAGGTCTTTGATGAGCCTGGCCGCCTGGTCTCCGCCACCGAGTCCTTGTTTTGCCTCCGCCAGGGTACTTTCTCTGTGGGGCAATATGCCATCCAGTTCCGTACGTTGTCCCCCGAGCTTGGATGGAACAACGAGGCCCTAGTGGGGGCTTTTTGGCGCAGCTTGTCGGCTCGAATAAAAGACGAGTTGGCGGGCAGGGACACACCTACGACTTTGGAGGATCTCATCTCGCTGGCAACGCGAATTGATCTGCATTTCCAGGAGCGCTCCCGCGAGTCCGCCAGGGAGAGAAGGCCCACTCGTTTTTCTCCTTCAACATGCAGTCCTCCCCGTCCGCGACCCTCCACCACTGTGTCAGCCCCAGAGCCCATGCAAGTGGACCGACTCAGACCAGCGGAGCTGCGCCGCCAGGAGAGATTTACTCATGGTCTTTGTCTCTATTGTGGCAGTGCCTCCCATCTTCTACGTTCCTGTCCAGTGAGGCCGGGAAATGCCTCCGCCTAGGACAGGTAAGAGAGGCCTCCTGTCAAATTAGTACTATAGGTTCTATGGAACTCGGTGGCATGGGTCAGAGAAGACAAACACAGTATATGTTCAAAGGTTCAGTATTGTATGTATTATAACAACAGGTCTCAGTACTATGCAGATGTAGTTCAGGGTATTACAGTAAACAGGCTTCGGTATTGCACGGTACGTAGATATAAGTTCTGGCAAGAGGTACAGTGTGTACGAACCAACTGGCGAGAGTCTGAGGTCCAGGCGCACACAGTCCTAAGGTCCTGAGACTGGACCGGCCTCCAAGCAGAGAGCAGGCCGCAGAGATGACAGAAGCAGAGCAGATCCGGACAGGAGAGGCGGTCAGGCAGGACGGCAGGTAAGTAACAAATGGGGAATCCCGAGGTTTAGAAGAAGCAGGCACAATGCAAGTTCTCCAAGCTTGGCAGCAGGTGAAGATCCAGATACACAAGCACAGGTATAATGTGCAGAGTCCCTTTAGTACACAGCAGGCAGGAAACAGGAAAAGTCAAACAGGAACAAGACGGCCCCTTGTGAAGCTACTCACTCCATCTTTGATAAGGGCAAAATTAAGGGCAAAGTCAAGCAGAACAGAAACATGGCTCAGAACCTCACACCTCCCTAGGTGTCACTGATACCTCTCTACCCTTGACTCTTTCTGTTTTGTTTGTCCTGGGTTCCAAACATTTTTCTGAGGTAGCCTATATTGACTCTGGGGCTGCAGGCAATTTCATCCAACTCGAGGCAGTGAAAAGATTGCGGATACCTGTCAGGTCCTAGGAGATTCCCTGGCAGTTAGCTTCAGTCGACGGCGTTCCCCTGCGTGAGACCGTGACGTTGGTCACTGAAGAGCTGGAGTTACAGATCGGGGTCCTGCACCGAGAGAGAATAGCCTTCTTCGTGCTGCCGTCACTGTCCCACACCTTGCTCCTGGGTCTTACGTGGTTGAGGATGCACGAACCCGTCCTGGATTGGCAGTCTGGAGATATTCTTCGCTGGGGCCGCGTCTGCCAGACTAAATGTCTCCGTCCAGTACAACCCCTTGTGGTGTAGTGACCACTATGTCCGCTAGGGGGCGCTGTGTGGGTGTCCCAGGACGGGTGTACAGGCACATTCAGTGTGGTAACAGAAGCAGGGTCCTAAATGACCATTATGGGTCTCAAGGTGGGTGGCCTTGGGATGCAGGCTCCAGGGTGTATTGATCAGCAGAGGTACTGCTGATATTTCTGTTACACTGTGTCAGGGAAGCCTGTGTGTGTCTATGTGCAATAGAACCTTTAGTGATGTCATAGCCATGTGATCACCTGTGGGTGTGGTTACAGGGCTAAGGAATTGAGGTGTTTGGCACATGTGAGAGAGTGAGAGGGAGTCTGTCAGAGTGTGGACAGACTTCCCTGTGTCCAGGTGGGACACTACAGAGAGCGGCCGGTGTGCTAAGTAAGGAGAAGCCTTTTCTGTGTCTGCGGCTGCAGAGAGAGTGCTGCTCGGGACATTGCCCTGGCCGGTGTATTAGTTGCATATGGGGAGGACTACACCTCCCAGCATGTGCTGAGACTCTCGGTCCGAGTCTGAAGCCACGGACGTTTATGTTCTTTTGAGCCTAAGCTAGAAGCTATTTTGGTGGTAGGCTGATTTATGGTTTATGAAGCAAATAAACCTCATGGACTTTGGGAAGAACCTGCCTCATAATTGTCTCCCGCTGCACCTGAGCGAGTCGAAACCCCTACAATTGGCGGAGAATGCGGGCAGCGATTCCCAGAAGCACGTGTGGCAGTGCTGGCGATTCTGAGCCAGGAGAGCAGACGGTCTGACAACCGTGAGTAATACTGACTGAGGTCAGAGAAAGTGACTGTATTAAAATTTGTGGGATGCCTCTGAAGAGAAGAGGCGTCCAGGAACCTGTGTGGCCGACACAGGTAACAGACAGGACACGTGAGGTTTTTTTTGGAGTTTTTCGTGCATGTGTTTTTTTTCCGTTTTCCTCTGCAAAACCTGAAGGTGCTTGCTGTGGCTCAGTGGGGTCACGAAGGTCTCGCAGCACAGGGACCTGGTGTTTTCTTTTTGGGATCTGCCCTGGGAGCATTGGTAGCAGACGCTGTCTGTCTACACCATCCTGCTGCAGCTTTATTGAGTGTAACTAAGCGGATACAGTAGTTGTGGCTTTACACAACTATTAAGGGTGAGTACCCTGTATTATTTCTTTGTACCCATTATACCTGCACTGGTAAGGCCCTATGGGCGCGCTTTTGTGGTTTTTTTGTCTTTGAGGGTGACATGCAGCTTCCAGTAACCCGGCGGGGTTACGAAAGGGACAAGCGGCTTCCGGTGGACCGGCGGGTCCACGAAGATGGCGCAGCAGGAGCTGCAGTGACACCAGCCGCTGTGCGTGTGAACAGCAGCCGGTGGTGTCGGTGATCGGTGACAGCAGGAGCTGTGGCAGTACCAGAAGGAACTGGTGTGGTGTTGTGCTTAAAGGGCCAGTACGAGCCTGAAGGAAAAAACTGTACTGTGTGAACTATGGCATAAGAAGTTCTGCAGAACAGTCATGGGGAAATCCCGAAAGGGGGTGGAGTCCCAAAAGGGGGCGGTGACCCAAACCGGGGTGGTAGCCCAAAAAGGGGTGGAGTCCCAAATTGGGGTGGTAACCCGAAAGGGGGTGGAGTCCCAAAAGGGGGCGGTGATCCAAACTGGGGTGGTGGTCCAGAAAAGGGTCGAGTTTGAAGAAATGGCAGCACTGGTTGGCTCAGTGGGTATGTCTGGGAAACTGCAGTGTTCATGTATGTCATTTCCAGAATGTGGGATATTCTTTCCAAGTGATGACTGGCTGCAAGTGTGTACCGTGATGCTACACCGGGAAGGGATATCCGGACGGTTAGACTCAAAGAGTCAGGTGACGCTGGTAGGAACTCCTCTCACTTTCTGTCTGACTGAGAAAATGGTCCAGGTTCGCTGTGCACATGGGGTCACAGTGAACTATGCAGTAGACATAATAATGTTTGAGGGGCTTGGAGGCAGTGAGTGCCAAGGGGGTAGTATCCCATCAGACTTAGTGTATGCCTTGGAGTGGGGCCGGGACTTTGTCAGGTTTGATGATATATGCCATGAGGGTGGAGACATTCCTACTGTTGGACTAACCAGTACGAAGACGCTGACGCCTCCTAATGTGGACAGGCCAGACGTAGGGGCGACCGGAGAAAGAATTGCGTTAAATCAATTTACTGACCTGACGTCACCTGAAGGGTACCCCAGAGTGAATGAGAATAGTGTGGTAAACAACAGATAGAGAGTGTCTTGGGGGTTCACCGTAAGATGTGGGGTGACTGTGATGTGTTGTTGCCAGTAGCCACCACTGGGACAGAATCTAGTGCTGTGCTGACTGAATCTCATGACAAAACTGACGCTGACCTGATGGGTAAGACGGCTGAAATAGTCACACGGTTAGTGAGTGACTGGAGGGAGGACTCAATCTCGGGGGGTGACTGTGGCTCTGAGAAAGAAAGGGAGCACAGAATAGAAGGGCTAGAGAAAGAAGTTTCTGAGCTCAAAGGCCACATGGTAACGTGGCAAGGACTGAATAAGGCCCTCAGAGAGGAGATGGATGAGTGTGTCAAACGAGAAAGAGTCCTGAGACAAACGGCTGAGCACAGGGTTGAGGAGCTCAAGAAAGAGATCTTGGAGCTCAGAGGTTACCTGTCCACCTGGCAAAGTGTGAACAAGAACCTCAAGGAAGAGATGGAGGAACTCAGAGGAGTAGTAAAAAGTCTTCTGCGGGAGAAATTGGACGAAGACTTACCGCGGGTGAGCGCAAGTGAGAATAAGACAGAACTGCCAGTAGCCATCTTAGAAAAGGGTCCTGAAGACTGTAAATCTCAGGAAGATGGTGAGCCAAGAGCTGCACAAGACAGTCACCCGGTCTTGGCAGATACCTTGAGGGAAGTGTCTGTGGTAAGGCCAGAGCCTCCTGGCCTGGAAGAGAGCAAGACCACGTCCTTCAACACTGTGATTGACGTTTCAGAAGACATGCAAGATGCCTGTGCGGAGGAAGGTGTACATGAGGCTTTCAAAGAGGCGGTCAAGGCGTGTGAGGTGCACTGGGCACCTGGGACTCGCCAGTTGGTGATACTGGCAGAAACGGAAGACACAGAGAGAAGGGTGGCTGTCCTGAAGGAGATGCACCTACAATGTCTCGCGCACAAAACAGATGCTCGTGGAGCGTAATAGGAAAGCCGCTCGACGTCTGGAGCTTGCAAGGGAAGCTCAAAGTCGGCTGGTCTTTGTGGAAGACATAATTCCGGTACCCAGAAATCTGGTGGGGAAAGTCGTTGGCAGACTTGGAAAGGTGATGCAGGAGATGGTGAATCGATCCAGTGTGAAGAGAGTGAGGATCCCCCCTGCTGGTGAAATCCAAGTCGCTGTTGAAGATGACATGGTTCCTGTCATTGTGGTTGGTTCGGTGGAAAGCATTGGGAAGCTTTGCATGCTCCTGGAATATCGGGTAGCGTACCTGAAGGAGATTGAGCAGCTAAGACAGGATCGACTGCAGGTGAATAAGCAGATACAGAACGTCAGGTGACATCCACCTCCAACCCAAGGTGTAAGTACCCGAAGGGATTCTCCAAGGAATGGAAGGACAGGTAGTCGAAGGCAAGAACGTCGAGAGTCCGCAAGTGGCCGTTCTAATCTTAGTGACATAGGCAAGAGACCCGGTGGTGGACATAGCGATAGAGGGTCAGACTCAGACCAGCCAGTTAGCCCAACTGGACGTGGGACTCATGACCGTACGAACTGGGAGAGCCGGCCAGTGAGAGAAAAGTCGGGTGACGGAACGCACTGCAGACAGGTTGGGACTAAAGAGTGTCTGGTCACACTGACGGATGTTGACGGGAAGGCCAAAGCCCAAGGCCGAGATACTGACCACTGGGGGCGTGGGAGGCCTAACGTAAATATAATGCAGTATGACTACCGAAACAGACGGAGATGGTCCTCTCGACTTGTAGGGCAAGGTGACATGGGTGCCCGGTCTCAAGATCCCTGGGTGATGTCATGTGTTCAACCCCACAAGTTTGAACAGAGGGGGGAGGTATGTGGTGTAGTGACCACTATGTCCGCTAGGGGGCGCTGTGTGGGTGTCCCAGGATGGGTGTACAGGCACATTCAGTGTGGTAACAGAAGCAGGGTCCTAAATGACCATTATGGGTCTCAAGGTGGGTGGCCTTGGGATGCAGGCTCCAGGGTGTATTGATCAGCAGAGGTACTGCTGATATTTCTGTTACACTGTGTCAGTGATGTCAGTGATGTCATAGCCATGTGATCACCTGTGGGTGCGGTTACAGGGCTATGTAATTGAGGTGTTTGGCACATGTGAGAGAGTGAGAGGGAGTCTGTCAGAGTGTGGACAGACTTCCCTGTGTCCAGGTGGGACACTACAGAGAGCGGCCGGTGTGCTAAGTAAGGAGAAGCCTTTTCTGTGTCTGCGGCTGCAGAGAGAGCGCTGCTCGGGACATTGCCCTGGCCGGTGTATTAGTTGTATATGGGGAGGACTACACCTCCCAGCATGTGCTGAGACTCTCGGTCCGAGTCTGAAGCCACGGATGTTTATGTTCTTTTGAGCCTAAGCTAGAGGCTATTTTGGTGGTAGGCTGATTTATGGTTTATGAAGCAAATAAACCTCATGGACTTTGGGAAGAACCTGCCTCATAATTGTCTCCCGCTGCACCTGAGCGAGTGGAAACCGCCACACCCTCAAGAGCTCATTACCTGCCTCGGGTCCTCCGGATCTGCCCTCGGCCTACTGGGCCTTTGCTGACATCTTTGACAAGAAGTTGGCAGAGGTTCTTCCTCCGCATCGGCAATATGATTGCCTGATCGAGCTTATTCCCGGTTCAACCCCGCCCCGGGGGCGAATCTATCCTTTGTGTCCGCTCGAGTCCCAGGCCATGACTGAGTACGTGCAGGAGAATTTGGCCAGAGGCTTCATCCGGAAGTCATCTTCACCCGCCAGAGCAGGCTTCTTTTTGTCAAGAAGAAGGATGGGTCTCTCCGCTCCTGTATCGATTATCGGGGTCTTAACGAGATTACTATCAAAAACAGATACCCCCTACCTCTCATCCCCGAGTTGTTCGACCGGCTGCGAGGGGCGCGAATCTTCTCTAAACTGGATCTTCGTGGAGCCTATAATCTCATCCGTATTCACTCAGGAGATGAATGGAAGACCGCCTTCAACACCAGGGACGGACACTACGAGTATCTCGTCATGCCCTTCGGTTTGTGCAACGCTCCCGCAGTCTTTCAGGAATTTGTAAATGACATTTTCCGAGACCTTCTGTACTCCTGTGTGGTCATATCCTCGTCTTCTCTCCCGATCTGTCCACCCACTGAAGAGACGTCCGCCGGGTACTGTTACGCTTGAGGGAGAATCGCCTGTACACTAAGTTGGAGAAATGCGCCTTTGAACAGTCTTCCCTTCCATTTTTAGGCTATATCATCTCCGAATCTGGCTTGCGTATGGATCCGGAGAAGGTGTCTGCCGTGCTTAACTGGCCACGTCCCCATGGGGTGAAAGCCATTCAGCGATTTCTTGGCTTCGCAAATTACTACCGGCAGCTCATTTTTCCTCTTTGGCTGGTCCTATCTCCTCTTTGATCTGTAAAGGAGCCAACCCACACGCCTGGTCCCCTGAAGTGGAGAACGCCTTCCTGTCTCTAAAACAAGCATTTGCCACGGCACCCGTGCTCCATCGTCCTGAGGCCAACAAGCCTTTCGTCCTCGAAGTGGATGCGTCTGCAACCGGGGCCGAAGCAGTTCTATCTCCCTCTGGTAGGCTTGTTACGTGCGGTTTTGTTTCCAAGTCCTTCTCCGCTCCGGAGCGGAACTATTCCATTGGAGACCGAGAATTGCTTGCCATCAAGTTAGCTCTGGAGGAGTGGAGGTACTTATTAGAGGGTGCCGTACATCCCTTTACAATCTACACAGACCATAAAAACCTGGATTACATTCGTTCTGCACAGAGACTCAATCCACGACAGGCCAGGTGGTCCCTGTTCATCGGCTGATTCGATTTTGATCTGCATTTTCGTCCAGGCAATAAAAATCTCAAGCCTGACGCTCTGTCCAGGTCCTTTCTTTCCGCAGATGGGGAGGAGGAACCCACGCATATCTTGGATCCGTCCAGGCTCATCACGGTGGCACCTCTTTCTCTCGTCTCGCCCCCACCTGGCAAGACTCTAGTGCCAGAGAAGGACCGAAGACGGATTCTACACTGGGGACATGCTTCCAAACTAGCTGGTCATGTTGGTCTTAAAAAGACACTTGTCCTTGTGTCCCGCTATTACTGGTGGCCAACTCTTCTCCGGGATGTCCAAGATTTCGTCGCTTCCTGTCTATCCTGTGCTAAAACCAAGGTGCCTAGGCAGTTGCCTTCTGGTCTTCTACATCCGCTTCCAGTACCCTCGTCCCCTTGGCAACACATTGCCATGGACTTTATTACCGACCTACGCCGGTCTGCCAACTGTACTGTCGTCCTAGTGGTGGTAGATAGGTTCTCTAAGATGGCACATTTCATCTCTCTTCCCGGGTTACCATCAGCACCAGCCTTGGCGAAAATTTTCATTCAGCATGTTTTCCATCTCCATGGACTGCCCCAACATATTGTTTCAGACAGAGGAGTCCAGTTCACCTCTCGATTCTGGAGAGCTCTATGCAGGTCGATGGATGTCACACTTGACTTCTCCTCATCTTACCATCCTCAGTCCAACGGTCAAGCGGAACGGACTAACCAGAATTTGGTGAACTATCTCTGGCACTTTTCTAATGTCCACCAGGACAACTGGTCTGATTTACTCCCATGGGCTGAATTTGCCTATAACAACCACGTCAGCGAGTCTTCTGGCAAATCTCCTTTCTTTGTTGTCTACGGGCAACATTCGGGTGTACCTCTACCGGTTCCCCCTGCCTCGGGTGTACTGGCGGCTGATCTTCTGTCCGGTGATTTCTCCAGGATCTGGCAGGAGACCATGGCCGCTCTCGAGTTGGTTCGTGACAGGGTAAAAAGACACGCAGACAAAAGGCGTCTGGATGTCCCGCCATATCACCCAGGTGATAAAGTTTGGCTGTCCTCCAAGTTCATTCACCTCAAGATCCCTTCCCATAAACTGGGTCCCCGCTATATTGGACCTTTTGAGGTCTTGACCTGTATTAACGACGTCTCCTACAAACTACGGCTCCCCGCCTCACTCCGCATTCCTAATGCTTTTCATGTGTCCCTTCTAAAACCGGTCACCCTCAATCGCTTCCTTTCCATGGTCCCTCAGTCGCCTCCGCCTGTCTCCGCGGACGATGAGTTTGAGGTTAAAGATATTTTGGCCATGAGGAGGCAAAAGGGGAGAACCTTTTTTCTAGTTGATTGGAAAGGCTTTGGTCCCGAGGAGAGGTCCTGGGAGCCTCGGGACAATATCCAGGCTCCTTGAATTTTGGCTAATTTTTTTTCCAGTCTGCGGAGGGGGGCGCGTAAGGGGGGGTACTGTCACGCGGCTGCAGCCGCGCCCTCCGCCTATCCCTTCTCCCCGACCGCAGCTTACCCACTCACTGGTGGCCTCCTCATCACGGTCTCGGCTGCCTTGGGCTTCCCAGCGATCTCTTCTGCCCTCTCTCCTTCACCCGGCGACCACGTCTACCCGGTCTCCTGGATCTCGCCTGGTGCGCGCCTCTGCCCAGCCTCCTCCTCCACGGCGGGCGCGCGCACACACTATACTCGGGAGCACGCGCGCCTCCTATCCCTCCTGAGGCCGTGCGCTCTCCTCCCTTGCACTTGAGAGGTCACGACCCGGAAGCCTCTGCTATATCAGGCCGCCTCTTCCGGATGGCGGTGCCTGATTATCACTTGTGCATTGATAGTGATTCTGGCCCGTTGCTCTATGTGCGCTCCTGCGTCTTGTCTGTCTGTAGCTCATCCCCCTTCTCCACTGTCCTCTCTCCTAGGATCTGGAGGTCCGGTGCCGTGCTCCGTCCAGTCCTGGTCCCACAGCTGAGTCCTGCTGATCGTGCCTGCTCCCCTCCGTCTCGCCTGTGCCCCTGACCTGACCGTCATCCGTCTTCCTGTTCCAGAGGAGGTTCCCCGTCAGCATCCCCGGCCTGTCGCCGGCCCTTCTGCACTCTTCCCTGGGTACCAGCTGCCGTGGTGATAGTTACCCGTGGGCCTGCCCCAAACACTCCCTGTATAGGGGGTGGTCCACCTGGTCAGCTCGCCCCCGGGAGGTTCGTTGCCACGGTCCAGCGGGTCCACCCCAGGAGTTCCTCTAAGTTTTACATTACAAGATAATTTATTATATACCAGTTGATCAGCAAGGTGGCCAAAAATCTCAGCTTTATACTTATTACTATCCATCATAACCACCACCCTGCCTTTGTTGGCCGGTTTAATGGTGAAAGCAGTATTGTTAGATAGATCGATTAAATCCTTTTTTTTCAACACTTGTAATATTGCGTCTGTAACGACTTTAAGAGGAGAGCGCCCTAGAGTGGATCCTTTGGGCTGTGGTACTGAACCTCCCCTTGCTGAGATGAACCTAGTGGGACCGACCCCTATACAGGGACCATCAGGGGCAAGCCCAGAGGACTCAAATACCATGACAGCCGGTATCGAGAGGGCAGCTCGTTGGGACAGGCAAGGAAGGTTCAGGGAAGTAAAAAGCAAAACAGAAACTGAGACCTAAGGAACAGGAGAGCCGGGAGAACAGAGAAGTGTGGGAAGAATACTGGTATTAATAGAAGATGGATGGACGAAGCAGGATCTGGAGATCACAGGATGACACAGGCAGTGGGGAGAAAACAAAGGCAATACAGGATAAGGCTAGTATGTGGCTGGTGTACAACATGACATAAGAAAGACCTGAGTGTCAAAGAGGACCTTAACACAACAATCAGGCACTTCCTAAAGAGGAAGCTGTCTAATATACCAAGGACGTCGCAGCTATTGGCTGAGCGGCATCACCCAGTTAGGAGACGTCAGCTGGATGAATTAGTGGAGCTCACGTATGCGTCCTAAGATGGCTAGGGGGCACCTGAGAGCACTGCGACCCAGGAGCTAATGTTGGAACAGGAAGAGCACGAGAGACATGGCGAAGACCCGACCAGCAGCACGCTGGGACACCGAAGCAGAGTGAGAGGCGCCAGACTGGAGGACTGCGGAAGATATGACAGCAGCATGACGGAACACCAGAGCAGGTGAGACAGAGGCACCGGACTGGGGAGCAGCAGAGGACATAACAGTACCCCCTTACACCCTCTTTTCCTAAGGCTGAAAAGAAACCTCCCCAGAATACGGGGTGCATTAATGTTCTCCCGAGGCACCCAAACTCTTCCAGTTAATTAAGAAGAAAGTTCTCCCTCAGACCTTCTTCATGGCAAGCACATACCTCACCTCAAAGACATTCTCGGTGCTGATTGGTTGAAAAGTAGTACAGGAAGAAGAATGAAAACAATTAAGTACCTGTCATGATCCAGGTTGGATCTGACAGATTAAATGCACAAAGTAACTGTCATGATCCATGTTTGATCTGACAGATTAACCCCTTCACGACCTTTGACGCCACGTAGGCGTCATGAAAAGTCGTGGCAAAACGACCCATGACGCCTATGCAGCGTCATGAAAAGATCTCCCTCCTGCGGGTCGGGTGAGCGGGTTCAATGAAAGTTCACCCGACCTGCCGGTACAGGGGGACCTAGACTTGACCCCAGGGGGGGTGGCTTCGCCCCCCCGGGGATACGATCACTCCCAGTGACCTTTTTGTCACCCCCCTCGCATCTGATTGGAGCTAGCGTCCATGTGACTCTAGCCCTCCAATCAGATGTGGAGGGGCGGGGTAAAATCATGACTGCCTCGTTCCTCAACTTCATCCTGTCCGTGGAAGCTGAGGAACGAGGTGCCAGACTGCCGCCCTGACCTGCGATCGCCGCCGCCGCTGTCACCGCTGTCATCGCCGCTGCCGCTGCCACCACTGCCTTCCGGTAGTATAACTTCCCCTCCACCGCCTAATTCCAGCCCCTCCCACCTCCGCTCACTCACCCCTGCCCCCTGATCCTCCCCCAGCACCCCCGATCTCCCCCCAGCACCCCCGCTCTCCCCCCAGCACCCCCGATCTCCCCCCAGCACCCCTGATCTCCCCCAGCACCCCCGATCTCCCCCAGCACTCCCGATCATCCACCTGCTGTTACCTCTTCTGCGCTCCTCAGCCGCCTACTGCCTCCTGTGACTGAGAGCCCCAGTAATCACCCTCATTAACCCCTGCCCCCGATTAACCCCTGCCCCCCCAATTAACCCCTGCCCCCCTGATTAATCCCTGCCCCCCTGATTAACCCCTGCTGCTGCAGGTTCTTTTAATTCTTTATCTCCTCCGCCACCTCCTGCCCCCCGGTGCCTGACAGCCCCCCTCTGCCCCTGGTGATCCCCCAGCACCCCTGATCATCCCCCAGCACCCTTGATCCTCCCTCAGCACCCCCGATCTCCCCAGCACCCCCCGATCTCCCCCAGCACCCCCCGATCTCCCCCAGCACTCCCGATCATCCACCTGCCGTTACTTCTTCTGCGCTCCTCAGCCGCCTACTGCCTCCTGTGACTGAGAGCCCCAGTAATCACCCTCATTAACCCCTGCCCCCCGATTAACCCCTGCCCCCCAATTAACCCCTGCCCCCCTGATTAACCCCTGCCCCCCTGATTAACCCCTGCTGCTGCAGGTTCTTTTATTTCTTTATCTCCTCCGCCACCTTCTGCCCCCCCCGGTGCCTGACAGCCCCCCTCTGCCCCTGGTGATCCCCCATCACCCCTGATCATCCCCCAGCACCCCTGATCATCCCCCAGCACCCTTGATCCTCCCCCAGCACCCCCGATCTCCCCCAGCACCCCGATCATCCACCTGCTGATCCACATCTGCGAGCTCCTCAGCCGCCTACTGCCTCCTGTGTCTGAGAGCCCCCTCCTGTGTCCCAGTGATCACCCTCATTAACCTCTGCCCCCCCTGATTAACCTCTGCCCCCCCTGATTAACCCCTGCCCCCCTGATTAACCCCTGATTATCCCCTGCTGCTGCAGGTTTTTTATTTCCTTATCTCCTCAGCCACCTCCTGCCCCCCGGTGCCTGACAGCCCCCCTCTGCCCCTGATCACCCCCCAGCACCCCTTATCACCCCCCAGCACCCCTCATCACCCCCCAGCACCCCTGATCACCCCCACTGTTGCTGCCGCCGCTGGTTCCATCTCCACCTAATTCTCCTCAGCGCCCTCCTGTACCTGACAGCCCCTTTCTGCCCCCACGCGCCTGACAGTCCCCTCCTCCCCTCCTGCCCCCCGCGCGCCTGACAGTCCCCTCCTACCCCCCGCGCACCTGACAGTCCCCTCCTGCCCCCCGCGCACCTGACAGTCCCCTCCTGCCCCCTGCACGCCTGACAGTCCCCTCCTGACAGCCCATTCTCCAGTAAAAAGTTTCACCAAACACTCGCACATACACACGCACATGCACACTATAATAAAGGATTTTTACACACGCACACACCACACGCACAATGTCCCGCTCATCCCAGTCCCAAAGGGTCTACTCAGTTGAGGAGGCATATGAAATTATTGCCTCTGATACTGATAGTGAGAGAGATGACCCCACCTTTCTCTATTCCTCCCACGCTTCCTCTTCCAGCGACACAGACTTGCCACCACCGAGATGTCGCAGGACGAGAAATCGTCCGGAGCCCAGGGAGGAAGAGTCGGAGGCCTTAGAGGAAGAGTCGGGTATCTTGGAGGAAGTCTCACAGCCAAGTGTGAGTTTCCCCCAACCTAGTGCTAGTGACGCCCAACCTAGCACTAGTGCTCCCTCCTGGACCCCCGTCCCTGAAAATTTTGCTCCACGGATTCCTGATTTTGTTCCCCAATCAGGAATCCAGTTTGAGACTGCCAACTTCAGGGAAATAGACTTTTTCAAAGTCTTTTTCTCGGAGTCAATCGTCAGTCTCATGGTGGAGCAAACAAACTTGTATGCCCAACAATTTTTGGCGGAACACCCAATTTCTTCATTCTCTACTTGGAGTCCTGTGGACTCTGTAGAAATGATTAAATATTGGGGACTGGTCCTTCACATGGGGATTGTGAAGAAACCAGAAATTCGCCAATACTGGAGTACTGATATTTTATATCAAACTCCAGTATTTGGCATGGTGATGACTCGGAAACGGTTTGAGGCTATTCATAAATTTCTTCATTTCAGGGACAACACTGAAATCCTTCCCCGCGATGACCCGAATTTTGATAGACTGTTCAAAATTCGGCCAGTCGTCGAACACTTCAACAACAAGTTTGCTGAAGTGTACATTCCCGAAAGGGAAATTTGTGTGGATGAATCCCTCATCCACTTCAAAGGGAGGCTTCAGTTCCGTCAGTACCTGCCCAGCAAAAGGGCAAGGTACGGGATGAAACTCTACAAGCTGTGTGAGAGTACCTCAGGGTACACTCTCAGCTTTAGAGTTTACCAAGGAAAGGACAGTAGGATCCAGCCCCCAGAATGTCCACTTGCTTTGGGGATGAGTGGGAAAATAGTGTGGGATTTGGTCCACCCTCTGCTTGATAAAGGTTACCATCTGTACGTTGATAACTTTTATACAAGCATCACACTATTTCAATCCCTCTCTGCCAGAGCTACCGTCGCTTGCGGTACCGTGCGCAGAAACCAGAGGGGTCTCCCTTTGCCGCTAATTGAGCAGCATCTCCGAAAGGGTGAGACTCGAGCCCAATGTAGCGGCAACATGCTTGTGGTCAAGTTCAAAGACAAAAGAGATGTTTTTGTCTTGACCACAATCCATGGTCCCGGCACCACGGCCACCACCATTCGAGGTACCCCAGTACCGGTCCACAAACCGGACTGTGTCCTGGCGTACAACCATCACATGGGGGGGTTGATCTTTCTGATCAAGTCCTCCAGCCCTATAGTGCCATGCGGAAAACGAAGGTGTGGTACAAAAAACTGGCTGTGTACCTCGTACAAATGGCACTGTATAACGCATGCGTGCTATCACGATGTGCAGGCCAGAACCACTCCTTCCTTGATTTCCAGGAGGCGGTGATAAAGGCCATGATTTTTGGAGAGGAGGACGGAGCGCGCCCCAGCACCCCTGGAACTCAAGTTTCCCGTATGGTACCAGGGCAACATTTTCCCCGTGAGGAGAGAAAAAAAAAACGGTGCCGGGTATGCTATAAAAGGGGGACAAGAAGGGAAACTCGTTTCCAATGTGAAACGTGTCCCGACAAACCTGGACTGTGTTTGAATGAATGCTTCAGAATTCATCACACGTCCATGGACTAAACACATCCTGACACTCCACTACAGAACTCACCCACACCAGCCTGACATACACAACACCACACCACACACACCAACCTGACGTACACCACACCACACACACCAACCTGACGTACACTACACCACACACACCAACCTGATGTAGTATCAGGTTGGTATGTGTGGCGTAGTGTACGTCAGGTTGTTGTGTGTGTGTGTGGCATAGTGTACGTCAAGTTGGTGTGTGGTGTATACTATACCACACACAGCAACCTGACGTACACTACACTACACCACACCACACACCAACCTGACGTACACTACGCCACACACACCAACCTGATGTAGTATCAGGTTGGTATGTGTGGCGTAGTGTACGTCAGGTTGGTGTGTGTGTGTGGCGTAGTGTACATCAGGTTGGTGTGTGTGTGTGGTGTGTACTACACCACACACACCAACCTGACGTACACTACACCACACACCAACCTGACGTACACTACGCCACACACACCAACCTGATGTATCAGATTGGTATGTGTGGCGTAGTGTACGTCAGGTTGGTGTGTGTGTGTGGCATAGTCTACGTCAGGTTGGTGTGTGTGTGGTGTATACTATACCACACACACCAACCTGACGTACACCACACCACACACCAACCTGATGTACACTACGCCACACACACCAACCTGATGTAGTGTCAGGTTGGTATGTGTGGGGTAGTGTACGTCAGGTTGTTGTGTGTGTGTGGCATAGTGTACGTCAGGTTGGTGTGTGGTGTATACTATACCACACACACCAACCTGACGTACACTACACCACACCGCACACCAACCTGACGTACACTACGCCACACACACCAACCTGATGTAGTGTCAGGTTGGTATGTGTGGCGTAGTGTACGTCAGGTTGGTGTGTGTGTGGCGTAGTGTACGTCAGGTTGGTGTATGTGTGTGTGGTGTGTACTACACCACACACACCAACCTGACGTACACTACACCACACACCAACCTGACGTACACTACGCCACACACACCAACCTGATGTAGTGTCAGGTTGGTATGTGTGGCGAAGTGTACGTCAGGTTGGTGTGTGTGTGTGTGGCGTAGTGTATGTCAGGTTGGTGTGTGTGTGGTGTATACTATAACAAACACAACAACCTGACGTACACTACACTACACCACACCACACACCAACCTGACGCACACTACGCCACACACACCAACCTGATGTAGTGTCAGGTTGGTATGTGTGGCGAAGTGTACGTCAGGTTGGTGTGTGTGTGTGTGGCGTAGTGTACGTCAGGTTTGTGGGTGTGTGGTGCATACCCTACCACACACACCAACCTGACGTACACTACATACTTTCCATAAGCGACCTGGTGTCCGCTAATGATTGGAGCTAACTTTCCATTCAAAAAGTCAAATGGCGCTCCTTCCCTCCAGGGCCCTGCCGTGCGCCCAAACAGTGGTTTATGACTACATATGAGGTATCAGTGTACTCAGGAGAAATTGCCCAACAAATTTTAGGATCCATTTAATCCTGTTGCCCATGAAAAAATGAAAAAATGTAGGCAAAAAGAATTTTTTTGTGAAAAAAAAAGTACTTTTTCATTTTTACAGATCAATTTGTGAATTACCTGGGGGTTCAAAGTGCTCACTATGCATCTAGATAAGTTCGTTGGGGTGTCTAGTTTCCAAAATGGGGTCACTTGTGGGGGTACTCCAATGTTTAGGCACACAGGGGCAGTCCAAACACGACATGGTGTCCGCTAACTATTGGAGCTAATTTTCCATTCCAAAAGTCAAATGGCACTCCTTCCCTCCAGGGCCCTGCCGTGCGCCCAAACAGTGGTTTATGACTACATATGAGGTATCAGTGTACTCAGGAGAAATTGCCCAACAAATTTTAGGATCCATTTTATCCTGTTGCCCATGAAAAGATGAAAAAATGTAGGCAAAAAGAAATTTTTGGTGAAAAAAAAAGTACTTTTTCATTTTTACTGATCAATTTGTGAAGTACCTGGGGGTTCAAAGTGCTCACTATGTATCTAGATAAGTTCCTTTGGGTGTCTAGTTTCCAAAATGGGGTCACTTGTGGTGGTACTCCATTGTTTAGGCACACAGGGGCAGTCCAAACACGACATGGTGTCCGCTAACTATTGGAGCTAATTTTCCATTCCAAAAGTCAAATGGCGCTCCTTCCCTTCAGGGCCCTGCCGTGCGCCCAAACAGTGGTTTATGACTACATATGAGGTATCAGTGTACTCAGGAGAAATTGCTCAACAAATTTTAGGATCCATTTTATCCTGTTGCCCAGGTGAAAATGAAAACATTGATGCTAAAAAAAAAATTTTGTTGGAAAAATTAAAATGTCCTTTTTTTCTTCCACGTTGCTTTAGTTCCTGTGAAGCACCTGAAGGGTTAATAATCTTCTTAAATGTAGTTTTGAGTAGCTTGAGGGGTGCAGTTTTTAGAATGGTGTCACTTTTGGGTATTTTCTGCCATATAGACCCCTCAAAGTGATTTTAAATGTGATGTGGTCCCTAAAAAAATGGTCTTGTTAATTTTGTTGTAAAAATGAGAAATCACTGGTTAACTTTTAACCCTTATAACTTCCTAACAAAAAAAAATGTTGTTTCCAAAATTGTGCTGATGTAAAGTAGACATGTTGGAAATGTTATTTATTAACTAGTTTGTGTCACATAACTCTCTGGTTTAACAGAATAAAAATTAAAAAATTGAAAATTGCAAAATTTTCAAAATTTTCGCTAAATTTCCATTTTTTCACAAATAAACGCAAACATTTTCAACCTAAATTTACCACTAACATGAAGCCCAATATGTCACGAAAAAACAATCTCAGAATCGCTAAGATGCGTTGAAGCGTTCCTGAGTTATTACCTCATAAAGGGACACTGGTCAGAAATGCAAAAAATGGCCAGGTCATTAAGGTCAAAATAGGCTGGGTCATGAAGGGGTTAAATGCACAAAGTAACCTTTTTTTTACCTTTGGCTGTGTGCCAAAGGTGGTTTTTGCCCCCGGTGGCCATTAGGGTCACTGCACTGTGGTGGTTTCAGTTCTAATTTCCCCCCGGTGGCCATTAGGGACATTGCACGCTGGTTTCTTTGGTTTAGTGCACGTGATTATGTAACAGGTGTGATTGCTCTATAAAAGAGTGTCAGGTGTGTCAATCACTGTTGGTGATAGTTCCTCATTTGCAATTAAGCCTGGGTGAAGGATGGAGCTGAAGGAGAGTCCCGGGAAGCTCAGAGAGAGTCCTGGAGTGGCAGCTATGATGTCTGCGAGGAGGGATGGCATGGCTTGGTGGAGTTGCAGCTATGGTGTCAGCAAGGAGTTCTTGCATGGCTTGGTGGAGTGGCAGCTATGTTGGAGAGCAACAGTTAGGAGCTTGGTGGAGTGGCAGTTATGGTGTAAGGCTGCACTCATGATGCTGGACTCTGTGTGCTGGAGAGCTGCACTCATGATGCTGGACTCGGTTGCTGGAAAGCTGGACTCAACATGCTGGACTCTTTTGCTGGAAAGCTGGACTCATATGCTGGACTCTGTTTCTGGACAGCTGCACGCAGGTGGTGGACTCTGTTTGCTCCAAGGCTGCACTATGGTGTTGGATCCGGTTGGAGGAAAAGATGCACGCGGGTGGTGGGCTCTGTTGCTGGGAGCGTAAGCAACAGAGCAAATCTAAGTGGTGTTTCCCTGTTTTGTCTCTTTTCCTTATGTGTGTTTTAGTGCAGTGGTGGGATTAGTTTCCGCACCGTCCACTTCACTAGTGAGGGTTTACGTGCAGGGCGAGTCAGGGTTTTTAGGTTCCTGATCGGCGCCCGGTGTGGAACCGGAATAGGGAACGTTAGGAGTGTAGAGACACTGACGCAGGGGAGTGCAGAAGGTCTCCACGTCCCTGTTCCCTATCGCAGGGCCACCATTGTTATTGTTACCCAGGTTTTCCCTTATTGTTTAAATTTGCCTTACTGGAGGTGGGTTTTCCAGACTTACGTGTATTACCTAAATTCGCCTGTTGGAGGCGGCGTATCCAGCTGCACGTTTTATTATTTAAATTCGCCCCACTGGAGGCAGTGTATCCAGGGTCACGCGTGTCATCTAAATCCGCCCTGCTGGAGGCGCTGTGTCCAGCCACGCGTGACCATGACATTACCACAGGTTTAAGGAGAGACACATGAAATGCATTGGGGATGTGGAGCGAGGCAGGCAACTTCAATTTATAGGCAACGTCATTGATGCGACTTGAGATCTTGAAGGGGCCAATATAACGTGGATCCAACTTGTAAGAAGGAATCTTTAGTCTAATGTACTTGGATAAGAGCCAACTTTATCACCAGGAAGATAAGTTAGTGCTTCTTATCCACATGTTTCATCATCCTAGCAGAAGCTTTTTCAAGAGCAGTTTTATTCTCCTCCCATATTTTAGAAAACTCCAATGACAGAGAGTCAGCTGCTGGAACATCCGAGACCGGGGAGACTGGAAGAGGCATACCAGGATGTTGCCCGAAGACATTGAGAAAGGGAGACTTGGTGGAAGACTCACTGGAATGATTATTGTATGCAAATTCCATCCAAGGAAGAAGGCTGACCCAGTCGTTCTGATGAGCATTAGAGAAATTTCGAAGATAGGAAGTTAGGACCTGTACGGCTCCCTTGAGTAGGTAACGTCACCCTTTTAAAGCCAACTTAATGGCCAACAACTCACGTTCTCTAACAGAGTAATTGCTTTCAGAAGTAGAAAACGCTTTGGAGAAAAAAATCGCAGGCGACAAAGGCCTGAAGAAGACTTCTGGGAGAGTACTACACTAGCTCCAATGGAGGAGGCCTCCACTTTGAGAATGAATTGTCTGCTAACCTCAGGATGATGTAGCACCGGGCTGCCACAAAGGACTGCTTCAGGATCAGAAAGGCGTTCTCGGCCTCGGGAGACCAGACTTTAGTATTAGCTCCCTTCCAAATGAGAGATGGTTAACGAGGAAAAGTGAGGAATGAACTGCCTGTAATAGTTTGCAAAACCAAGGAACCGTTGGATGGCCCTAATTCCAAGAGGTTGCAGCCAGTTGAGAATGGCGGATACTTTCTCTGGGTCCATTTTTAAACCAGAGTCAGAGATAATATACCCCAAAAAGGGTAAGAAAGTTTGTTCAAAAATACACTTCTCGAACTTGGCATACAGACGGTTGTCTCTTAAGCCTGCTGTTCTGCTTGCATTTAATATACAATATGACCCGACATATTAAAAAGCTTGAATTTGACTACTGTGTTTTATTTGAATACCTATTTCATTATTAAACTGTATGTGAACATGGTTGATCATAATCAAATGAAAAATGAAGCTTACATCATGACACAGTCAGTAATCAAAAATGGCTTTACAACATGCATTCTAAAGAACAGAATTGCATATGGGAAGAAAATCATATCCTATATGCTACATACCGGTAAAGATGTGCATTTACAGCTCAGTGTCCTATCTCACAGAATTGAAAGAACAGTGAAACCTCCACCCTTTTGAATAATGAGATGAAGTACACAGGAAAACAAATACATTTTGCAGGGAGAAAAAATTAGTTAATGTTTATCGTGTCATATTGACCCGAACAGTACAAGTGTAAATGTCACGGTCACGTGTGTCTGGACGCAGCGAGTACTGCAAGGCGAACCCATGACACGCGTGACCCTGGATACACCGCCTCCAGTAGGGCGAATTTAAATAATAAAACGTGCAGCTGTATACACCGCCTCCAACTGGCGAATTTAGGTAATACACGTTATATATACAGTAGTCTGGAAACCCCGCCTCCAGTAAGGCGAATTTAAATAATAAAAGGGAAACCTGGGTAACAAAAACAATGGTGGGCCCTGCGATAGGGAATAGGGATGTGGAGACCTCCTGTACTCCCCTGGGCCAGTGTCCCTGCACTCCTAATGTTCCCTATGCCGGTTCCGCACCGGGCGATGCACGCGCACCTCAAACCCTGACTCGCCCTGCACCTAAACCCTCACTAGGGAATTGGTCGGTGCGGAAACTAATCCCACCACTGAACTAAACACACATAAGGGAAAATGACAATACAGGGGGAACACCACTTAGCTTTGCTCTGTTGCGTATGCTCCTAGCAACAGAGCCCACCACTTGCGTGCATCTTCTCCTCCAACCGGATCCATCACCATAACTGGATCCATCACCCTAGTGCAGCCTTGGAGCAGAGTCCACCACCAGTTGCAGCTGCCCAGTAAACAGAGTCCCAAAGATGAGTCCAGCTTCTGCCAAAAAGTCCAGCATGCTCGAGTCAATTAATCACAAGTTTCAGATTCGCATAATAAAAAATCTGCAGGGTCTCAAATTTCATTTCGGGTCATATTGACCCAAACAAAACAGCAGGGTTAAACGCTGCAATACTTGACAAATATTCCTCCTATGGGACGGTAAATCTGGAGAGTAGATGAGGATGTCATCCAGATACACCACGATGCAGGAATATAAGAAATCCTGAAAAATGTCATTGACGAACTACTGGATTACTGCGGGAGCATTGCAGAGGCCAAAGGGTTTGACCAAATATTCGTAATGTCCATCCCAAGTGTTGAAGGCAGTCTTCCACTCTTCCCTCGATAGAATATGGATCAGGTTGTAGGCGCCACGAAGATCTAGCTTAGTGAAAATCCGAGCTCCTCTTAAATGATCAAAGAGCTAGGGATAAGCGGCAGTGGATACTTGTTCTTGACAGTGATAAGATTCAGGCCCCTATAATCTATACAGGAACGAAGGGAGCCGTCCTTTTTAACAAAGAAGAATCCTGCGCCTGCAGGGAAGGAGGATTTCCAAATCAATCCTTTAGCCAGATTCTCTGAAATATATTCAGACATAGCCTGAGTCTCGGCAGGGGATAGAGGATAGATTCTTCCCCTGGGGGGTGTAGAACCTGGAATTAGTTCAATTGGGCAGTCTTATGGCCAATGTGGTGGAAGGCTTTCCGCCTCCGTTTTGTTAAAAACATCTGCAAAAGGCCAATAGGCAGATGGGAGCCCAGCGGGAGCAGAAGGCTGAGGACAACCAGTCGGTCGGAAAGACAGCAGACACCGCTCTTGGCAGAACTGTCCCCATCGAAGCACGTCACCCTAGCGCCAATAGGGGATAGGTTCATGTTTCCTTAGCCAAGGAAGACAGAGGAGTGCGTGTGAGGATTCTCAGTAACCATGGTGATAGACTCCTGCAAGGGTCTACCTTCCACTGACGCAATAAGACATGGATTCTCAAAGGATATGACAGGAATTCGGTACTTGTTAACCTTTTCAAGCCTCATGAAATTTCCTGCCGCACCCGAATCCACATAAGCCACCTCAGAGTTGCTTCTCTGACAAAGGATCACTTGGATGGACAAAGTGAGGGGTAGAGAGGAATCATTCTCGCATAGGGAGGCCTCTCTTACCTGTCCTAGGTGGAAGAGTTTCCTGGCTTCTCAGGACAAAAACGGAGCTTCCACAATAAAAGCACAAGCCCTGTGCGAGTTTTTCTCTCCGACGCTGTTCTGCCATTTTGAGCCGATCTACTTGCATAGGTTCAGGCGCTGTGGAAGAGTTAGATACTGCAAGTCAAGGGATAATCGGCCTGTGGGAAGAAGAGGAAGGTTAAATGGATCTCCTCTCCTGGACCAATTCGTGAGAGCGCTCCTGAAAACTCAGGTCAATACGCGTGGCAAGAGAGATTAGATCTTCTAGAGAGGTGGGAGTATCCTGACCTGCAAGTTCATCTTTAATTCTGCTCGACAAACCACGCAAGAAGGCTCCAACCAGTGCCTCATTGTTCCATCCCAACTCGGAGGACAAAGTAAGAAAACGAATAGCATATTGTTCAACCGTGAGCATACCCTGGAGGAGGTTGAAGAGAGACTCGGCCGCGGAGGCCACCCAGCGTGGCTTCTCAAAAGCCCTGCGAAAGGTCTCCAGAAAGGTCGGCATATGGTATACAATGGGATCATCATGCTCCCAAAGTGGTTTAACCCAAGCCAAAGCCTCTCCCTCCAAGTGGGAGACCAAAAAAGCCACTTTAGCCACGTCAATGGGATATTGCTGGGGTAAGAGTTCAAAGTGTAGGCGACACTGGTTCAAGAAACCTCTACAAAGCTTGGGGTCACTATTATACCTAGGGGGCTTTCCTAGGCGGGGCGGAGCATTCGGTACGGGGACAGAATCTTGATCACGGGATAAGGCCTGGCTTGAGCCTGTAGCGGCGGACTGAAGGTTATGCAATCATTCAGAGGCTATATAACTCACCATGCAAGACTGCGTGTCACACTGCTGGGTAAGTTCCTGCTGTAGATTAGCAAGCTGCATAGCATTTACCTGATCAGAGGCCTGCAGTGAAGTCAGTCGACACTCCATAAAGTGCATGAAAGTCATAATGCGATTTTGATTCTCACATAGATAAGCCAACTCCTTTTGAGCAGAGAACGAGGCACCAGCAGGGTCCATGGCCTGATTGTTCTGTAACGACTTTAAGAGGAGAGCGTCCTAGAGTGGACCCTCTGGGCTGTGGTATCGAACCTCCCCTGGGTGAGCTGAACCTAGTGGGACCGACCCCTATACAGGGACCGTCAGGGGCAAGCCCATGGGACTCAAATACCACGGCAGCCGGTACCAAGAGGGCAGCTCATTGGGACAGGCAAGGAAGGTCCAGGGAAATAATAAGCAAAACAGAAACTAATACCTAAGGAACGGGAGAGCTGGGAGAACAGAGAAGTGTGGGAAGAATACTGAGATTAATAGAAGCTGGACGGATGAAGCAGGATCTGGAGACCACAGGAGGACACAGGCAGTGGGGAGAAAACAAAGGCAAAACAAGATAAGGCTAGTACGAGGCTGGTATGCAACACGACACAAGAAAGAACTGAGTGTCAAAGAGGACCTTAACACAACAATCAGGCACCTCCTAATGAGGAAGGTGCCTGATATACCAAAGCATGTCACAGCTATTGGCTGAGTGGCATCACCCAGTTAGAAGACGTCAGCTGGATGAATTAGTGAAGCTGAGCGCGGCCGCGACCTTAGATGGCTAGGGGGCGCATGCGGGCACTGGGACCCAGGAGCCGACGGCGGAACAGGAAGAGCCCGAGAGACCTGGTGAAGACTCTGACCAGCAGCACACCAGAGCTGAGTGAGAGGTGCCAGGCAGGGGACTGCGGCAGCAGCATGTCTGGACACTGGAGCAGGTAAGACAGAGGCGCCGGACCGGGGAGCAGCAGATCCTCCAGTACCCCAAAACTTATACCTCAATCGTTCAACATCTTCTCCGCAAATTGAATATACACTCCGTCAGAAGTTATGTCACTTATCCTTGTTATGTAAATGAAAGCTTATAACTTGACGTTAAATTCATCCATTGGTTGTATAAATTATTCTTTTGAAAGCTGAAACCCTCCGAAATGTGGTTTAGGTTAAGAAAATAAATTGGCATCAACAGAGAAATATTGATCAATTTCAATGTCTCCACGACACTTTATAAAATTTCTCCAATTGGGTCTTACACGAATCCACCTCTTGTGATGTCAACCGGGCTGTCAATTGAACCTCCAGATCAGAAATGTTCTTCCTATTCTTCCTATCTCCATCTCCAAGTGTAGAAACTCAATGTTGAGGAGCATAAGATCAAACAAGAATTTATTAGTGATCCATTCAAACTTAGTACAGAATTGTACATTGCCCGATAAAGTAGGTCGCAAATGTGGTCGCAAACC
Organism: Dendrobates tinctorius; assembly: GCF_039654945.1. Lineage (NCBI taxonomy): Eukaryota > Metazoa > Chordata > Amphibia > Anura > Dendrobatidae > Dendrobates > Dendrobates tinctorius. The sequence goes on along the minus strand of NW_027361713.1, from coordinate 15,631,847 downwards.
ACGTGAGATCCTGCATACCTTATAATGTTCAGGAGGATTGATAACATATCGATGACATGATATATACACAGGGCTTTTTTAATTTTCTTAATTATTCCCCATACCCTCTACTCTTCCCCTAATGTCATGTGGTGTATGGTGTACATGGATATTTTGTCCCTGGTTTAATTGTGCGTCAATGGTTTAATAAATCAGATCTGCTTACTAACTGACCTATATAGGTTAGGGGTTTGGAATACTGGATTAAGTGCAATGCAGAATTATGACCAAGTTAGTAACATAGTAACATAGTTATTAAGGTTGAAGGGAGACTTTAAGTCCATCTAGTTCAACCCATATCCTATCTTAACTTGCCCTAACATGATGATCCAGAGGAAGGCAAAAAAACCCCATGTGGCAACAAGTAAGCTTCACATTGGGGAAAAAAATTCCTTCCTGACTCCACATACGGCAATCAGACTTGCTCCCTGGATCAACGCAATATTAAGGAAACTAGTGTATATACCCTGTAATATTATACTTTTCAAGAAAGGCATCCAGTCCCTTCTTAAATTTTAGTAGGGAATCACTCATTACAACATCATATGGCAGAGAGTTCCATAGTCTCACTGCTCTTACAGTAAAGAATCCGCGTCTGTGAGTATGCTTAAACCTTCTTTCCTCCAGACGTAGAGGATGCCCCCTTGTCCCCGTCACAGGTCTAAGAGTAAAATAGAAATTAGAAAGCTCTTGGTATTGTCCCCGCATATATTTATACATTGTAATAAGATCACCCCTAAGCCTTCGATTCTCCAAACTAAATAACCCCAAATGTAATAACCTGTCTTGGTATTGCAGACCCCCTAGTTCCCTAATAACCTTGGTCGCTCTTCTCTGCACCCGCTCCAGTTCAGCTATGTCTTTCTTATACACCAGAGACCAGAACTGTACACAGTATTCTAAGTGTGGTCGCACTAGTGACTTATATAGAGGTAAAATTATGTTCTCCTCATGAGCATCTATGCCTCTTTTAATGCATCCCATTATTTTATTTGCCTTTGCCCGTTTAAGTTTTATAGAGAAGCTAAATAGTTAATTTCTCTCACTCTAAGCGTATCCCTGTTGCCATGGATATGGCCAGACACTATCGTTCTTCCGCCTTCGGCTGCTAACCGGGTGCCTGTGCGCGTTGGGTACTGATGCCTGTGAGTGGGGTCGCGTGACTGTGACATGTGATTGTGCTCCTGTACAGCTGATCTGGTGCACATGCGCCTGCGGTGCTTGGCGGCTGGTGGCGGATGAGCGAATAGTGGTGCATTCTGGGTGTATTACAGCAGTGTATTTGTGATTAGCTGATGGACTTTGCAAATTGAGCGCAGACGCTATTGCACGCACACATTGGTTGGGTTTTTTGCTTATGTGTCCTTTATGAACCGGAGGACGGGACTGGACTGTGGTCCCTATAACTACTACGATGTTTTACCATGACTGGCTTGCTATGATGTCCCTGCATCATAGCAAGCTATGATGCAGACGCTATGCAGATGTATTTCTTTATTATTGATATTCTTCTTTATTTTTCATTTAATTTATAAGATACCTACACTATATCTAACGAATGTGTATTTTTGTATATTATGTGATATTTTTGTATTTTTTTTGTATTAATTCTGAGTGGGCAGTACCTTGCTAGTGACTGGTGGGCATGTGCCTCCACACTACAGGAGGCAGCCATTTTATGTATTGTGGATACTTGATAAAGCCCAATATTGGTCGAAACATCGAATCATGGCGGAATAAAGGTTTTTTTCTTTTTTCATCACCTTAACTGGATGCTGTTCCTTTCCTGGACTATTTTATTTCCAATTGGATCTGGAGTGTGCATCCTGGGATTGATGTGCTGTTGGCTTCTTCTCTTTCTTAGCTTCCAAAATGGTGTCACTTGTGCCACATATGGGGTGTCGGCGTTCTCAAGAGAAATTGCACAACAAATTGCATGGTGCAGTTTTTCTCCTGTTGCTCTTGTGAAAATGCAAAACTTGGGTCTAAACATTTTTGTGGGGAAAATGTGTTTTTTTTATTTTCATGGCTCAACGTTATAGACTCCTGTGATGCACCTGGGGGTTCAACGTGCTCAATACACACATCTAGATAAGTTCCCTGAGAGATCTAGTTTCCAAAGTGGTCATTTGTGGGCAGGTTTTTTGCCTTCAAAAAAGTCAAATGGCGCTCCTTCCTTTCCTAGCCCTGTCCTGCACCCAAACAGTGTTTTTTTTCACAAATCTCGTGTATCGGGATGCTTGGGATAAATTGCATGAGAAAACTTGAGGTCTATTTTTCCTGTTACCCTTGTGAAAATAAAAGAGTCTAAAGTAACATTTTTGTGACAAAGTTAAATGTTCATTTTTTCCTTCCACATTTGAAAAATTCCTGTGAAGCACGTAAAGGGTTAATAAACTTCTTGAATGTGGTTTTGAGCCCCTTGAGGAGTGCAGTTTTTAGAATGGTGTCACTTTTGGGTATTTTCTATCATACAGAACCCTCAAAGTGACTTCAAATGTGATGTGGTCCCTAAAACAAAAAAATTGTTTTGTAAATTTTGTTGGAAAAATTAGAAATTGGTGATCACCTTTTAACCCTTATAACTTCCCATATTACGATTCAAAAACTGTGCTCATGTAAAGTTAGAAATGTGGGAAATGGTATTTATTGGCTATTTTGTGTGACATATCTCTGAAATAAAAGGCATAAAAATTAAAAATTTGAAAACTGCATAATTTTCATCAATTTTTCTTTTTTTCCACAAATAAACACAAGTCATATCGAAGAAACTTTACCACTATCATGAACTACAATGTGTCACGAAAAAACAGTCTCAGAATCAGCAGGATCCATAGAAGCATTCCAGAGTTTTAACATCATAAAGTGACAGTGTTCAGAATTGTAAAAATTGGTTTGGTCAGGAAGGTGAAAATAGGATCATGGGGTGAAGGGGTTAAGGTAATGTGTCACATACATATTTTTTTAAATAATACCACATACAAGGGACAAATACTGCCACATAGTGACCGAACACTACAATACTGATCATTAGCAAACAATACTAAGATCACCATAAGTGCCATTATACAGGTAATACAGACTCACCAGTGAGCTTATACAGGAAGTCCGTATACGTGGCCCAGAAATAGGATTTCAGTATATAAAAATAAGGCCTCTTTCACACAACAGTCTTTTAGAATCAGTCACAATCCGTTAAAATGTTGAAAAAACGGATCCTGTGCAGATTGTAAAAAACGGATGCATCGGATCCATTTTTTGACAGATCCGTTGAAGCAACAGTTGTAGGAATTTTAAAGGAACAGAAATTGAGATAGCGAGATACAAAAAACAGTTACAAAAAATGGAATCCAGCGGCGGATCCTGCACCCATAGGCTTCCATTATAGCCAAAGACAGACGGCGCTGGATCCGTCGCTGGCCGACTTTTCGACGTACACAAAAAACGTTACTTTGTCCATTGTCTCCGGCCGACGGACAAAGAATTTATGTTGGATACGTCAAATGATGGATGAAACGGACGGCTATCCGTAGCAATTGCTAATACAAGTCTACGAGAAAAAAACCGGATCCAGTGGCATCATTCGGTGGATCAGTTTTTTTTAAAAAAGTACGGATTGTCACTGATGGCAAAAAACCGATGTGTGAAAGAGGCCTTATAAAATTTCTTAAAGGGAACCTGTCAGCAGGATTGTGCACAGTAACCTACACACACACAGTGTCAGGTCGGCACTGTTATCTAATATATACTTACCTTATAATGTCTTCACATCTTGTTCCGTGCAAATGTGTCCGGATCCCAGAATTCCAAGTGGTGGGAGTTCACTGACCGCCATATTGGGACACCCAAGTGATGAGTGTCTCAATATGGAAACCACTGTTGGTACCAGCCTCTTGAACGGTACCACCAGTGGAACACTGTCGCACCACACACACACACACTGTATACGCCGTAGGCGGCACCACACGCACATACACAGTATATGCCGTACGCACCACACACACACACTGTATACGCCGTACGCACCACATACACACACACACACACACTGTACACGCCGTACGCACCACACACACTGTATACGCTGTACGCACCACACACACTGTATACGCCGTACGCACCACAAACACACACTGTATACGACGTACACACCACACACACTGCATACACTGTACGCACCAAACACACACTGTACACGCCGTACGCACCACAAACACACTGTATACACCATACACACACACTGTATACACCGTATGACCACACACACACTGTATACGCCGTACACACACACACTGTATACGCCATACGCACCACACACACACTGTATACGCTGTACGCACCACACACTGTATACATAACACACTGTATACACTGCACGCACCACCACACACACACTGTATAAGCCGCACGCACCACACACACTGTATACGCCGTACGCACCACCGCACACACACTGTATACGCTGTACGCACCACACACATTGTATATGCCGTACGCACCACGCACACACTGTATACGCCGTACACACCACACACACACTGTATACGCCGTACGCAGCCTCTTGTGCAGTACCACCAGCGAAACACCGTCGGGAACACGCCGCCGTTGGGATCAGCCGAATGATTCACTGACGGCCGCCATCTTTGCACAGGAGGAGCACATGCACAGTTTTAATATGACTGCACTGTCTGCACAAAGATGGCGGTGGTCTGATTTACGGCGCCTGCATGAATTCCGAGCAGGCGCAGTAAATCATTCGGCTGATCCCAGCGGCAGATGCGCGACGTGTCTACAGGCTGAGGAAGCCGGTCATATTAAAGGGGTTTTCCCACGAACGAAAGTTCATTTTAAAAATTGTCTGTGTCTGACCGTGTATGGAGCATACCACATCTCCTGGGCAGGGGAGGAAGCAAAAGACAATACTGACATTACAGAAGGGAATAACAGAGGATTCATTTTGTGAGGTACAATATTTCACTGACTGTTTTTACAAAATGTATTGTCTGTGATCTCCTGCTGTAATGTCAGTATTGTCTTTTGCTTCCTCCCCTGCCCAGGAGCTGTGGTATATTCTGCAAACGGTCAGAGACAATTTTTAAAATGAACTTTCATTCGTGGGAAGCAAATATCAATGCCAACATCAAAAAAATACCAAGAATATACCATCAAAGAAAAGGACGGATATTCAAGTTACCGCAGAAACATGACAAGGGGGATAGCACATGGGGTAGACAGGTCAAAGAAGAGAGCACAGATGGGAGAAGTCAGCACATGGGGAAAGAGAGAGTGGATACAGTTAGGTCCATATATATTTGGACAGAGGCAACAACATTTTTCTAATTTTGGTTCTAGACTTCACCACAATGAATTTTAAACAAAACAATTCAGATGCAGTTGAAGTTCAGACTTTCAGCTTTCATTTGAGGGTATCCACATTAAAATTGGATGAAGGGTTTAGGAGTTTCCGCTCCTTAACATGTGCCACCCTGTTTCTAAAGGGACCAAAAGTAATTGGACTGATTAAATAATTGTAAATAAAATGTTCATTTCTAGTACTTGGTTGAAAACCCTTTGTTGGCAATGACTGCCTGAAGTCTTGAACTCATGGACATCACCAGACGCTGTGTTTCCTCCTTTTTGATGATCTGCCAGGCCATCACTGCGGTGGTTTTCAGTTGCTGTTTGTTTGTGGGCCTTTCTGTCTGAAGTTTAGTCGTTAACAAGTGAAATGCATGCTCAATTGGGTTGAGATCAGGTGACTGACTTGGCCATTCAAGAATATTCCACTTCTTTCCTTTAATAAACTCCTGGGTTGCTTTGGCTTTATGTTTTGGGTCATTGTCCACCTGTAGTATGAAACGACGACCAATCAGTTGCATTTAGCTGGATCTGAGCACACAGTATGGTTCTGAATACCTCTGAATTCATTCGGCTGCTTCTGTCCTGTGTCACATTATCAATAAACACTAGTGACCCAGTGCCACTGGCAGCCATGCATGCCCAAGCCAGCACACTGCCTCCGCCGTGTTTTACAGATGATGTGGTATGCTTTGGATCATGAGCTGTACCACGCCTTCACCAAACTTTTCTCTTTCCATCATTCTGGTAGAGGTTGATCTTGGTTTCATCTGTCCAAAGAATGTTCTTCTAGAACTGTGCTGGCTTTTTTACATGTTTTTTAGCAAAGTCCAGTCTAGCCTTTTGATTCTTGATGCTTATGAGTGGCTTGCACCGTGCAGTGAACCCTCTGTATTTACTTTCATGCAGTCTTCTCTTTATGGTTGATTTGGATATTGATACGCCTACCTCCTGGAGAGTGTTGTTCACTTGGTTGGCTGTTGTGAAGGGGTTTCTCTTCACCATGGAGACTATTCTGCGATTATCCACCACTGTTCTCTTTTGTGGGTGCCCAGGTCTTTTTGCATTGATGAGTTCACCAGTGCTTTCTTTCTTTCTCAGGATGTACCAAACCTTTGGTTTTTGCCACTCCTAATGTTGTAGCAATTTCTTGGATGGGTTTTTTCTGTTTTTGCAGCTTAAGGATGGCTTATTTCACCTGCATGGAGAGCTCCTTTGACTGCATGTTTCCTTCACAGTAAAACCTTCCAAATGCAAGCACCACACCTCAAATCAACTCCAGGTCTTTTATCTGCTTAATTGAGAATGACATAACGAAGGGATTGCCCACACCTGTCCATGAAATAGCCTTGGAGTCAAATGTCCAATTACTTTTGGTCCCTTTAAAAACAGGGTGGCACATGTTAAGGAGCTGAAACTCCTAAATCCTTCATCGAATTTTAATGTGGATACCCTCCAATATGAAAGCTAAAAGTCTGAACTTCAACTGAATCTGAATTGTTTTCTTTAACCCCTTCATGACCCAGCCTATTTTGACCTTAATGACCTGGCCATTTTTTGCAATTCTGACCAGTGCCCCTTTATGAGGTAATAACTCTGGAACGCTTCAACTCATCCTAGCGATTCTGAGACTGTTTTTTCGTGACATATTGGGCTTCATGTTAGTGGTAAATTTAGGTCGATAATTTTTGCGTTTATTTGTGAAAAAATCAGAAATTTGGTGAACATTTTGAAAATTTCGCAATTTTCAAATTTTGAATTTTTATTCTGTTAAACTAGAGAGTTATGTGACACAAAATAGTTACTAAATAACATTTCCCACATGTCTACTTTACATCAGCACAATTTTGGAAGCAAAATATTTTTTTGTTAGGAAGTTATAAGGGTTAAAAGTTGACCAGTGATTTCTCATTTTTACAACAAAATTTGCAAAACCATTTTTTTTAGGGACCACCTCACATTTGAAGTCACTTTGAGGGGTCTATATGGCAGAAAATACCCAAAAGTGACACCATTCTAAAAACTGAACCCCTCAAGCTACTCAAAACCACATTCAAGAAGATTATTAACCCTTCAGGTGTTTCACAGCAGCTAAAGCAATGTGGAAGGAAAAAATGGACATTTTAATTTTTCCAACACAAATTTTCTTTCAGCATTAATTTTTTCATTTTCACATGGGCAACAGGATAAAATGGATCCTAAAATTTGTTGGGCAATTTCCCCTGAGTACACCGATACCTCATATGTGGTCATAAACCACTGTTTGGGCGCATGGCAGGGCTCAGAAGGGAAGGAGCGCCATTTGACTTTTTGAATGGAAAATATGCTGGAATATTTAGCGCTTGCCATGTCGTGTTTGGAGAGCCCCTGTGCGCCTAAACACTGGAGCTCCCCCACAAGTGACCCCATTTTGGAAACTAGACCCCCCAAGGAACTTATCTAGATGCATAGTGATCACTTTGAACCCCCAGGTGCTTCTCAAATTGATCCGTAAAAAAAAAAAAGTACTTTTTTTCACAAAAATTATCTTTTAGCCTCAGTTTTTTCATTTTCACATGGGCAACAGGATAAAATGGATCCTAAAATTTGTTGGGCAATTTCTCCTGAGTACACCGATACCTCATATGTGGTCATAAACCACTGTTTGGGTGCACGGCAGGGCCCGGAAGGGAAGGAGCGCCATTTGACTTTTTGAATGGAAAATTAGCTCCAATCGTTATCGGACACCATGTCGCGTTTGGAGAGCCCCTGTGTGCCTAAACATTGGAGCTCCCCCACAAGTGATACCATTTTGGAAACTAGACCCCTTAAGGAACTTATTTAGATGTGTAGTGAGCACTTTGAACCCCCAAGTGCTTCACGAAAGTTTATAACATAGAGCAGTGAAAATAAAAAATCATTTTTTTTCCTCAAAAATGATTTTTTAGCACGCTATTTTTTATTTTCACAAGGGTAACAGGAGAAATTGGACCACAAAAGTTGTTGTCCAGATTGTCCTGAGTACGCTGGTACCCCATATGTGGGGGGGGCACTGTTTGGGTGCACGGCAGGGCGCAGAAGGGAATGAGCGCCATTTGACTTTTTGAAATGAAAATGAGCTCCAATCGTTAGTGGACACCATGTCGTGTTTGGAGAGCCCCTGTGTGCCTAAACTTTGGAGCTCCCCCACAAATGACCCCATTTTGGAAACTAGACCCCCTAAGGAACTTATCTAGATGCATAGTGAGCACTTTGAACCCCCAGGTGATTCACAGAAGTTTATAATGCAGAGCAGTGAAAATAAAAAATCATTTTTTTCCTCAAAAATGATTTTTTAACACGCTATTTTTTATTTTCACAAGGGTAACAGGAGAAATTGGACCACAAAAGTTGTTGTCCAGATTGTCCTGAGTACGCTGGTACCCCATATGTGGGGGGGGCCACTGTTTGGGTGCACGGCAGGGCGCAGAAGGGAATGAGCGCCATTTGACTTTTTGAAATGAAAATTAGCTCCAATCGTTAGTGGACACCATGTCGTGTTTGGAGAGCCCCTGTGTGCCTAAACTTTGGAGCTCCCCCACAAATGACCCCATTTTGGAAACTAAACCCCCTAAGGAACTTATCTAGATGCATAGTGAGCACTTTGAACCCCCAGGTGATTCACAGAAGTTTATAATGCAGAGCAGTGAAAATAAAAAATCTTTTTTTCCTAAAAAAAAAATTTTTAGTTGGCAATTTTTTATTTTCACAAGGGTACTAGGATAAATTGGACCCCAAAAGTTGTTGTCCAGATTGTCCTGAGTACGCTGGTACCCCATATGTGGGGGGGGGGCACTGTTTGGGTGCACGGCAGGGCGCAGAAGGGAATGAGCGCCATTTGACTTTTTGAAATGAAAATTAGCTCCAATCGTTAGCGGACACCATGTCGTGTTTGGAGAGCCCCTGTGTGCCTAAACTTTGGAGCTCCCCCACAAATGACCCCATTTTGGAAACTAAACCCCCTAAGGATCTTATCTAGATGCATAGTGAGCACTTTGAACCCCCAGGTGATTCACAGCACTGATTCACTGATTCAGTGATTCACTGCAGAGCAGTGAAAATAAAAAATCTTTTTTTCCTAAAAAAAAATTTTTTAGTTGGCAATTTTTTATTTTCACAAGGGTACTAGGATAAATTGGACCCCAAAAGTTGTTGTCCAGATTGTCCTGAGTACGCTGGTACCCCATATGTGGGGGGGAACCACTGTTTGGGCACACGTTGGGGCTCAGCAGGGAAGTAGTGACATTTTGAAATGCTGACTTTGATGGAATAGTCTGCGGGCGTCATGTTACATTTGCTGAGCCCCTGTGTGCCTAAACAGTAGAAACCCCCCACAAGTGACCCCATTTTGGAAACTAGACCCCCCAAGGAACTTATCTAGATGTGTGTTGAGCACCTTGAACCCCCAAGTGCTTCACAGAAGTTTATAACGCAGAGCCGTGAAAATAAAAAATCATTTTTTTCCCTCAAAAAAAATGATTTTTAGCACGCAATTTTTATTTTCACAAGGGTAACAGGATAAATTGGACCCCAAAAGTTGTTGTCCAGTTTGTCCTGAGTACGCTGATACTCCATATGTGGGGGCTGACCACTGTATGGGCACACGTCAGGGCTCGAAAGGGAAGTAGTGACGTTTTGGTATGCAGACTTTGATGGAATGGTCTGCGGGCATCATGTTACATTTGCAGAGCCCTTGATGTACCTAAACTGTGGAAACCCCCCACAAGTGACCCCATTTTGGAAACTAGACCCCATAAGGAACTTGCCTAGATGTGTGGTGAGCACCTTGAACCCCAAAGTGCTTCACAGAAGATTGTAACGCAGAGCCATGAAAATAAAAAATCTTTTTTCCTCAAAAAATGAATTTTTAGCTCGCAACTTTTTATTTTCACAAGGGTAACAGGAGAAATTGGACCCCAAAAGTTGTTGTCCAGTTTGTCCTGAGTACGCTGATACCCCATATGTGGGGAGGGACCACTCTTTGGGCACACGTCGGGGCTCGGAAGGGAAGTAGTGACGTTTTGAAATACCGACTTGATCGAATGGTCTGCGGGCATCATGTTACGTTTGCAGAGCCTCTGATGTGCGTAAACAGTGGAAACCCCCACAAGTGACCCCATTTTGGAAACTAGACCACCCAAGGAATTTATCTAGATGTGTGGTGAGCAGCACTTTGAACCCCCAAGTGCTTCACAGAAGTTTATAACGCAGAACCGTGAAAATATAATCTTTTTTTTCCTCAAAAAATGATTATTTAGCCCGCAATTTTTTATTTTCACAATGGTAACAGGAGAAATTGGACCCCAAAAGTTGTTGTCCAGTTTGTCCTGAGTACGCTGGTACCCAATATGTGGGGAGGGACCATTGTTTGGGCACACGTCAGGGCTCGGAATGGAAGTAGTGACGTTTTGAAATGCAGACTTTGATGGAATAGTCTGCGGTCGTCATTACGTTTGCAGAGCCCCTGATGTGCCTAAACAGTGGAAACCCCCCACAAGTGACCCCATTTTGGAAACTAGACCTTCCAAGGAACTTATGCAGATGTATGGTGAACACTTTCAACCCCCAAGTGCTTCACAGAAGTTTATAATGCAGAGACGTGAAAATGAAAAAAACATTTTTTTCCTCAAAAATAATTTTTTAGCCCCCAATTTTTATTTTCCCAAGGGTAATAGGAGAAATTAGTCCCCAAAAGTTTTTTCCTGAGTACGCCGATACCCCATATGTGGGGGTAAACCATTGTTTGGGCACACGTCGGGGCTTGGAAGGGAGGGATCACCGTTTGACTTTTTGAATGCAAAATTGGCTGGAATCAATGGTTGCACCATGTCGCGTTTGGAGACCCCCTGATGTGCCTAAACAGTGCAAACCCCACAATTCTAACTTCAACCCTAACCCCAACACATCCCTAACCACAGTCCTAACCCCAACACCTCCCTGACCCCAATACCAACCCTATCCATAACCCTAACCCCAACAAACCCCTAACCCCAACACTAACCATAACACTAACCACAAGCCTAACCCTAATTCTAACCCTAACCCTAATTCCAACCTTAACCCTAATTCTAACCCTAATTCCAACCCTAACCCTAATTCCAACCCTAACCCTCTTTCCAACCCTAACCCTAACCCTCTTTCCAACCCTAACCCTAACCCTCTTTCCAACCCTAACCCTCTTTCCAACCCTAACCCTCTTTCCAACCCTAACCCTAACCCTCTTTCCAACCCTAACCCTAACCCTAATGGAAAAAAACATAAAAATATTTTCTTTATTTTATTAGTTATGCCTACCTATGGGGGTGATAATCGGGGGGGTTCATTTACTTTTTATTTCATTTTGATCACTGTGAGAGTGATCAAAATGAAATAATGGAATCTGCAGCCGGCAGATTCGGGCGGGCGCACTGCGCATGCGCCCGCCATTTTCTAAGATGGTGGCGCCCATGAACCGGACCCGCCGGACATCGGGAGCGACGGGGGGACTTAGAAGGTTGCGGGGGTGGTGAGAGTGGGTGAGGGGGTTATCGGAAGCTGGCGGGGAGCGGAGGGAATGGGAGGGGGGGCAGATGATGACAGCAGCGGCAGATCGCCGCTGTCATTCAGTTGCGGGGGGGCGATCGCCGGTGGGGGGGTCGAATCGGTGTCTCCAGCCATGTCCGATGCTACTGCAGCATCGGCCATGGCTGGATTGTAGTATTTCATCAATTTTCATTGATGAAATATTACTATCGCTCTGATTGGCTGTTTCACTTTTAACAGCCAATCAGAGCAATCGTAGCCACGTGGGGGCGAAGCCACGCCCCCTGTGGTGAATTACAAAGCCCCTGTATCTGCGGGTCAGGTGACCTTTCATTGACCCCGGTCACCCGACCCGCAGGGACTTTCATGACGCATACTCTGCGTCACAGGTCGGGAACCGGTTAAAATTCATTGTGGTAATGTCTAGAACCAAAATTAGAAAAATGTTGTCTCTGTCCAAATATATATGGACCTAACTGTAGGTGGGTAAGCACATGGGGGAGAGATTCTCAACGATGCAAAGCCTGCCCCCATCGTGACATTACCGCCCTCCCGATGAGACAGCATTGGGCCTCCATCTAGCACTGAATAAAATGATACCTTGTTTGATGAAATCCATCTTGTGGCTGTTCTTTAATCTTTATTTTCAGTTTTGCAGTTTTGTGTTAATGAGATTCTCATCCCCTAAGGTGGGGTTAGTGTATGTGGTGCTTTGATTAGATATTCATAATTCAGACTGCTGACCGGTCAGGCATCCCTCAGTGACCTGCCCCCTAGTTTGCTGTGTGTTATGATGTACTCACACTGTGGGACTGGGTATTTGGCACCTGCGCAGTGAGCATTTATCTCTGCGCCTGTCCCCATCTCCCCCCTCCTCCTGTTTCCTCCCTTAGCAGCGTCTAGTGAGCTGAGCTCCCCACACGCAGGATCCAGATACCCAGCCCCGCAGTGTGAATACATCATAACACACACTGGGCGGGATCTGGGGCCTCGCAGCGAGAGAGCATTACATCAAGGCCTGATGTCAGTTCCCGGGCAGCGCGCACGGTGCATGCCCGAGAACTGTTGGCAGAGCGCAGGCGCCGTGCATGTAAGGAGCAGAGGAGGCAGCGCAACAACGCAAAAAGTAAATGATTGACAGCTCTAAGACCTCTTTCACACATCAGTTTTTGGCTGTGTGCACACGCTGTGGATTGTCCTTCAGATTTTTCCGCGCAGATTTGTCAAAAACCGCAGGTAAATCCGCAGGTCAAAAGACCTGCGGTTTATCTGCAGTTTTCCTGCGGTTTGACACCTGCTATGGAGCAGGTGCCAAATCGCAGCGGAACCCGCACAAAGAATTGACATGCTGCGGTTTTGAAGCCGCAGCAAATCCGCGCAGAAAAATCCGCACTGTCTGCACAGCGCTTTTCATTTTGCATTGATTTTAATGGTACTGTACCAAAACCGCTGCGGATCCACAGCAGAATCCGCAGTGTGTGCACACAGCCTTTTGGCGACAGTCACAATCGACGGATCGGTCGCAGATTGTGAAAAATTGATGTGACGATCCGTTGCATCTGTTTTTTCATCCTTTTCTTGACAGATCCGTTTTTAAAAACACACAGACAGATCTATGCATAGATAGATATGGGATAGATAGAACACATAGATATATCCATAGATATATCTATAGATATATCCATAGATATATCTATGGCTATATATCTATAGCTATATCTATTAATATATCTAATCTATGGATATATATCTATGGATATACTGTATCTATAGATATATCAATATATAGTCACATATATTTTAAAAAAATGGTGTGGGCTCCCGCGCAATTTTCTGCGCCAGAGTGGGAAAGCTGACGGCCGGGGGCCAATATTTGTAGCCAGGGGAGCCAATATCAATGGCCCCTTCCAAGGCTATGAATATCAGCCTGCAGCTGTCTGCATAGCCTTTACTGGCTATTAAAATAGGGGACCCCCCAAAAAAATGACTTGGGGTTCCCCTATATTTTATAGCCAGAATGGCTACGCACACAGCTGTGGGCTAATATTTATAGCCTAGGAAGGGGCCATGGATATTGCCCCCAGCTACAAATACCAGCCCGCAGCCGCCCTAGAAATGGCGCATCTTATTGACACCTCTCCATTATTAACCCGGTTTAATGTCACCTTTCGATAGCAAGGTGAGATTAACCCCTTATTACCCCACTTGCCACCACTACAGGGCAAGTGGGAAGAGATGGTCAAAGCGCCAGAATTGGTGCATCTAATAGATGCGCCTCTTCTGGGCAGCTACGAGCTGCTATTTTTAGGCTGTGGGAGGCAAAAATCAATGGCCCCTTACCAGCCTTAGAATATCAGCCCCAGCTCTCTGCTTTAGCATGGCTGGTTGTCAAAAATGGGAGGGACCCCACACCGTTTTTTAAAATTATTTATTTAAATAATTAAAAAAAAAATCGTGGGAACCCCTCTATTCTTGATAACTAGCCTTGCTGAAGCTGACAGCTGAGGGTTTCAGCCCCCAGCTGTGAGTTTCGTCTGGTTGGTTATCAAAAATAGGGCTCATACTCACTTGCGACTCACGTGAAAACCTGGCACTACTGCCGGCACTCAGACCGAAGCGTGCGCTACATGCATTTCTATGCATGTAGCAGTGCCAGGTTTTCATGTGAGGGACTTGCAAGAGAAGAGTGTGAGTCTCTTGCAAGTGATTATGAGCCCATTGGGGGAGACCCAGGCCTTTTTTTTATTATTATTTATTTATATTCAGCGCAGGAGCGGCAGATGAATACTCCCATCCGCCACTCTCGCTTTCACTGCAATTCGTAGTAGTAGGTGTGGGATGATGGGATCAGTTGTCCCATCAGCTGACACCAGTGACCAGAGGTAAACTGAGCATGCTCAGTTAAAAAAACGGAATCCGTCATGTGACGGACTACGATGGATCCGTTACCCATAGGCGTCCATTCTAGCGGACGATGGACGGATCCGTCGCTGTCCGACGTTTCGACGGAGACAAAAAACATTCTTATGTCTGTTGTCTCCAGCCGATGGATAAAGAATTTCCGACGGATGAATTGTGTGGCCATCTGTCAATAAAACAAGTCAATGAGAAAAAAACGTATCCAGCGGCATCAGTAGCTGGATCTGTTATTTTCAAAATTCGACGGACTGATGGCAAAAAACTGATACAGTGGGGAAAAAAAGTATTTAGTCAGTCAGCAATAGTGCAAGTTCCACCACATAAAAAGATGAGAGGCGTCTGTAATTTACATCATAGGTAGACCTCAACTGTGGGAGACAAACTGAGAAAAAAAAATCCAGAAAATCACATTGTCTGTTTTTTTTTCATTTTATTTGCATATTATGGTGGAAAATAAGTATTTGGTCAGAAACAAGCAATCAAGATTTCTGGCTCTCACAGACCTGTAACTTCTTCTTTAAGAGTCTCCTCTTTCCTCCACTCATTACCTGTAGTAATGGCACCTGTTTAAACTTGTTATCAGTATAAAAAGACACCTGTGCACACCCTCAAACAGTCTGACTCCAAACTCCACTATGGTGAAGACCAAAGAGCTGTCAAAGGACACCAGAAACAAAATTGTAGCCCTGCACCAGGCTGGGAAGACTGAATCTGCAATAGCCAACCAGCTTGGAGTGAAGAAATCAACTGTGGGAGCAATAATTAGAAAATGGAAGACATACAAGACCACTGATAATCTCCCTCGATCTGGTGCTCGACGCAAAATCCCACCCCGTGGGGTCAGAATGATCACAAGAACGGTGAGCAAAAATCCCAGAACCACGCGGGGGGACCTAGTGAATGAACTGCAGAGAGCTGGGACCAATGTAACAAGGCCTACCATAAGTAACACACTACGCCACCATGGACTCAGATCCTGCAGTGCCAGATGTGTCCCACTGCTTAAGCCTGTACATGTCCGGGCCCATCTGAAGTTTGCTAGAGAGCATTTGGATGATCCAGAGGAGTTTTGGGAGAATGTCCTATGGTCTGATGAAACCAAACTGGAACTGTTTGGTAGAAACACAACTTGTCGTGTTTGGAGGAAAAAGAATACTGAGTTGCATCCATCAAACACCATACCTACTGTAAAGCATGGTGGTGGAAACATCATGCTTTGGGGCTGTTTCTCTGCAAAGGGGCCAGGACGACTGATCCGGGTACATGAAAGAATGAATGGGGCCATGTATCGTGAGATTTTGAGTGCAAACCTCCTTCCATCAGCAAGGGCATTGAAGATGAAACGTGGCTGGGTCTTTCAACATGACAATGATCCAAAGCACACCGCCAGGGCAACGAAGGAGTGGCTTCGTAAGAAGCATTTCAAGGTCCTGGAGTGGCCTAGCCAGTCTCCAGATCTCAACCCTATAGAAAACCTTTGGAGGGAGTTGAAAGTCCGTGTTGCCAAGCGAAAAGCCAAAAACATCACTGCTCTAGAGGAGATCTGCATGGAGGAATGGGCCAACATACCAACAACAGTGTGTGGCAACCTTGTGAAGACTTACAGAAAACGTTTGACCTCTGTCATTGCCAACAAAGGATATATCACAAAGTATTGAGATGAAATTTTGTTTCTGACCAAATACTTATTTTCCACCATAATATGCAAATAAAATGAAAAAAAAAACAGACAATGTGATTTTCTGGAATTTTTTTTCTCAGTTTGTCTCCCATAGTTGAGGTCTACCTATGATGTAAATTACAGACGCCTCTCATCTTTTTAAGTGGTGGAATTTGCACTATTGCTGACTGACTAAATACTTTTTTTCCCCACTGTATGTTAGGCTGGTTTCACATTAGCGTTACTGTGCACAGCACATCGTGCGCATCCATCATGTATACCTGTTTAACATGGCGTACGCATGGTCTTGTGTTTGCATGCGTTCGTCTGCGTTTTCGTGTGCATGCGGTTTTTCCAGTTGTGCGTCTAGACGCGCCAAACGCAACATGTGGCATTTTTGGGTCTGCCCAAAGGCGTCAAAAAACCGCATGCGTACGCTTGCGCATGGAACAACGCATTAGTCTATGGGACTAGTCTATGTTTATAAGAGTAAACATGTCTAGAAACTGGTTAAAACACATACGCATAAAAAATGCAAACGCATGCAAAAACGCATGTGCGTTTTTACTTGCGCACGATGCGCTGCGTACAAAGATGCAAATGTGAAACTAGCCTTAACCACTTTCCGACCAGTGACACAGCGTATGCATCATGAAAGTCGATGCCAATCCGACCAATGACGCATATGCTGTGTCATGAGTTTAAAGCCCCCCTGCGGGTCGGGTGACCGGGGTCAATGAAAGGTCACCCGACCTGCAGATACAGGGGGCTTTGTACTTCACCACAGGGGCCGTGGCTTCACCCCCATGTGGCTACAATCGCTCTGATTGGCTGTTAGAAGTGAAACAGCCCATCAGAGCGATAGTAATATTTCATCAATGAAAATTGATGAAATATTACAAACCACCCATGACTGATACTGCAGGAGCATCGGACATGGCTAGAGACTGTTATCTGATCCCCCCACACACCGGCTGGCGGGGGCGATTAGCCCCCGCCACTGAATGACAGCGGCAATATGCCGCCGCTGTCATCTTCTGCTCCCCCACCTTCCCTCCGCTCCCCCCCAGCTTCCGATCATCCCCCCAACCACCACCCTGGTACCTTGCGAGTGCTGCTGTCGCTCCAGGTGTCCCGCGGTCCCGGATCATGGGCGCCGCCATCTTGGTAAATGGAGCCCGCCGGTGCAGATGCCATTCATTCATTTTGATCACTGTGATAAACTCTCACAGTGATCAAAATGAAATGAAAAGTAAATAAACCCCCCATTTATCACCCCCATAGGTAGAAACAAATAATAAAATAAAGAAAATAGTTTTATTTTTCCATTAGGGTTAGGGCTAGGGTTGGAATTAGGGGTAGGGTTAGGGTGGAATTAGGGTTAGGGTTGGAATTAGGGTTAGGGTGGAATTAGGGTTAGGGTGGAATTGGGGTTAAAATTAGGGTTAGGTTGGAATTACGGTTGGGGTTGTAATTAGGGTTAGGCTTGTGGTTAGGGTTATGGTGGAGTTAGGGTTGTGGTTAGGGGTGTGTTGAGGTTAGGTTTGGAGTTAGAATCGAGGGGTTTTCACTGTTTAGGCACATCAGGGGGTATCCAAACGTGACATGGTGCCACCATTGATTCCAGCCAATTTTGCGTTCAAAAAGTCAAATGGTGCTCCCTCCCTTCCAAGCCCCGGCGTGTGCCCAAACAGTGGTCCTCCCCCACATATGGGGTATCAGCGTATTCAGGACAAACTGGACAACAACTTTTGGGGTCCAATTTATCCTGTTACCCTTGTGGAAAAAATAATAATTTTTTGGAGGAAAAAATTGATTTTTTATTTTCACAGCTTTGCGTTATAAACTTCTGTGAAGCACTTGGGGGTTCAAGGTGCTCACCACACATCTAGATAAGTTCCTTGGGGGGGGTCTAGTTTCCAAAATGGGGTCACTTGTGGAGGGTAAATCAGTTTAGGTAAATCAGAGGCTCTGCAAATGTAACATGACGCCCGCAGACCATTCCATCAAAGTCAGCATTTCAAAATATCACTACTTCCCTTCCGAGCCCCGACGTGCACCCAAACAGTGGTTCCCCCCCACATATGGGGTACCAGCGTACTCAGGACAAACTGGACAACTTTAGGGGCCCAATTTATCCTGTTACCCTTGTGAAAATAAAAAATTGCGGACTAAAAAAATATTTTGAGGAAAAAAAAAATATTTTTTATTTTCATGGCTCTGCTTTATAAACTTCTGTGAAGCACCTGGGGGTTCTAAGTGCTCACTATGCATCTAGATAAGTTCCTTACGGGGTCTAATTTCCAAAATGGGGTCATTTGTGGGGGATATCCACAGTTTAGGCACACAGGGGCTCTCCAAACACGACATGGTGTCTGCTAACGATTGGAATTAATTTTCCTTTCAAAAAGTCAAAATGGCGCTCCTTCACTTCTGAGCCCTGCCGTGCGCCCAAACAGTGGTTCCCCCCACATTATTATTATTGTTTATTAATATAGCGCCATTAATTCCATGGTGCTGTACATGAGAAGGGGGGTTACATACAAAGTGTGGTACAGTAAAGGGTGTTTTACTGGATGGAAGATATGTTTCTCCTAGCAGATTAATGTTTGGCCGGCTTTTTCCTTAAAGATGGGACCTGCAATGATGTCAGGGTCATGTGATCAGCCCATGTGATGTCTACCTCACTGGTGGGAGGGGTTAGGCCCTATGTAATGGAGGTTGGTAAATGCCACAGTGTGAGTGTGTTTCTGGAAGCTACAGGAACTTGTGTGTGCCTGAAACTTGTATATAGGATTCCCGTGCTGCAGCACTATCACAGCAAGACTCGGAAGAACCGCGGGAATGGCACCTGGCGGATGCCGCAGGACCTGGCAGCCGCTTAGTTACGCCCGTCCCGTGCAAGGGGTGAGTCTGGGACCAGTGGTTCTCCAAGCTGGAGTATGTGCTTGATTTCCCTTATGTTTTGTTAAGCTGCTGGTTACTGAGTGACATTAAAACCACTGAAATTGGACTTTATGCCTGTGTGTTGCCTCGTTACTGCTGCCCAGCTATTGCCTACCAGAGCGAATCCTTACAAAAGTTATAGATATCGTTAACAGTAAACAAATTTACAATGACAGACTGGTACAGAGGGGAGGGGACCCTGTCTTTGCAGACTTACATTCTACAGGGTACCAGCATACTCAGGACAAACTGGACAACTTTTGTGGTCCAATTTCTCATGTTAGCCATGTGAAAATAAAAAATAGCGTGCTAAAAAATCTTTTTTGTGGAAAAAAAAGATATTTTTTTTATTTTCACTGCTCTGCTTTATAAACTTTTGTGAAGCACTTGGAGGTTCAAAGTGCTCACTACACATCGGTAAGTTCCTTAAGGGGTCTAGTTTCCAAAATGGGGTCACTTGTGGGGGGGGGTTTCATTGTTTAGGCACACAGGGGCTCTCCAAATGCGACATGGTGTCCGATAACGATTGGAGCTAATTTTCCATTCAAAAAGTAAAATGGCGCTCCTTTCCTTCCGGACCCTGCCTTGCGCCCAAACAGTGGTTTATGACCACATATGACGTATTGGTGTACTCAGAAGAAATTGCCCCACAAATTTTAGGATCCATTTTATCCTGTTGCCCATGTGAAAATGAAAAAACTGAGGCTAAAAGAAAATTGTTGTGAAAAAAAAGTACTTTTTTTTACGGATCAATTTGTGAAGCACCTGGGGGTTCAAAGTGATCTCTATGCATCTAGATAAGTTCCTTGGGGGGTTTAGTTTCCAAAATGGGGTCACTTGTGGGGGAGCTCTAATGTTTAGGCACACAGGGACTCTCCAAATGCGACATGGCAACCGCTAAATATTCCAGCAAATTTTCCATTCAAAAAGCCAAATGGCGCTCCTTCCCTTCTGAGCCCTGCCGTGCGCTCAAACAGTGGTTTATGGCCACATATGAGTTTTCGGTGTACTCAGGAGAAATTGACCAACAAACTTTAGGGTCCATTTTATCCTGTTGCCCATGTGAAAATGAAAAAATTGATGATAAAAGAAAATTTTTGTTGGAAAAATTAAAATGTCCATTTTTTTCTTCCACGTTGCATTAGTTCCTGTGAAGCACCTGAAGGGTTAATAATCTTCTTGAATGTAGTTTTGAGGAGCTTGAGGGGTGCAGTTTTTAGAATGGTGTCACTTTTGGGTGTTTTCTGCCATATAGACCCCTCAAAGTGACTTCAAATGTGAGGTGGTCCCTAAAAAAAAAATGGTGTTGTAAAAATGAGAAATCGCTGGTCAACTTTTAACCCTTATAACTTCCTAACAAAAAAAAATTTTGCTCCCAAAATTGTGCTGATGTAATATAGACATATGTGAAATGTTATTTAGTAACTATTTTGTGTCACAAACTCTGGTGTAACAGAATAAAAATTGCAAAATTTTTGCCAAATTTCTGATATTTTCACAAACGCAAAAATTATCGACCTAAACTTACCACTAACATGAAGCCCAATATGTCACGAAAAAACAGTCTCAGAATCGCTAGGATCCGTTGAAGCGTTCCAGAGTTATTACCTCATAAAGGGCCACTGGTCAGAATTGCTAAAAATGGCCTGGTCATTAAGGTCAAAATAGGCTTAAAGGAGAGAAAACATCACTCCCTTACACAAAAGAGGTATGCTGGAGGATTTATAAAAGTATGGATTTCAGCGTTACTAGGGATCAGAAACATAAGAGCCACCTTCATAGAATGCAGCCTTAGTGCTGTGGAAAGTGGCTCTTTTACTTAAAAAGGCCCTGGGGGGCTGACAGGTCCTCCCTGCAGACGCTCCATTCTAGCATGGCGGGTCTGAGGCGCTCCTGATGTGGCGGTGCCGCAGCGGACTCTCTACCGGGAAGCGGCTCCCTGAGATGCTTATTATTGGCAGCCAATTGTGGAGCTCCCGGAAGGAAGAACGCCCTCATAGAACCGACGCCTGCGTTCTCCAGACACAACACAAATTATTACAGGAGGCTGCCTATGGACTGTAATCTCGGACTCCACAGACATGGCTGCATACAAGTACCGCGAGACTATGAGCTTCTTAAGCACGCGCACGGAAGGAGCCGCCCTTTCCCGTGGCTGAGCCTTTCCTGTGTGCACCATGAGGTATGTGCAGCGTAATTGGATCGGTTGCCATCCACGGGTTCTGGGCCGCCGTTACTCTTCTAACGTCTGTGTTTAGTGGCGAAAGGGGTACGGTTCTGCCGAGCTTCGTGTTGTGAGGGAAGATGCGGCGGCTTGTAAGCTCGGAGGATGGAGGCCTGTGCGGACATGGGCAGTCTGCTGCCGGCGACGGCAGCCATGGCCGCCAATATTGTGGCCTAGTATATCCCAGCAGTGCGTTCTCGCCTCTCTTGTCTGCTGGCTTGGCAGTGAGGGCCGTCCGTCCGTCGGTGGGGTGCTGGCCCGGCAGTGAGGGCCGTCCGTGGGGTGCTGGCCCGGCAGTGAGGGCCGTCCGTGGGGTGCTGGCCCGGCAGTGAGGGCCGTCCGTCCGTGGGGTGCTGGCCCGGCAGTGAGGGCCGTCCGTCCGTCGGTGGGGTGCTGGCCCGGCAGTGAGGGCCGTCGGTGGGGTGCTGGCCCGGCAGTGAGGGCCGTCGGTGGGGTGCTGGCCCGGCAGTGAGGGCCGTCGGTGGGGTGCTGGCCCGGCAGTGAGGGCCGTCGGTGGGGTGCTGACCCGAGACAGTTACACACAGGCAGACCGTTACATACACCCTCCTCCTTTCCGTAGTGTTTTTGGCATGCAAATCCGCAGTTAATCCACAGACCTTTTTGCACCTGCGGATTTGACTGACTCAATGTAAGTCAATGGGTGCAGAAGTGCTGCAGATCCGCACAAAGAAATGACATGCTGTGGAAAATAACTCTGTCCTGATTCAGAGTTTTTTTTTGGAAGCATGCACAATAATTCTGGATTTCCACTGACTTAAGGTACTGTCACACTTAGCGAAGTACCAGCGATCCCAACCAGCGATGCGACGCTGTCAGGATCGCTGGTACATCGCTAAGTGGTCGCTAGTGAGCTGCCACACAGGCAGATCTCACTAGCGACATCGCTGGGGACGGGGATCGCTACTTACCTGTCACACCAGGCGATCCTGCGTCCTCCCGCCCGGCTCCACGCGTCGCTCGTCCCTCCACAGGAAGCGCCACAGGAAGCTGACGACGAGAAACAGTCCTGAACGTTCTCGCGCGATCAGCGATAACCAGCGGGGGAGCCGGTCGTAGGTATCAGACAGAGATATTGCTAGCAATATCGCTATAACGTCACTAGTTATAGCGATATTGCTAGCGATATCTCTTAGTGTGACATGCCCTTAAGATTGCCTGAGCTCCCTCTGTGAATTTGGTGCTAATCCGTGCGGAAAAACCTGCGAATTTGCAACGTGTGCACATAGCCTTAGGGTGCCAATATCTATCCACAGCTAGGTAGTGATCAGATGGGGTTAAACCAGGGACCTGTTGGGTTATTCCATGGACATTATCAGTCTGTACATCTATTAGTATTTTTGTGTATTTCAACATTGTTTGGTCTTACACACTGGGTGGTTTGTTTTTTTTAGAAGTAACTTGTAAAATTTACAAATTTTAAGGGATTATGAGTCGCAATAATGTATGCTTAGTTCTCACTGGTGGTGTACCTACACCATCATTCACTGTGCTGCAAAGTTCTAAATACATTTGTCAGGCACATCAGTTACTTGGGAATCAGGCTCTCATGGCTAACAGTACACGGGAGTGGTGTGGGTAGAGATGGAAGTATTGGGTACACATAACGCCACAACTGTTCCTACTCTCAACCCCCCCAACTTCTGCCTGTACTTGGTCCCAGCTCTTGGTTTGTCTGCAGCACTGACTCCCAACAGTAACATACATTGCATGATTTGCTCAGCTCACTGGCTGCAGTGAGGCAATGAGACGTCCGTGCTTTAAAGACTAGGACAGCTGTGAGTATAAGTAATGATGTTATAAAACAAGAAAACGAATGTTCTGTTTTTTTTGTTTTTTTTTAAATAGTAGTAAAGTTTCTCGTGATACGCTGTATGAAGCAGTGAAGGAAGTACTGGTCGGAGCGAAGCGGAAGAAAAGAAAGTAAGTAGTCGTGTGCGGAGGAAAAGTATATTGGCATGTCCATCCAGGATATAACTAAAATCTTTCTCTGTTGAAAAATATATTAGAACATGGTAAGAAACCTCGGGAAATCTTTTAATTATCAATCCCTTCTTGGATGTTCTTATTAGTATTAGTATTTTATATAGCCCCATTAATTCCATGGTGCTGTGTAAATGGGATTGGATTACATCAAAACTCAAATCACTTACAGTAAACAAACTAGCAATGACAGACTGGTACAATTAACACTGTTTCTGAACCCCTTAACGACCGCTGATGCGCTTGTGCCTTAGGCCTGTTTCACACCATCAGTCAAAATCCGCCATTTTTGCAGAAAAACAGGTGTGTCTGTGTGTGTCTGTGTGTGTCTGTGTGTGTCTGTGTGTGTCTGTGTGTGTCTGTGTGTGTCTGTGTGTGTCTGTGTGTGTCTGTGTGTGTCTGTGTGTGTCTGTGTGTGTCTGTGTGTGTCTGTGTGTGTCTGTGTGTGTCTGTGTGTGTCTGTGTGTGTCTGTGTGTGTCTGTGTGTGTCTGTGTGTGTCTGTGTGTGTCTGTGTGTGTCTGTGTCTGTCTGTGTGTCTGTCTGTGTGTGTCTGTGTGTGTCTGTGTCTGTCTGTGTGTCTGTCTGTGTGTCTGTCTGTGTGTGTGTCTGTGTGTGTGTCTGTGTGTGTGTCTGTGTGTGTGTCTGTGTGTGTGTCTGTGTGTCTGTGTCTGTGTGTGTGTCTGTGTGTGTGTCTGTGTGTCTGTGTCTGTCTGTGTGTGTCTGTCTGTGTGTCTGTGTCTGTGTGTCTGTGTCTGTGTGTGTGTCTGTGTGTCTGTCTGTGTGTGTGTCTGTGTGTCTGTCTGTGTGTGTGTCTGTGTGTGTGTCTGTGTGTCTGTGTCTGTGTGTCTGTGTCTGTCTGTGTGTGTGTCTGTGTGTGTGTCTGTGTGTGTGTCTGTGTGTCTGTGTCTGTGTCTGTGTGTGTGTCTGTGTGTGTGTCTGTGTGTGTGTCTGTGTGTGTGTCTGTGTCTGTGTCTGTGTGTCTGTGTCTGTGTGTCTGTGTGTGTGTGTCTGTGTGTGTGTGTCTGTGTGTGTGTGTCTGTGTGTGTGTGTCTGTGTGTGTGTGTCTGTGTGTGTGTGTCTGTGTGTGTGTGTGTCTGTGTGTGTGTGTCTGTCAAAACGGTCCAGTAGCATCCGTTCACATCAGTTAACAACGGATCCACTTTCCGCCATTTTGGCGGATTTTAACTGACACAAAAAAACGGAAGTGTGAAACAGGCCTTAGCGCCGCTTTTTAACGGCGCTGAGAAATAAGTGTGTATAGTGCCCCCAGCTTTGCAATTTCTTCAGGGTCTCTGGTACAGGGGGTAGCTGAAACCCTGTAGAGCTTGATTCAGGTCAGTTTTTACTGGCCCCAGTGTTGCGATCCCTGAAAACAATCAATCTGTGGGATACATTGAATCGTTCCAGATCTATGACCTCATAAAGTACCAGTGGTCCGAATGATAAAAATTTGCTTGGTCATTAACTCCTTAACGACCATTGACTGATTTATCTGTCTTTGGATGTCTACCGTTTGTTGTGGGCTCCGGCGGAGAGCCTTCACCTTTTCAGGCACATGTTATCTGCTTGAACAGCTGACATGTGCCCAGCACAGTCGCAGGTGGAATTGCGATCCACCCTCTGCTATTAAGGCTGAGTTCACACGTGGCGTTTTTTTCGCGTTTCCGCGGCGGTTTTAACCGCGCGATTTTGCTGCGAAAACGCGAAAAATAAGCATCCCATGCATTCCTATGGGATTCCGCAATGCTGTGCTAATGCTGCGGTTTTTACCGCGGCGGAATCGCTTCGCGGTAAAAACCGCAGCATGCTCATTAATTTGCGGAATCGCGGCGATCCCGCACCCATAGGAATGCATTGTTCCGCTTGCTTCCCGCATGTGGCTGTGCACACCATGCGGAAAGTAAGCAGAACAATTGCGGATGGTACCCATGGTCCGGAGGAGACTGTCCTCCGGGCTTTGGGTACCATATCCCTGTAAAAAATAGAATTTAAAATAAAAAATATTGTTATTCTCACCCTCCGACGTCCCGCGCAGTCTTCCCGCTTCTCTCCACGCTCTCGTTCCCAGTAGTCCTTTGCAAAAATGCTTGCGATGACGTCCCTTCTCGCGGGATCGCAAAGTCTCGCGTTCATTCGCGCGACGTCATCGCGAATTGTCGCGATCCCGCGAGAACTGACGTCATCGCGGGCATTTTCGCAAAGGATTACTGGGAACGGATGCGCGGGATGTCGGAGGGTGAGAATAACACCGTTTTTTATTTTTTTTTTACATTCTATCTTTTACTACTGATGCTGCATAGGCGGCCTCAGTAGTAAAAAGTTGGTCACACTCGTCAAACACTATGTTTGACGAGTGTGACCAACCTGTCAATCAGTTCTCCAAGCGATGCTACAGATCGCTTGGAAAACGCTAGCATTTTGCAAGCTAAATACGCTTGCAAAATGCTAGTTTTTCCGCGGGAAAATCGCGGGAATTTAAAATGCGATTTTCCTGCGGACTGGAATTCCGGAATTCTCGCTGTAATTTCCGCGAGAGTTCCGGTACGTGTGCACTTAGCCTAACCCGATAAATGCTGTCAAATGCTGACAGCAGCATTTAGCTTGTGCTTTCGGCAATCGTTCTGGGAATCCGCCCACCGGTGTCCCCCATCACTTATCACCGGTGGGTTGGTATGACAACCTGGAGACCTCTACTATGGTTGTCACTGCTGGCTTGCTGTGAGCGCCACCCAATGGTCGGCGCTCAGCAAGTGAGTAATTCGGCTACATATAGGCAAACCGATCATCGCCTGTATGTAGCTGAGCTGATCGAGTTATGGCAGCTTCTAGTCTCCCATGGAGACTATTAACCCCTTAACGACAGAGGTATTTTTGGTTTTTCATCTTTTGCTCCCCTTCTTCCCAGAGCCATAATTTTTTTTTTTTGGTCAAAATGGCAATGTAAGGGCTTCTTTGCAGAACAAGTTGCACTTTTGAACGAAGACATTGGTTTTACTATGTTGTGTACTAGAAAACGGGGGAAAAAAATTCCAAGTGCGGTGAAATTGCAAAAAAAAGTGCAATCCCACACTTGTTTTATGTTTGGCTTTTTTACTAGGTTCATTAAATGCTAAAACTGACCTGCCATTATGATTCTCCAGGTCATTACGATTTCAGACAACAAGCATGTCTAGGTTTTTTTTTTTTTTTTTTTTTTTTTTTTTTTTTTTTTTACCAAAGTGGTGAGAAAAAAAAAAATCTAAATGCAAAAATAACCTCTGGTCAGCAAAGGGTGAAGTACCAAACTGGCTCTGCCACTAAGGGGTTATGGAGTTGTGCAACAAACAAAAGCATATTTCAATAAACAGATATTGAAATAAAAATACTCCACAATTGAATGTTTTATTTTCTAATTCTTATACTAAGGTCCTATAAATGTGCCCCAATGTAATGTGATATACCACATCTCCTGGGCATGGGAAGAAGCAAAAGTATACAGATATTGCAGAATGGGTTCACAGCTGATTCTTTCTTTGAGGTATTATATTTTTCCCTGCTTGTTTGAAACAATAATCAGCTGTGACTCCCTTCTGTCCTGTCTATTACACCGCTTCCTCCCCTGCACAGGAGATCTAGTAGGATCAGACCGTATACCTGCACGGTCAGACACAGCCACTAGACATTACACAGCAAGTGCACATTTATCCGCACAAGAACATCCACAAAAAAAACAAATGCAGTGAAATTCCAGTTTTGTTTTTTTTATTTCCAGCATGTTCACTAAATGTTAAAATTGACCTGCCATTATGACAGGTCATTACTCATAGATACCAAACATGTGTAATTTTTTTTTTTTTTTAAGTACTAAAAAATCCAAAGTTTAAAAAAAAAAAAAAAAAAAATTGCGCCATGTTCCGAGACCCATAGTGTTAAATTCTTTTGTGATCTGTAGCTGGGTGGGTTATTTTTTGCATGATGAGCTGACTTTATTGATATGGTTTTGGTGTAGATACAATGTTTTGATCGCCCATTATTGCATTTTAATGTAATGTTGCGGCAACAAAAAAATTGTAATTCTGTAGTCTTGCCTTTTTCTCGTTACTCCGGATTATTTTTTATATATTGATCAGGCAATTCTGAACTCAGCGATACCAAATGTGTGTTTTTTTTTTTTGTTTTTTTTTTGTTTTTTTTTTTATGGTTTTATTTTGAATGGGGAGGGGGGATAGACTTAAAGTTGTATTTTATTTTTTAAAACTTTTACTTTTCACTTACTAAATTGGTCTCCATGGGAGACTAGAAGTTGCGATCAGCCCTGCTCTGTGTAGCAGAAATGCTCACTATTTCATCATTTGCAACACTCCAAAAAAAAGTAATAGTATCTACCTCAAAACGGTGTCAAATAAAAAGTCGGCCACCCAAAAAAGATCGCATGGCACAATCAACACAAAACTAAGTAATTATTGCGAAAATAACAATAAAGGGGGTGCATCTTATTGTCCAAATGTACTTGCCAAGGGTCAGGCAATTCTGCTGGGTAGAGGGCGCTGCAGGGCGATGATCTGACTCCCATCCCAGACCTGTTTCTGTGATGCAGGGGGGCTCCGCCGACATTTTGAGAAAGCCCGGAGCCCCCCATTGCTGCAGTGTGATGGCCTCCAGGAAAATGGTGGCCGGAAGCAGCACATGTGCAGATTGAGATCTTTCGGTGACCCCCAGCGTTACCTATCCCTCCCCACCCACCCCCACCACCGGTAAGCTGAATTCGAACCTAGACTGATTCCCATTTGACGCATTAATTTTTTTCCCCTATTTTCCTTCTGAAAATTTGGGGTGCATCTTTGTCCGAAAAATAGTAGTTTCTAGTGTCATAAGGGCAGTTTCTTTAGCATTTCCCCTCAACGCTCCACTTAGCTACCATGGTAACTCGACACCACATAATCACAGGATTGCCAATAAGAGCTGGTGCAATCAGCAAATGCTCAATCTAATTGCCACTGTCGGTGATTGACTGCGGCATAATAAATTATTTTATAAAGTGCCAAAATTCTGCCGCACTTTGCAATTGAACTGGGACATATACAGACAATGTTACATTAGGAGTGAGGGCCTTGCTTGCATTCTACCAGGAAATGGGGGGGGGGGGGCACAATAGGGAAAAAGTCCAGCAATTGTTTTGGGGGGGGGGGGCACAATAGGGAAAAAGCCCAGCAATTGTTTTGGGGATTTTCATATAAAGCTGCGTGATCCAGTTATCAGCCAGTATGTTTAAGTGCAATTATCAGATGCAGTTATGTGCATGGAGGGTGTGGAGACAGATGAATGGGAGGGAGCAGATTCTGAATAATGTTTAGGAGGTAGCATGGAAGTTAGGTTAGTGAGTTGAGGCGATAGGCTTGTTTAACCCCTTAGTGACAGCGATACATCTATTTACTGACCTGTGATAAGAGACTAGCATCCCCTGATGGGTGTCAATCCTGTAGCTGTCAGATGTACACTATAGCTGACAACTTGCTGCATCAGCCACGATAAATGATGGCACAGATTATGGTTTAACCCCTTAAATTCTGTCAATAGTGATTATGGCATCTAGATGGTTAACGGTGGTGGCTCCCTCTTTAACCCTATCAGCACCCTGATGTTAGCCATGGCAGTTCACAGTCAAATAATGGCCTTAAAGTCTTTCAGCTATAGGGGCTTTTTCAGAAGTTATCAAAATTTGTGGTGAAAATAAAAAGAATATTTAGAATTGAGTCCTCAGTCGTTGATAACTTTTAATGGCTGACTGAAAAGATGGTGACAAACTGCAAGCTTTCGAGACTACTCAGGTCTCCATCAGGTTAGACTAATACAACATCTGAAGAATCACATATTTATACATAAAACAGCACAGAAATAACGCAATAGATAAGACACTACTTTGAAGAACCTGAATATAAGACATACAGTATTTTCAGTTGTTTCACACTTCTGTTAATTATGTAATTCCACGTGTGTTAATTCATAGTTTTGATGCCTTCAGAGTGAATCTACAATTTTCTCTAGTCACCTTCCACGACAGCCACCTTGGAGGTTGTCTCCCCGCCCTAATAGGGGACAGGAACACAAAGAGGTTAAATAACCCTCCCCTTCCTGCTACCTCAGTGTTTTTCCTGTCCCCAATCGGGGCATGAAGAGGTCACAAGGGGCTGCTGTGGCCAGCGAGCGGAGCCCCTAGGTACTCACAGAAGCTGGGCAGCCGAGGTCGGGGGGTTCACCTCTCCTCCTCTGTGCTGCTCCCGTCTCCACCGCTGGTGTGACTCGGGACGTGGCCGCCCCTCCTGCGCCCTCCGGGGTAAAGCGGGGCGGTATGGTGCCTGCCGGGATCCTGCACAAGCTCCCCGGCTTCCTCCCAGCACTGCATTGGGCTGCGCGCATGTCAGAGGGGGCGGGCAGTCGACCGGAAGTAGCGGTGATGCGCACTTCCAGTTTGCGGCCTCCGGCGTCCTGTATAGGGGAAACGCGCGCCGGCACCCGGGGAGACCCGGGAAACGAATACAATGGCAACGGGGATTGAGCAACAATCCTCCCCGGGGGAGGAGCACCCAGTGAATGAACGCCACACCACCCTTAAAAGGGTGGAGCAGCTCCAGGTAAGTGCAGTGTGTCTGTGTGTGCAGATATGGACGGTGAGAAGCCCTCAGCTGCAGCATCTGCGGAGCCCAGCGTTCCCCCTCCTACAGTGAGTAGCAGGGCCGGTCCCTGGCTTGTCAAACAAATTGGTGGCACAGGTATGAGTAAAGCCTTCTCTTCTTGCAGGAAGACCAGGCCTCTGCCCCTAAAAACCCCCGCAAGTGTGGTATATGTGGTGCCAGGTTTCCAGTTATGCCAGTCTTGTACGCAAAATATCCTGCGTACCGAGCAACCCTCTCTGACAGCATAAAGACTCTCATTAGACAGGAGGTTCAGACCTCCATAGCGGCCCAAACCCCGGCCCAGGGCCCTGCCCCAAAAAAGAGGAAGAGGGCACCTATAGAAGCCGACTCAGACTCGGGAGAGGCCCGTTCCTCGCGGTCGGAGGATATTTGGGAAAATGAGGGCTCCACGTCCACCTCCAGTCATGATGCAAAAAAATACTATTTCTCCTCTGAGGATATGGAAGAGTTGGTCTCCATGGTATGAAATACCATGGGATTGGAGGAGGAGGAAGAAGTCAGGCGCTCAGTCCAGGATGAGTTGTTTGGAGGGTTGAAGCCCAGAGGTAGAAAGGGTTTCCCGGTTCATGGGGTTAAACAGGATTTAATAGCACAGGAGTGGTCCTCCCCTGAGAAAGCACTTACGGTGCCCTCTGGGCTAAGAAATCGGTTTCCCCTAGAAGGTGATAGTTCCATTTGGGAGATCCCTAAGATAGACGTCCAAGTGTCTAAAGTCACTAAGAAGACATCCTTGCCCTTTGAGGATGCCTCCCAACTGAAGGATCCGATGGATCGCAAAATAGAAAGCCATCTTAAAAAATCCTGGGAAGCTTCTACGAACCTGCTCAAAGCAAATATTGCATCCACCTGTGTAGCCAGATCTTTGTTTCTCTGGCTACGTATGTTGGAAGACCACCTGTCGGGGGGTACCCCAAGAGAGGAAATCTTAGACTCCCTGTCAATCCTCCAGAAGGCAACAGGCTATTTAACTGACGCTTCAGGAGAAACGGTACGGGTGGCAGCAAGGTCCCTAGTCATTTCAAACTCGGCCAGGAGAGCCTTATGGCTGAAGTCATGGGGAGGCGACATCACCTCCAAGATGAAACTATGTGCCATCCCCTTCCAGGGACGCCACGTGTTCGGGCCGGTCCTGGATGATATCCTTAAGAAGGCTTCTGACAAGAATGTCACTACTGGAACAGAAACCCACCAAAAGGCAGTTTTTTGGTCCCTCAAGGGAACAGATCTCTCAAAGGACATTCAGAGGAAAGGGCAAAACGGGTCGCTGGAGCTACCCGAAAGGGGCTAAAGGAAGAAACATCCTTGTGCCCCAACAGCAGCAGCCCCCGGAGAAGCAGTGACTCCCCGGGTAGGGGGTTGACTCACCCAGTTTTTCTCCCAATGGCAGGCCACGACCTCGAACCAGTGGGTCCTGCACACTATACAATTTGGGCTGAAACTGGAGTTCGAGCACCCCCCCCCCCCCCCCACATACCCTAAAGATTACCACAACGCAATCCCCAAGTCTGCAAAAAATTCTGTGGCTTCAGATAGAAGA
This sequence comes from Dendrobates tinctorius, assembly GCF_039654945.1. Taxonomy (NCBI): domain Eukaryota; kingdom Metazoa; phylum Chordata; class Amphibia; order Anura; family Dendrobatidae; genus Dendrobates; species Dendrobates tinctorius. The sequence continues at coordinate 15,599,948 of NW_027361713.1, read as the reverse complement.
ACTGCTACGGGAAGAAGTGGTCTCGTATGTACCTTCACAAGAGGAGGGCAGGGGACATTATTCTCGCCTGTTCCTGATAGAGACCCTCAGGAAAATACAGGCTCATAATAAATCTAAAGCCCCTGAACCACTTCATCAAGTACCGAAGGTTAAAGATGGAGTCAGTGAGATCAGCAATTCCTCTTATTGGATGAGCCTGGCAGATGGCGGCAATAGATCTAAAGGACGCGTATTATCATGTTCCCATTCATCCAGACCACCGGAAGTTTGAGGTTTGTGGTTGCCCACGACCGAGGGATCAGCCACCTTCAGTTCAATGCCCTGCTTGTTTGGGGTATCCCCAGCACCAAGGGTGTTCACGAAGATCATGAAGGAAGCAGTCATCTCCATTTGGCTTCAGGGGATATGCATTGTACCGTGTCTAGACCATCTGCTGATCGTCGCCCCTTCAGTAAACCGGCTGAACCAGGACGTATCAAGAACCCTACAGATACTCGAAACCCTAGGGTGGATACCAAATCCCCAGAAGTCGGCCCTCTATCCTTCCCCGAGGAAAAAATTCTTGGGGATTCTCTTGGATTCAGAAAAGAGGACGTCCTTTCTTCCCGAAGATCGTCAAAAAGACCTCTTCGGCAGAAGATAATCCGATTTAGAGCCCAAAGGGCACCGATGGTGAGGGACGCCATGTCCATCCTGGGTTCCCTGACAGCGTGCATTCAGGCGGTGTCCTGGGCACAAGCTCTTACGCGAGTCTTCCAGTCGTATGTCCTGATAAACATGAAAAAATATCCAAACAACCTGTCAAAAAGGGTTCTACTTCCGCTACACGTAAAAGCGACCCTCTGGTGGTGGCTGAACTACCGAAACCTGAACCGAGGAGTAAGCTGGGATCAGCTTCCCCTAAGAAAATTATGTACCGACGCCAGTCTGAGAGGCTGGGGAGCTGTGGTCGAGGATTCATACTTCCAGGGGCAGTGGCCCCAGAACATAAGATCCAGATCTTCGAACCTAAGGGAATTGACGGCGGTGGAAGAGTCACTGAAGGCCGCATCAACCCTTGTCAGGAACCATCATGTTCGGGTATACTCCGACAACGTGACCACGGTGGCATACCTCAGACACCAGTGGGGCACAAGGTACACCAGTCTAAAGAAGGTGGCAGCAAGGATCTTCCTCTGGGCGGAGAATCACCTGTTATCCATTTCTGCAGTACACCTGAAGGGCTCGGAAAACATCCAGGCAGACTTCCTGAGCAGGAAGGACGTCCATCCAGGAGAATGGTGTCTAAACCAAGCAGTCTTCCAGGCTCTAGCCTCGAGATGGGGAGACCCAGAGGTCTACCTATTTGCGAATGCGCAAAATACAAAAGCAGCGACCCATTTCTCCCTCAGTCCCACGTATGGCGCCCAGGGGACGGATGCTTTTGCCCATCCATGGGTCTTCAGACTGGCCTACGCCTTTCCACCAATCCCGATGCTGGCAAAAACATTACAAAAGATCAGAGCGGACGGGGTCACGACAATCCTGGTGGCTCCCATGTGGCCAGGACGAAGCTGGTACAGCGCTCTGTTGGACATGGCCCAGGAAGGTCCCTGGCTTCTACCCCAGAAGACCGACCTCCTTTTTCAGGGTCCATTACTACACCCGAACCCAACCAAGCTATGTCTAGCAGCTTGGTTATTGAGGCCAACATTCTGAGAGCCAAAGGGTTGTCGGATGAGGTAATCCGGACCCTTCAAAAAAGCAGAAAGCCGGTAACGAATGCAATTTACGGCAAAATATGGAAAAAATTTTCCTCCTGGTGCATTCCGGTGGCCCCTGACCCCACCCATCCAAATATTGCCCAAATACTAGATTTCCTGCAGAAAGGGTTGGATCTAGGGCTTACTCCAAGCATGTTTAAAGTTCAGGTGTCTGCCCTTAGTTCCTTTTTTTGACCAAGACCTAGCCAAACGCCGCTGGGTCAAGTGGTTCATGACAGCGGCAGGCAGAATTCGCCCTTCACTCCCTAATCGGGTTCCTCCCTGGGATCTTAATTTAGTATTCAATAGCCTAACACAGGCCCCGTTTGAGCCCCTGTCGGAGATCCCATTTAAAATGCTTACACTCAAAACAGTGTTTCTTGTGGCAATCGCATCAGCTACACGGGTGGGGGAGCTACAGGCCCTTTCGGTACAGGAACCTTACCTCCTACTCAATTCAGACAGTACTACGCCTAGACCCCCCTCCTTTATGCCCAAGGTGTTTTCAGACTTTCACAGAAGCCAGGATATCGTGTTGCCCTCATTTTGCTTAAATCCTTCTAACCCGAAGGAAGGAAAGTTTCATACCCTGGGTGTCCGCAGGGTGGTTCTCCGTTACCTCGAAGCAACCAGGGATTTGAGAATCGATCAGAACCTGTTCCTTCAGTATTCAGGAAGAAATAAGGGGAAGAAAGCGGCAAAGAACACGATAGCGGGCTGGATCAAGCAGTCCATCTCTCTGGCATATTCAAGACCTCTCTCTCCTCCAGAGTCGTTAAAAGCCCATTTCACTCGATCAGTCGCTACGTCATGGGCAGCAAGAGGAAATGCGTCTTCAGAGCAGATCTGCAGAGCGGCCACCTGGTCCTCTGTGCACACCTTTACTAGACACTATAGACTGGATTTCAATAGGGATCTGACATTCGGCAGACGCGTCTTGCAAGCCGTAGTCCCTCCTTAGTAAATTAACGTTGGCATGACTCCAAGGTGGCTGTCGTGGAAGGTGACTAGAGAAAATAGAATTGGACTTCCCGGTAATTCGGTTTCTAGGAATCTTCCACGACAGCACTAATTTCCCTCCCGATATGATGTATTTACCTGATTCCTGCTCTACTGGCGGTAACTATTCATGCTAGTATGTTCAGAAAAAACACTGAGGTAGTAGGAAGGGGAGGGTTATTTAACCTTTGTGTTCCTGTCCCCTATTAGGGCGGGGAGACAACCTCCAAGGTGGCTGTCGTGGAAGGTTCCTAGAAACCTAATTACCGGTAAGTCTAATTCTGTTTTCATAGTCATAAAAATAAAGAAAACTCTTTTGAGAAGGTGTGTCCAAACTTTTGGTCTGTACTGTATGTGTGTGTATGTTTGGCTTAGGCTATTAAATGGTCCAAGTTGTGAACTGCAAAACATTTAACTGTATTAAAGTCCCTGAGTAGTGTGAATTTTTACGAAGGTGAACAACTCATTGCCTGGCCACTCCCACTGTTTCAGTAGCTGATCATGTTGATAAGAAGCACATACCACTAGCAAAGGCTGTATGTATGCTTGAGCTTGCTTGGAGGATGGCTAGATCATAGGGTCCAACCAACCCCCTCCCCCTGCATTTTTGCCAAGCTGCAAAGGCAAAGCGGCCTGTTAAAGTGCTCAGTTCAGTCAGCGGTGTTGTCATGCCACTGGTCTGAACTGTCATTCTTTAGGAGCTCTGAATGTACTTTGACTTGTATCACAAGGGGCTGTTATAAGGATTGTGCACTTTCTCTTGAAACTTTACATTATTTTAAATGCCAAAAATGTCAGATGTGCACTGTGGGGGGGGTTGTGATGAACATGTCGGTGTTGTGTGCAATAGCTACGTTGCTCATTCCAGCCTTACTGTCTTCACTAGGTTTCTGCAGACTGTGGAGCTTCAGATCAGCCTTAAAAACTACGACCCTCAGAAAGACAAGCGTTTCTCTGGAACAGTCAGGTTTGGACACTCCTAATCTCACCCAGATTTTGCCTTTCATATACCTCCTATTTTTTTTTTTTTATTTTTTTTTTTTTTCCTTTTGAGGAGTCATTTTGGCAAACATGGGTAGTTCAGTTACCTTGATCAAAAGGCTGGCTGGACGGACCCCCACCCTGGGTCTTAAAATACGAGGGAAGGTGTGTTGTGTTTTTTTTTTTTTTTTTGTCATCAAACACACACCGAATAATACTTTGGTATTATGCAAGGTTTGTACTAGATGTAACTTCTTGTATCTTTTTTTTTTTTTCTAGTACCCTAAAGCGTTTGCTACGTGCTAGAGTACAGAGAACGTTTTGTCTTTTAAATCTGTTTCTACCTTGAGTAGAGCTTCTAAGCACTGAAGCTGATTTGGAATAGCTGGGGTGCACTCTGTGGATAATGCTAGTCAGCTTCATTGCCACTGTACTCTGGATGCTATTGAAAGGTTATTTTGTATAGTGGCATCAGCAGCGCATGTTTATGGCACTATAATGTGAAAAAAAAAAAAAAAAGTAGTAAGACTTGAGTGCTATTGCCATTCAAAGAAGCTATGATTATTTACTATAGCACTATTTATTCCATGGTTTTACATGTGAGGAGGGGTATACATAATAAAAAAACAAGAACAGTAATCTAAACAATACAAGTCAAGACTGGTACAGAAGGAGGTCACTGCCTGTGAGGGCTCACAATCTACAAAGAAAGAGGTAAGGGTAGAGCTGGTCGTACAGTGGTTTGGTGGATCGGCTTGTCTCAAGAGGTAGGTCTTCAGGTTCCTTTTGACGGTTTCCATGGTAGGCAAGAGTCTAATAAGTTGTAGAGGGCTCCAGAGTAAGGGGGATGCGCAAGAGAAATTTTGTATGCAATTGTGGGAAGAGGAGATAAGAGGGGAGTTGAGAAGGAGATCTCTTGAGGATAGGAGGTTGCGAACAGCTAAGTACAGGGAGACAAGGTCGCATATATAGCAGGCACAGGTTCTGGATGGCTTTGTGTCTTAAGATTTTGATCTGGAGTCTTTTTGGGTAATTGGGAGCTAGTGAAGGGATTGACATAGGGGAGAGGCTGGGGAATAGCAGAGGGACAGGTGGATTAGTCCGGCAGCAGAGTTTAGAATAGATTGGAGTGTTCTAGGGGAGGCTACAGAGCAAGTGGTTGCAGTAGTCAAGGCGGGAGAGGAGGGCATGGACTAGGGTTTTTGCAGATTCTTGGATGAAGAATGTACAGAACCGGGAAGTATTTTTGAGCTGAAGAGTAAAGGACTTGGATATGTGGTTTGAAGGAGAGATCGGAGTCGAGGATTACTCTGAGGCAGCGAGCTTGTGGGACTGGGGAGAGTGAGCAGCCATTTACTTTAATGGATAGGTCGCCTCTTCAAATCGCACCTCACAACCTGTGCACTTGACCCCATCCCACTTCCTCACCACCACACTTATCCCATCCCTAACCCACCTCTTCAACCTATCGCTAATGTCCGGTACCTTCCCTTCTGCTTTTAAACATGCCACAATCACGCCTGTCCTTAAAAAGCCAGCTACTGCCCAATATCACTGCTGCCATTTGCTTCCAAACTCCTGGAGCTGCACGTCCACACTGAACTTTCCTCCCACCTCTCATCTAAGGCTATGTGCACACTAGTTTTAGGTGCTATGGATTTTACCACGCGGATTTGGAAAAATCTGCAGGTAAATCCACAGGTCAAAAGACCAGTGGATTCAAGATAAAAAGCGGACGGCACCGCTGTTACCGTGTAACTTCAAATGATGTGCGGCATGCAGAAGCCCAGCAGCTGGGAATCACGGGTGCCAGACCTGGAAACAGTCAATCCTGGGAATCCATGCAAAGAGAAAAGGTCGCACTCATCGAAATGGAAGTTTCACTGATTTATTGACATATCATGAACATGTCAAGTCGGGGGAGTGACATAAGGAGTGCAAGAAAGGCTGACAACGGCCGTTTAGCGCTGCTCGAGTGCTTCAACGGGTCCGTTGTCGGCCTTTCTTGCACTCCTTATGTCACTCCCCCGACTTGACATGTTCATGATATGTCAATAAATCAGTGAAACTTCCATCTCGATGAGTGCGACCTTTTCTCTTTGCATGGAGACCAGTGGATTAGCTTGCAGTTTAGCCCTGCGGTTTCACACCTCTACAATGGAGAAGGTGTGAAACTGCTGCAGATTCCGCACAAAGAATTGACATGCTGCGGATTTGAACCCGCGGAAAAATCCGCAGCATGTGCACAGTGTTTTTCAGTTTACCGTTGAAAACAATGGTACTGTACAACGCGGCTAAATCTGCTGCGGACCCGCAGAGCCCGAAACGCTGCGGATCCGCAGCAGAATCTGCAACGTGTACACATAGCCTAACTGGTCTACAATCTGGTTTCCGCCCCATCACTCCACTGAGACAGCCCTGACCAAATTTACTAACGACCTACTTACAGCCAAAGCAAACGGACAATACTGTATACTCCTGCTTCTAGACCTGTCCTCTGCATTTGACACAGTTGACCACTGCCTCCTACTACAGATCCTCTCCTCCTTTGGCATCAAAGACTTCGCCCTATCCTGGATCTTCTCATACCTCTCAAACTGCACGTTCAGCGTCTCCCACACTACCTCCTCATCCCACCCTCTCTGTTGGAGTCCCCCAAGGCTCTGTTCTATGACCCCTACTCTTCTCAATCTATACACTTGGCCTGGGGCAACTCATAAAGTCCCATGGATTCCAGTACCACCTTTATGCTGACGACACTCAGATCTACCTCTCTACTGTCCAGAATCCCGGAGTGTCTATCAGCCATATCCTCCTTCTCCTCTCGCTTCCTCAAGCTCAATGTGGACTCCTCTTTACTCCATCTCACAGATCTTCCTTACCTGACCTATCTATCACAATTAAAGGGGTTGTCCGGGCTTTTCACATAATCTCAGTGCATATCTGGGCTGCAGAATGTTGACAATAAGTAATTTACCTTCTGTCACCAGTTTGCACGGTTTTGTAGTTATCTTCAGAACGTCCGGGGGGGGGGGGGGTGTTCTGACATTGAAATGAGAACTGGTCGTTTCCTCCTCACTAGTTTCACTTTCCATAGATCACTGTTCAGCGTGTGTCTGGGGGAGGAGCAGCTGGGTGGTTCTGCTCTCTGCACTGAGGCTGGGGGAGGATTTGTTACTGTGTGAGGAGGTTTGTTCCATGTGGTCGGGGAGGGCCTGTTGCTATGGAGGGTGGGGTTGTTGCTATAGAGGGCAGGATTTTAGTATAGTAGGTGGAAACTACCAGTTCTCATTTCAGTGCCAGAACACCCCCCCCCCCCCCCCGGACGTTCTGTTCAGAAGCATCTGAAGAGATCTACAAAACAGTGCAAACTGGTGACAGAAGGTAAATTACTTATTTTCACCATTCTGCAGCCGAGATATGCACAGAGATTATGTGAAAAGCCCGGACAACCCCTGTAATGGCCTCACGCTTTCCCCAGTACCGGAAGTCAGCTTCCTCGGAGTAACCCTTTTGACTCTGCCCTGTCCTTCAAACCACACATCCAAGCTCTTTCTACATCCTGTTGCCTCCAGCTCAAAAATATTTCCAGAATCCATCCTTTCCTCAACCCTCAATCTACTAAAATGCTTGTGCACGCCCTCATCTCCCGCCTCGACTACGGCAACATGCTTTTCTGTGGTCTCCCTGCTAACACCCTCTCACCTCTCCAGTCCATCCTTAACTTTGCTGCTTGACTAATTCATCTCCTCGCTACTCCTCCGCTTCTCCCCTCTGCAAATCTCTTCACTGGCTCCCATTCCCTCAGTGTATCCAGTTCAAATTAGTAATACTGACCTACAAGGCCATCTATAACTTGTCTTCCCCCATATGTCTCCGATCTAATCTCTCAATACCTTCCTCACGTAATCTCCGATCCTCCCAAGACCTCCTTCTCTCCTCCACACTTATTTGCTTCTCACCCAACCGCCTCCAAGACTTCTCCCGAATAGCCCCCATCCTCTGGAATTCTTTGCCCCAACATGTCCGACTATCGACCACATTCGGATCCTTCAGACGGAACTTGAAAACCCACCTCTTCAAGAAAGCCTACAGCCTGCAATGACCCCACTACCGCCTCACCATCACTGGAGCTGCTGCAACCCTCCAACCTACTGTCTCCTTCCCCACCATCCTGTAGCATGTAAGCCCGAAAGGGCAGGGTCCTCTCCCCTCTGTATCAGTCTGTCATTGTAAGTTTGTTTACGGAAAGTTATATCTGTAATTTGTATGTAACCCCTTCTTATGTACAGCACCATGGAATCAATGGTGCTATATAGACAAATAGGTCCTTTGGGAGTGTTCGAGGGGGGTGGGGATGAAATCTGTTTTGTCCATATTAAGTTTAAAAATCTACTGGAGAAGGATGAAATGGCAGACAGACCTTGTGGGATTCTGGTTCGTAGGGTGCTGATATGTGGTCCAGAGAGGTAGATCTGTGTGTCAGCAGCATAGAGGTGGTGATGCTGAAAGCCATGAGTTTCTATGAGCTGTTCCAGGCCGAAGGTGTATGATCACAACTGGAAGCTAAAGGGACATTGTCCCCCACTCTGTGACGAAGTCCTAGTTCTCAAGTATCACTACCAGTAGGATTTTCTCTCTTTTCTGATCAAGTTTTGAAAATGATTGTATGCTTTAAACAAGGAGTTCTCTAATCTTACTGTATCTTCAGGCTAAAGTCTACACCAAGACCCAAATTTTCAGTTTGTGTTTTGGGAGATCAGCAGCACTGTGATGAGGCAAAGGCAGTTGAATTGCCCCACATGGACATAGAAGCCCTTAAGAAGCTGAATAAGAACAAAAAAATGGTGAAAAAGCTGGGTGTGTGATCATATTACTTTTTATTGGCAATGATATTTATATTGGTCAAGTGATTTAAGGTTTTGAGTTAAAAACCGTTATGAGTCATTCAGACTTAATGGCTATAACCCTTTTTCTTCACAGCGAAGAAATACGATGCATTTTTAGCATCTGAATCATTGATCAAGCAGATTCCTCGTATCTTAGGACCTGGTTTGAACAAAGCTGGCAAATTTCCTTCCTTGCTAACACACAATGAAAACATGGTGGCAAAAGTCGATGAAGTCAAGTCCACCATCAAATTCCAGATGAAAAAGGTAGAGTGGGTTTACTGTTAGGCTTTGTGGTGATTTATTAAAAAGGTTGTCCACTACTTGGACAACACCTTTTCAATCATTGTTTTTCCCTTGTAAAATGGCACACTCTTGGTGGTTCCAGCGATGTCTGCACTGGTCATGCGATCCCTGTCATGCTCTGCAATGATCATGCAATCTTCTCCCCCCACTTTTGCTGTAATTGACATCCAGAGGAAGTGAGGGCTGCAACTGCTCAATTCCTCCAGATGCCTGATTTGTCTGAAGGCAGGGGTGGTGAAGTGTCCACTGATTGGCCATGGGGATCACTTGACATGACGGTGTGACATGAACCATGTCTCCCATGCCAATTCTGACTTTTCGTAGCAGTGTCGGGGCTGTGGAGTCAGTAAACCAAACCCCTGACTCCTCAATTTCAATGACTCTGACTCTCTCATACATGGCTCATGTTTAAGTGTTAAATTTACTGTAGTAAAATGCGAACATCAAGCTTTTAATCATTATTGGTGTTAATGTGTGCAAACTGTAAAGCGCTGCAGAATGTTAGTGCTATATAAAAATTATACAATCAAGTCATTTAGCTAGAACATAAAATATGTTTATTGAAATACAACTTTAGAGCAAAAAAAACTTTTGCATATTTACAATGTATTACACACCATGCAGTAAGTGGGGGGGGGGGGAAACCATTTTCAACAAAAACGTATTGAATAACATTTGTGCAGTCTATGAATTTGCTCTGAGAAATATTCTCTCCATCAGATCCTCCTTCATTGATGACCTCAAATCTGACGTAATTATTTTAAGGCTAGAGTACAATATCTCTACACTAACTTGGATGGGTGGCAAAGCGGTAACCACATGGGAAACATCCCTTAAGGGTATGTGCACACGTTGCGGAATCATCTGCAGATTTTTCCGCAAGGAATCTGCAGAATCCGCAGGTCAAAATGCCTGCGTTTTACCTGCAGATTTCTAGCAAATTTAGTGTGGATTTCGCCTGCTTTTACACCTGCAGATTTCTAGAATGGAATAGGTGTAAAAAACGATGCGGAATCCGCACAGAAAATTGACATGCTGCGGAAATTCAACCGCTGCGTTTCCACTGAATTTTCCACAGCATGTGCACAGCGGTTTGTTTTCCATAGGATAACATGGTACTGTAGATCCCTTGGAAAACTGCTGCAGTTCTGCAGGGCCAGATCCGCAAACAAATCTAACGTGTGCACATATCCTAACAATTTCAGGGTATAAAGGAATTGCCTTGTGCAGTCAGTTTATTGAACTCTTCTACTACTTTGAGAGAAGTGAAAAATGTTGCTGAAATATGGCCAATCTGTTTTCTATGGGAGTGGAATCTTTTTCCCTGCGGCAACACTTTGCCTGCTCCCTGTCGACCAAATACTTTCCGAAATCAAACTCCTGCTGAGGATGAAGGATAGGCTGGCAGCAGCAGCACTGGCAGGACCTGAGTCCTCTTGCTCTTGGCTGTCCTGTAGCCAACTCATCCTAACTGCTACCTCAGAGTTTCTTTTCATTTAGTAATCTGTTGATCATCCTGCAATATACGATGACTCAGGTCCACATAAACAGCTACCAGAAGAATTTTATTTTCTAATAGCAGTAACTCTCTCCGTCTTTCATTGAATAATTATAATTTCTTAATTATATAGCGCTAACATGTTCCGCAGCACTTTACAATAAAACGGGGGCATGTACAGACAATAAATTCAATACAAGTTAAGACAATTTAAACAGTGACATTAGGAGTGAGGTCCCTGCTCGCAAGCTTACAATCTGCAAGGAAATAGGGGGGGGGGACACAGTAGGTGAAAATTGCTTGTTGTTTCAGGTCTGGCAATTATAATAAATGTATAAATATATTAAGCTGCATGATCCTGTCATCAGCCCGTGTGTTTAAGTGCAATAGTCATGTATCAAGTGCAGTTATGTGCATGGATGATGTGGAGACAGATGAATAGTAGGGTGCTGATTCAGAATAATATTTGGATGGAGGGAACAGGGCAAAGTTAGTTTACTGAGTAGTTGATGTGGTAGGCTTGTTTGAAGAGATGGGTTTTCAAAGCGTGCTTGAATAGTTCTGGGCTAGGTATCTGTCTGATCGTCGGGGGAAGTGCATTCCGGAGAGCTGGCGCAGCACGAGAGAAGTCTTGGGAGATGGAGGTGTGAGGTTCGGCTTACGGGGGATGTTAGTCTTAGGTCATTTGTAGAACTGAGGGCACGTGTAGGGCGATAGACAGATGAGAGAGGAGATATAAGGCGGTGCAGAACTGTGGAGAGCTTTGTGAGAGAGTTTATACTGGACCCTGTAGCGAAAAGGTAGCCAGTGTAATGACTGGCACAAGATGGAAGCATCGGTGAAGCGGCTGGACAGAAATATGACCCTGGCTGCCGCATTCAAGATGGATTGGAGAGGAGAAAGTTTTGAAAGAGGGAGAAGACCGATCAGAAGAGTTGCAGTAGTCCATACAAGAATGAATAAGAGTGACAGTAAGAGTCTTGGCAGTTTCAAAGGTGAGAAAAGGTCGGATTCTGGAGATGTTTTTAAGATGCAGGTGACAAGAGCGAGTGAGTGATGGGATATAGGGAATAAAAGAAAGTTCGGTGTCTTAATATGACCCCAAGACAGCGGGCATACTGCTTGGGAGTTATGGTTGAACCCTCCAGGGTTATTTCGGTGTAAGGTAGAGGGGAGAAACACAAGAAGTTCAGTTTTGGAGAGATTTAGTTTCAGATAGAGGGAGGACATGATGTTAGACAGCAAACAGACAATCCTTGGTATTTTGAATTGGGGTAGGGTTGATGTCAGGGGAAGAAGTGTATAATTGGGTGTCATCAGCAATGAAGCAGCAATACCATCTGCAATTGAATCTCCTTTTTGGGACAGGCAAAACGAGTTCTTCCACTCCTTTATAATAATGCCAGGAGTTAAATCCTCAGCTTGTAACATTTTAGTCACTGTAAATGGGTGATGAAACCATTCCTTCAAATCAGCCACCTGTGTCCATTGACCTTCATGTAGTGTTACCTGAGGGTTGGCTATATATACAAGGAAGGGTTTCTGCTCAAGCAATCGCTCAATCATTAAATTGGTGTTGCCCCACTGAATGACTTGATCCACAATTGGATCTCTTCAAGATGGAATCAATTTTATGGGTTCGGGCAGTGATGGCCAACTTCCTCACTTTGCTAATCAGAGTTCCAGCATGTCCCTCTTGGCTAGATCTTACGAGAGGCTGCAGCGTGTGCATAACACAGTGCGTGTGATGAATAGGAAAGCGGTGTGAAGCAGCTTTAAGAAGATCTAATTGTAAAAGAATCATTTTGCTGTTCTTTTGTAGTAATATCTGTTTGTTCTCAGTTATAGGAACAGGACTGTGGCCTTCCATCTCTAACATACTGAATGTGAAAGTGAAATGATCTAGCTGCTTGCTGTTCACCTTCATTATTCTCATTCATCAGTTTAATTATACTTTTATGTTGGAAGCATTATCAGTTACAATAGCAAGAACCTGTTCTTTTTTGAGTTCATAATCTTGCAGAACTTTTCCTGCTATGGTCTGGAGAAACTTGCTGCTGTGATGAGCTGTATCTTTTACTGCCAGCGTCTTGGTAACAGTTTTTTTTTGTTGTCACAAACATCGAAAGTTGATGGCAAAGTAGTTCACTCTGACATGTGCAGGCATCCATTTTAAGAAACACAAAGCATCTCTCGAGTCTTTTTAAGATGTTGCTTTTGGTTAAGGGATTGTTCAATCACAAACTTTCTAATACTTTCTCTTTCCAGAGAAACACCAAGTTTGTGGGCCATTTCTCCATTAAGAGGTGTAAAAGCAGGTTGTGCAAATAATAATGGTACACTGTCCTTCACAACAAAGCTCGATGAGCTGTCTTTTAAACACATCTGCTGTCATTACAGTAACTTTGTCATTTGCAAAATATCTTGTAACTGTAATGTTTGAGACTCTCTTTACTCCTCCTTTGCCTGGCTGGAAGTTCTGGGCTGTTTTCTTGGTGCTGCTTTGATCTTTTTCAATCACAGCTTTGTAAACTTCTGGGTGGCAGCTTTGTAAATGTCTTTTTTAGATTGGTAGCTCTTAAAGGAACATTTTTATCACTGCCTGAGTATGCACTGATTTTTGGCATCGCAGCATTTGTTTTCATCTGGATCACTTATACACTGACACACAATGTTTATCTTGAGTCACTATGAAATGCTCAAATACAGCTAACTTGACATTTTGTAATTATGTAAATTCGCTCTAAATTGTCCTGTAAAAAAGGTATATTGTAATTCTTGCAAGAATAGGGAATCATGCACTGTATAATCTAGGATAGAAATAAAACCATTTTTGCATAAATCAATAGGACAGATAAGTATAACGTTTGTAAAATATGTTCGATGGCTTTACTCTGAACTTTAAATGTCAGGCTTGTCTCTGTACAGCTCACTAAATGCTTCATCGTATTTCTTCCCAGTGTATTAGGGAGTAGGTTTGTGCTGAATCATATTCCAGAACACATACACACAAATATATGTCCTCATCGATCCTGTTGCTGTATTTTCCCTTCACCCATGACAGCACCACATGAGAGAGGGATCCGCCCCGCCAGGACAGGAACCTACTGAAACATAAGGGGCGGCACCTCTCCCCCGCTTCAGTTGGGTTCCTGTCCTGGAAAGGAATCCCTCTGACAGCGGCGGTGCCTGTCAGGATGAAAAGACCCAGGGCCGTCCCAGCGTGTAAAAATTGCAGGGCTGGCTTACCTGCGACGTCGGCAGCTGGTAGCGCAGTCCCCTGGGTTTTGCCTGATTCGGGCCCCGGGTTCGTGCGGGCACGTCCCGATGTCCTCCCTTCGGAGGTTCCTCCCTGTGCTGCCCTCCCCCTGCACGCGCGCCCGTTCCTTCGCCTGCATGCAGGGGAAGCCGGGGGAGGAGACCGGCGACTGACGTCAGCGGCACAGAGGATTCTGGGAGCGCGACCGCTGACGTCATCAGGACGCGACGGTCATGGCGCTGGCCAGGAGAAGCGGCTGGCGGTCGCTGGGGGGAGGGGTAATGAGGGGCTCACTCACTGGTAAAAGGAGCAGAAGCGGCTGCAGGGGTGACAATGGCGTCTCAGGAGGATCGCTCACCGTCCCCATTGTCCCTGCCCCCATCGCAAGCTTCTGGTCGCAAGAGCCGCTCGAGCGGCAAAAGCAGCAGCCGTCCAAGTCACCGATCGAGGGATTCCTCGAGGTCAAAAGAGCGCAGAGCGCACGCTCCTTCGCAGCCCCAGAGCCCGGTATCCGTCTTTCCTGGGTGGTGAGTGATCTCCGTGAAAGTTAGACAATATTATAATAGGCCTTCCTATGTCTTTTTTTTTTTTTTTTTATTAGGGAGGCAAAAAAGCTATAAGCAAAAAGAAAAATAGAGAATGTGCCATATGCCACAGCCCTTTAGCAAAAGACTACCAAAAGGACTTGTGTCAGCTGTATCCAGCGGACTATGGCTGAAGAGGTGCCGAGCCTGGCAACAAACCTCAGATCGATAATAAAATCTGAGGTACAGGGCTCACTTAAAAAAATTATTAAAGAGTAAGAGTAGGAAAGCCTCCCCGAGTTCCTCGTCAGGCTCCTCCTCTTCGGAGTATCAAGTTGAGCACGGGTCATCTTCATCCTCAGACAGTGATACGGGGGGCAGACCTTGCTTTCCCGTAGAAGATACGGACGCTCTCCTTAAAGCCATCAGGTCCACTATGGGCCTGCAGGAGGAGAAGGTAGAGAGATCACTGGAGGATGTAATGTTTGGCGGCCTGCAAGAAAGGAAGAAGCGTACCTTTCTGGTCAATGACAAGGTTCAGGCCCTAATCGAGAGAGAGTGGAAGAAACCGGAGAAGTCAGGTAGCCTTCCCTCCTCTTCAAAGCGAAGATACCCCTTTGAGGCTAAAGACACGGACGTCTGGGACAAGGTCCCAAAGATTGACGCAGCAGTGTCTAGGTCTTCCAAGAAGTCGGCCCTGCCCCTGGAGGATTCAGTGGTTTTGAGAGATCCCTTGGATAAAAAAGCGGACTCATACCTAAGGCACACTTGGGAGGCAGCGGCAGGGGGTCTGAAACCAGCAATAGCCAGCACCTGCACAGCCCGGTCATTAATGGTCTGGTTGCAACAACTTGAAGAAAAATTAGTCTCCAAAGTACCAAGAGAGAAAATATTAGGAGAAATGTACCTGCTACACGGAGCTGCCGCCTTCTTGGCTGACACCTCCGCCGACTCGATGAGGTTAACGGCAAGAGCAGCGGGGCTATCGAACGCCGCAAGACGGGCGTTATGGTTCAAAGGCTGCCCTGGGGACATTCAATCTAAAGCGAAATTATGCTCGTTACCATGTGATGGGCAGTTCCTGTTTGGAAAAAACCTGGATGACATCCTGGAGAAAGCCGGTGATAAAAAGGGCTTCCCCAGATTCATGGGTGATCAAAGGAGACCGCCCTTTCGGAGGGGAAGGTTCAATCGGGGCCGTCCCCCGGGAGAGCGGAAAAGGTGGGACGACAAGAGGAAAAAAGAACCAGGGTTCATGTTTGGGGGGAACTACCTCAACCGCCAAAAAATCCCCGCAATGACACCAGCCCTCCTGTGGGGGGAAGATTGAGGCTCTTTTCCCAAGAATGGGAGAAAATATCAGCCAACAATTGGATTCTGAGCATTATAAAGAATGGCCTAAAAATCCCTTTCTTCCAGCATCCAAGAGCTTCATTTGTGGTGACCCCCGTCAGAAAGGAACCAGGAGAGCAATCAGCCATAGAAACAGAAATCTTAGGACTGTTGGAGAAACAAGTTCTGATAGAGGTCCCAAAAGATCAAGAGAGAAGGGGGTTCTATTCTCCCCTCTTCCTAATAAAAAAACCAGACCTCTCCTTCAGAACGATAATAAATCTCAGGCGCCTCAATCAATGGATCATGAACCAAACATTCAAAATGGAATCAGTGACTTCGGCCATAAAGCTGTTACACCACAACTGCTTCATGGCCGTAATAGATTTGAAGGATGCCTATTACCACATCCCGATGCACCCAGAATACCAGAAATACCTGAGGGTAGCCCTATACATCCAGGGCGACCTCAGGCATTTTCAATTTACAGCTCTTCCGTTTGGCATCTCCATAGCGCCAAGGATTTTTACGAAAGTAATAGTGGAAATGTCAGCTTTCCTTCGAATCCACAATGTGATTATGGTGCCTTACTTGGACAATTTTTTGGTCATTGGCAATTCAGAACATCACTGCGCACATCAAGTAGAGAAAATAACAGAAACCCTGCAAAGACTGGGTTGGATGGTAAACTTAAAGAAATCAAAACTTCAACCCCTAAGGAAACAAACATTTCTCGGTTTCATCTTGGGACTCCGACCGTCAAGGTTGTCTCTTGCCAGAGAAAAAACTAAAGAAAGTGAGAGAAATGACCCTTACAGCAATACAACAACCTCACATGACCCTAAGAAGGGCAATGTCCCTGTTGGGCACGCTAACAGCCTGTATCCCTGCGGTCAACTGGGCACAGTTTCATACCCGACAACTGCAGGCGGAAATCTTGTCAGCCCAGAAACGATTGAAAGGGCGTTTAGAAGGGAAGCTGGAACTTTCCGAAAAGGGGAAAAAGTCTCTCACTTGGTGGCTAGACAGCACAAATTTAGCAGGGGGAACTTTGTGGCACAGGCCCGTGTCCGATATAATATTGACGGACGCAAGCTCCTTGGGATGGGGGGCACACCTGAGAGAACAAATAGCCCAAGGGTCCTGGGGTCATCTAGAGCAGAAGGCTTCCTCCAACTTGAGAGAGTTAAGAGCGGTAAACAGAGCCTTGGAGACATTCATTCCCATGTTACAGGGTCAAAATGTCCGAATTATGTCAGACAACAGGGTGGCAGTGGCGTATGTCAACCACCAGGGAGGGACAAGGTCAAACTCCCTAATGGACGAAGCCAAAAGAATCTTTCTCAAAGCAGAACAACATCTAACCTCCCTGACGGCCCTACACATCAAAGGGACAGAAAATGTTCAAGCTGACTTTCTAAGCCGCAACAAGTTAAAACAGGGAGAGTGGGCCTTAAATCGTGTAATATTCCAGAGGATAGTACAGTTATGGGGGCAGCCAGTGATCGACCTCTTTGCCACCAAAAACAACCAACAGGTGAGGAGGTTCTGCTCATTAAACCCAGGGGAAAACCCGTGGGCAGTAGACGCTCTGCAAATCCCGTGGCTGTTCAAACTGAGCTATGCCTTTCCCCCAGTAGCATTAATCCCGGCAGTGGTAAAAAAGATAAGAGACGAGCAAGCCAGAGTAATCCTCATAGCCCCGTTCTGGCCAAAAAGACCGTGGTTTTCACTACTGCAAATGATGTCTCTCTCGGACCCGTGGGTACTGCCAGAAATTCCAGATTTATTAGCTCAGGGGCCGATATTCCACAAACAAGTCAAGGGGTTCCATCTGACGGCGTGGAATTTGAGAGGGCACTTTTGAGAGATAAAGGGTTTTCCCCGGGGTTGGTGACTACTAAAAATAGAAAACCAATAACAACCAATATATATGGCAGGACGTGGAAGAAATTTCTACAATTCCTGGGAAAACCGTTAGGCCAAGAACCCCCAATCGAGTCCATCTTGGAGTTCTTGCAGGCAGGTCTACAGCTAGGCCTGGCGGTTAATACCCTCAAGGTGCAGGTTTCAGCGCTGGGTGCATTATACAATTGCAATATAGCGGCAAACAGATGGGTAGCCAGGTTCATAAAATCTTGCCACAGATCTAGGCCAGTTTCCTTACCAAAAATAGCTCCATGGGATCTAAATCTGGTGCTGGAAGCCCTTACGAAGGAGCCATTTGAACCCATACAGCAGATTTCAACTAAAAATCTCACCCTAAAAACCATCATTTGGTTAGCTCTAACGTCGGCACGTAGAGTTAGTGACTTGCAGGCCCTCTCAGTCAACCCACCATATACCCAGCTATACCAGGATAGGGTGGTTATGAGAACAGACCCTGCTTACTTGCCGAAAGTAGTAACTAACTTTCACCGAAACCAAGAAATTGTCCTCCCTTCCTTCTGCGAGAATCCGAAAAACCCAGGGGAGGAGAAATTTCATAGCCTAGACGTTAAAAGAACCCTAGTAGAGTATATGTCTATAACCAGCCAGTGGAGGAGGTCCCAGTCCCTATTCGTAGCCTTCCAGGGTGCTAGGAAAGGTTATAGAGTGTCAAAGGGAACTATTGCCCGATGGATTAGGGAGGCCATTAGTCTAGCCTATTCAGCTAGTGGTATCCCGGTTCCTGACGGCATCAAGGCTCATTCCACCAGAGCCGTGGCGACCTCCTGGGCTGAGAAAGCAGAGGTGTCAATAGAGCAAATTTGTAAGGCCGCTACCTGGGCCTCACCCTCAACTTTCTTTAGACACTATAGACTAAATCTATCCTCCTCTGCTGACTTGACCTTTGGTAGAAGGGTGCTGCAAGCGGTGGTCCCTCCCTAAGGTGTTCGAAGTCTCCAGAATCTCTCATGTGGTGCTGTCATGGGTGAAGGGAAAACCACCATGGTTACTTACCGGTAGCCAGTTTTTCCAGAACCCATGACAGCACCCGTATATTTCCCCCCCCTTTTTTTCACCGTTTGGGTGTGCACAATAGTCGGGTGTATTTGTGTGATGTGGTGTTGGATAAATATGTAACTAACCGGGAAGTCCTCTCAAATGCTCTGTAATCCAACTGAAGCGGGGGAGAGGTGCCGCCCCTTATGTTTCAGTAGGTTCCTGTCCTGGCGGGGCGGATCCCTCTCATGTGGTGCTGTCATGGGTTCCGGAAAAAACTGCTACCGGTAAGTAACCATGGTGGTTTCTGAATGTGAGATGTTAGAAAACTGTTTTTCCCCTTATATTCTACTAGATTATGGCCCGATGCTATCTCATCGGGAGGATGCGATAGCATCACACCTCTTGCCATGTTAACCCTCAACACACACTCCTCTCACCTTTCACCATCTCCACTCACTCTTTCACTCCACATACGACCCCTTCTCTCACTCCGTCTCATACTCACGCCGTCATCGCCGCTGCTCCACGATCCCCGACATCTTCTTCCGCCGGCGCCATCCTGGATCCAGACGTTGTCCACGCCGGCGACATGTTCTTGCGGCGACGCCATCTTGAGTATCGTGAAATCCCGCGTAGGGATCCAAAATGGCGTCGGCGAAATCTCGCGAGTTTTCGCCAACACCATTTTGGATCCCTACGTCGTCCTCGCCGGCGACATGTTCTTGCGGCGACGCCATCTTGACTATCGCGGGATTTCGCCGATCCAAAATGGCGTCGCCGCAAGAACATGTCGCCGGCGTGGACGACATCGGGATCCAAAATGGCGTTGGCGTAATCTCGCGAGATTTCGCAGACGACATCTTTTTGGATCCCGAGTCGTCCACGCCAGCGACATGTTCTTGCGGCGACGCCATCTTGAATCTCGCGGGATTTCACGAAATCCAAGATGGCGTCGCCGCAAGAACATGTCGGCGGCCTGGAGAACGTCTGGATCCAGGATCGCGGCGGCGGAGGAAGATGTCGGGGCAGCGACGATGACGGTGTGAGTATGAGAAACGGAGTGAGAGAAAGGAACGTATGTGGAGTGAAAGAGTGAGTGGAGGTGAAAGGTGAGAGGAGTGTGTGTTGAGGCGGTGTGATGTGTTGAGGGTTAACATGTGTGTGTGTGTGTGTGGTGACGTCACCGGTTACAACTGGACGGAAGTTGTTACAACCGGAAGCTGCTTAGGGCATTTATTATTATAGATGTATAGTGTTTATAAGTCATCAGAGCAGCTAATTTCTACAAACAGGAGCGAAGAGGAAAAACTAACACATCAAGCATACAGAGACAACATATACTGGACTATTGATTTATGCACAGTTTACTGAAAGTTTAGATATCCTTTAAGAATTACTTGCCTCAGTCCTGCTGTCCTGTTCACACCAGAAGTTCTGAAATGAATGCAGGCATTCCTTTTTTTTTTTTTTTTTTTTTTGTTTTTTTTTTTTCCCCTTATCTGTAGAGGAGGAGCTTCACTACTATCATGAACATAAACTGCAGCACAAATTCATCTTGGTTTAAAGTCTAAACCTTAGATCAGGAATAGGATAGACCCTTTATAGGACATTTCATAACTTTAAAGGTTCATATGAAAAATATTCCCCACAAACTGCGTTGAACTACAGTACCCAATTTATTTATTTTAGGAGACTGAGTCAGCCCACTTTATACCGACTCCCAACACCGAATCCACCAAAATGGACTCTGATGCCACAGCCCTGGCAGTGATAGCACTGGAGGAGAGTATATGTGTTATTTTAAGGGGAAAACACTGAAAAGGGTTATCCATAGCTCAAGGATCCTCTTCAAATGTCTTGACACATATGGATGTTACTGTAGATCTGAGCTAGGTTCTAAATATGTAAAGTGCGCTCAGGAGTAGTCCACAGCAGGCTCACTCTTATTCCCACCCAATGACTGCTTCAAAGCAGAACAAATATGCAAATGGTCTTTTTAGAGAAAAAAGGACTTTAACTCTTGCACCACCTATTAATTGTAGTCATCCTAAAATTCAATATCTACTTAAATGATCCATGCTGTATGAGTTGGTATAAGAAAGCAAACACAGGTACTCCCTTTGCCGTTTTGATACTCTGTGCAAAGCAGATGTTCATTTGGCCGGTTGAAAGACCTGAAGGGGATTTTCTCCTTGTGGTTAGTGAAATCCATGTAAAAAGAATTGTAGGTAAAGTGGAACTCCTACTTTGCACTGAGAGGCTTGCACTCTGAAACGCCTGCAAATGTGTACGGTTTTGCTTCCTAACCTAGTAATGTGGCATGGCTCGTGAAAAGATGGATATTGTCTTGTAAGATTTCTAAATCCAGAAGGCGGTGCTAGTATTCTTGGCCTTTTACTCTTTGAATAGGCTATTTTCAGATTTAATTTTCCAGAGGGCCTTTGCATGGCTTTGAAATCTTACACGCTCCATAAGGCAAAATATTCCCTCTTAGGCACTCATAGGAAATCACTCAACGTGGTATACTGCAATATTGTGTTGTATAAAGTAAGCTTAAAATATTGCAGATAACTCTCCACCAAGATGATTAAAGTTTAACATTGAATAATGCATGGATGCTTTAGATTATCAAAATGAATGTTCTAGCTAAGGGGGAATGTGCAGCAGAAATTCATAAAACTCATCTCTTGTCAAAAATGTTATGCAGCTTTCCTGACACATTTTATCAATTTGGGTGAAAAAACACCAAAATTTTACATTCTTCAGATTGAAAGCGAAACCTATAGATGTGAAACACTAATGATAAATAAAATTTAAATATACTGCTCAAAGAAACAAAGGGAACACAAACAGCCTGTTGCAAATGGAATAGTGTTCCCTTAATTTTGTTGAGCAGTATATTTTATTGTTATATTCATAAAAACATAAATGTAGTACTGGATAGAACGCTCAACAGGAAGAAAAATGC
This sequence comes from Dendrobates tinctorius, assembly GCF_039654945.1. NCBI lineage: Eukaryota > Metazoa > Chordata > Amphibia > Anura > Dendrobatidae > Dendrobates > Dendrobates tinctorius. Next base: position 15,578,522 of record NW_027361713.1, on the reverse strand, counting down.
TGGCGGTGGGGGGTGATACATTCATTCATAAAGGTAACATTAGCTCATATAGTAGCATAAAAATAAAATTGAGGTGAGGCTACCTGTATTTATTCCAAACTCTGCTAGTGGGGAAAATAGATAACAGTATGTGGATGAATGATTAATAAATGATGGAGTAAGAGTGGAATGGTCTACAATGACACTCTAACAACAATGCTTTCAATAGTATTGCATCCAATAGCAATTTCCTAGCAGCATGGCAGATAAGCAATGAAGTGACTAGTGCTAAGGGAAAGGAAGGAGAGTGTCAAGGAGGTGGAAAATAACTGCTCCTTACCCACTCTCACAGCTGTAGCCAATGTGCATTTTAGGGGTGTCCTGTGTCACCTGCTCCCATTTCATCCAATTCATCTGTTGATATATAACTTATCATTCATTCACATACTGTTATCTTTGTGAATCAGGTGATTTGCATCTCTATAATGAGGGGTGTGGTCTAATGACATCAAACCCCTATATAAGGTGTGCTTTAATTATTAGGCAACTTCCTTTCCTTTGACAAAATGGGTCAGACGAGAGACTTGACAGACTCTGAAAAGTAAAAAATTGTGAGATGTCTTGCAGAGGGATGCAGCAGTCTTGAAATTGCCAAACTTTTGAAGCGTGATCACTGAGCAATCAAGCGTTTCATGGTAAATATCCAACAGGGTCGCAAGAAGTGTGTTGATAAAAAAAAAAAAAGGCGCAAAATAAATGCCCATGAATTGAGGAAAATCAAGCGTGAAGCTGCCAAGATGCCATTTGCCACCAGTTTTGCCATAGTTCAGAGCTGCAACGTTACTGGAGTATCAAAAAGCACAAGGTGTGCCATACTCAGGGACATGGCCAAGGTTAGGAAGGCTGAAAAACGACCACCTTTGAACAAGAAACATAAGATAAAACCTCAGGACTGGGCCAAGAAATATCTTAAGATTTTTTTATTTTTTTTTTCCCTTCCCCATGACAGCACCGCACATGAGAGAAGGTACCCGCCCCCAGGAAACCTGTAGCAGAGACATAAGAAGGGGGGCGGCACCTCTCCCCTCAGTTTGGTTTCCTGTTTCTTGCAGGCGGGTGCCTGGGGCAGAGCGGTACCTTGGAGGGATCCCCCTCTGATGATCCGGTCGGGAGGCCGAGGTCCGGGGGGAGAGAGCGGCAGGGCGCGCGCCTGTCAGCCCAGCTTGTGGGCGCTGCAAATGGCGTCCTCCTCCTGTGACTCCCCGGCGGCCGCTCCGTTGGGAGGCAGGGCCGGGGGAGGCGTGGCCACCATGACGCTGGCGCCGATTGAGTGGCGACGGCTTCCGGAGTCGCACCGGAAGTGCGGTGTACTGGGCACTTCCGGGTGGGAGCAGTCCCAGAAGCGCGCACCGCTCCTCCATAAGAAGGGAGTCACGGCAGACGCCACTGGTCCCAGAGAGGCTGCACACAGGCTCCACGTATAGCCAGCAGCAGAACGGAATGGATCCTGAAGTTGGAGAGCAAGTACAGGAGGAAAAGCCACCAGCTGCCGGGGTACCCAGAGGGCTGGGTGAGTGCCTTTGTAAGGCAGCACAATATATTAACAAAGGCCCTGTGTAGGTTTTCTGTAGGGAAAGGCCACATCCAAACAAAAGAACAAAGAATGTGCGTTATGTAAAAAGGCCCTAGCTAAAACGTATGACAAGCGACTCTGTCGCTGGTGCATTAAAAAGACAGTGGCCGAAGAGTCACCATCCCTGCTCCAAAGCATTAAAGCTATGATCCGGGATCAAGTAAAGTCGACGGTGAAAGAGGAAATAAAAGAGCAAGCCACACATAGCACCAATATAACGCCTGCCTCACCCCTGCCTCCCACAGAGATAACTACTGATATTTAGTCTGAGGAAGAGCAAGGGGAGATGGGGGGCCTCGGATTCAGACCTAGACTCCTCGGACGAGGAAAAGGGGCGTCCATATTTTCTATCTGAGGACATTGGGAAATTGCTAACACTTGTAAGGTCCACAATGGGACTTGAGACACCAAAAGAGCCTAAATCAATTCAAGATGCTTTATTTAGCAATCTTGAGGGGGAAAAAGCGAAGGGTTTTTCCCTTCCATGATAACCTGCTAAATTTAATCAAGAGAGAGTGGAAAAAACCCAACAAAAAAATGTCCATACCGCAGGCGCTCAAACGAAAATACCCATTTGATGAGGAGGTATGCGATAAATGGGAAAAGGCGCCCAGACTAGATGCCGCCATTGCTAGTACATCCAAAGGGATAGCATTGCCATTTGAAGATATGGGCGCTCTAAAAGACCCCCTTGACAAGAGAGCAGACTTTTCTAAAAGCTGCTTGGGTAGCATCAGCTTGGTCGTTTAAACCAGGGGTGGCTGCCACTTGTACGGCACGTGCTATGGTCAGGTGGTTAGACGAATTAAGTGACCAAATTAAGAATAAATGCCCAAGGGAGACACTGCTGGAGGCAATACCTTTCCTACAGAAAGCAGCAGGATTCCTGGCTGACGCCGCAGTAGATTCCGTCCGAGGTGCCGCCTGTGCATGCGCCCTTTCTAATTCAGGCCGCAGAGCACTTTGGTTAAAAAACTGGTCGGCAGATTTCCAGTCAAAGGTTAAACTCTGTGCCGTCCCCTGTGAGGGCCAATACTTATTTGGAAAAGCACTGGACGAAATTTTGGAAAAAGCATCAGATAAGAAAACACTGTTTCCAACCCCCTTCCCTAGGCGTCGGTGGACTGAGGCTCACTCGTCCTTTCGTGGAACAGGGAATAGAGGGAGCTGAGGGCGACCAGACGATAGAACCACGCGGGGTAGGCCTTGGAGGGGAAGGAGAGAGGTTTCCTCTTTAGTAGAACCGACCCGATACCAAGCAATGACGCCAGGGCGGTTGGGGGAAGGCTTTGATTCTTTGTCCATCAGTGGGTAGCATTGCCCACCTCAAAGTGGGTAACCAACCTGTTGGCCGAGGGCCTACGACTCAGTTTTCTAACCCTTCCTCCTCAAAGACTAAAAGTGACCCGGTAGCCAAGAAGAATCAGGCTACATTAGAAAAGGAGATCCAGCTCCTCATTCAAAAAGAGGTACTTATAAAAGTACCATCTCATCAGAAAGGGAAAGGGTTTTACAGTACTCTGTTCCTCACGCCAAAACCAAATGGGTCACTAAGAACAATATTCAATCTCAAAGCCCTGAACCAATATATCAGAACAGAAAAATTCAAAATGGAGACCTTGGGGTCAGCAGTAAAACTACTCGACCCAGGTTGCTACTTGGCAGTAATAGATCTTACCGATGCCTATTACCATGTCCCAATATGGGAAGAACACCAACAATATCTGAGACTGGTAGTAGAGATTGCTCAAATCCCCACTCATCTACAGTACCGGTGCCTACCCTTCGGGGTATCAGTAGCCCCGCGTATATTTACGAAAATCAGCGTCCTTTATAAGAAGGGAAAATATCCTGTTAGTACCTTATCTGGACGATTTCCTGGTTATAGCAAACAGCAGGGAAAACTGCAAAAATGCAGTTACAAGGGTCCTGGAGATATTAACCAGGTTAGGCTGGATGATCAATCTGAAAAAATCCAAATTAACTCCAGTAGAGTCACAAGAATTCCTGGGAATTCAGTTGAACTCATTAAAACAGTGCAGCCTTCCAGGAAGGAAAATTGGAGCTATCCACAAAAAAATACAACGGATACAGTCTGGTCGAGCCATACCAGTAAGAGAGGCAATGTCGCTCCTGGGCACGTTAACAGCGACAATTCCAGTGGTCCGGTGGGCACAAAGCCATACGAGAGAACTACAATGGCAGATCCTGTCCGAGCAGGAGAAGAGTCCTTCTAATTTAGATCGGGAGATTATCCTCTCCCCTCAAGTGCAGGAGTCCCTAAAATGGTGGCTGAGCACTGAAAACCTAAACAGAGCAGTGCCCTGGATGACTCAAAACTCTGTGGTATTGACCACGGATGCAAGTCCGAGTGGTTAGGGGGCACACATGGGGAAACAAACCCTACAGGGCCAGTGGGAACCCGGAATGAGGGAGGCATCCTCAAATCTAAAAACTGGCGGCCGTAAGGCGAGCCCTTCCCCTGGTAAAGCAAAAAGTACAAGGGAAACATGTCACCATATTATCCGACAACAGCACGGTCATAGCATACAGAAACGGACAAGGGGTACAAGGTCTGCAACCCTTATGGCAGAGGCCAGGGAATTATTCGCTTGGGCAGAAAACAATATTCTATCCTTATCAGGTACACATTTAAAGGGGGCAGACAATTATCTGGCCGATTATTTAAGCCGTCATGTACTACACCAGGGAGAATGGTCCCCAAGTCAAAAAATATTTGGGGAAATCTGCGCTGCCTTGTTTGCCACCAGGGAAAATCGGAAAGTGGACAGGTTCTACTCCCTAAATCCAAGAGAGCGGCCAGAGGGGTGGATTCGCTACTACACCGGTGGAAATTTCACCTGGCATATGCGTCCCCCCCCCCCCCCCGTTGGCATTGATTCCAGTAGTCTTAAAAAAGATCCGGCAGGAAAAAGCTCGAATAATCCTGATTGCGCCCTTCTGGCCGAAAAGGGCATGGTTCAGATGGCTCAGACGCATGTCTATCTCGGACCCATGGATCCTCCCAGATACCCCGAATCCGCTATACCAGGGCCCAGTGGAACACCCCAGAGTTCACGGGCTGCACCTCACTGCGTGGAACTTGAGGGGACTCCTTCTAGCAAAAGGGTTCTCAGTCCCGTTAGTAACCACCCTGCTCGCTAGCAGGAAGGAGGTAACGTCACGAAAATACCAAAAAATTTGGGAAAAATTCTTACAGTTCACGGGCCGACAATTGACTAGAACAGCCCAGAAAATACCAATAAAGGAGATCCTAGAGTTCCTCCAGAAAGGGCTGGAAAAAGGACTATCCACAAGCACCTTAAAAGTGCAGGTATCGGCCCTGGGTGCCTTGTTTGATCAAAAACTGGCAGATCACCCATGGATCTATAGATTCATTCGGGCCTCCTTCACATCCAGGCCCACAAAATTAACACCTAAGGTAGCTCCCTGGGATCTAAATTTAGTATTAAGGGCACTGACAGCATCTCCATTCGAACAGATTGCTTCCGTTCCAATAAAAGCGCTGACACTAAAAACAGTACTCCTGGTGGCCCTAACCTCAGTCGTGTTTGCGAGCTGCAGGCGATATCTGTAAATCCACCATATACCACCTTTTTGGATGATAGAGTGATCATAAAAACTGATCCAGCCTTCCTACCAAAGGTAAATTCCAAATTCCACAGGGAGCAGGAGATAATTTTGCCCTTGTTTTGTTCGAAACCCAAATCCCAGGGAGAGGAAACCTTCCATTGTTTAGATGTCAGACGTTGCCTGCTTCAATATATAGAAGCCTAAAAACCATGGCGACAGTCTTCAGCCCTTTTTGTCTCCTTTCAGGGGACAAACGGGTAAAAAAGCTTCAAAGTCAACGATTGCACGATGGCTTCGTATGGGTATTGCACTAGCTTACTCTTCAAACCAGACTCCCCCACTGGGTGTAACAGCTCACTCTACAAGAGCCATAGCCACGTCCTGGGCTGAAAGGGCAAATGCTTCAGTTGAGCAGATCTGTAAGGCAGCAGTATGGTCATCACCATCCACTTTCTTCCGACACTATAGACTAGACCTAGGGCCCTCAAATCTGGCCTTTGGGAGAAAAGTGTTGTCTGCTGTTGTCCCACCCTAGGAGTCTATTCTATCTTTCCTCTCGTGTGCGGTGCTGTCATGGGGAAGGGAAAAAATGATAATTACTTACCGGTAATTTGATTTTCCAGAGCCATGACAGCACCGCATTGTTCCCGCCCTATCTTGGTGATGGTTGTGTGGTGCACCAGAGGTTTTTAAAAATTATATCTGGATGTGTAGATATATGTATATAGACATGTATTTAAAAGGAAAGGGGAATATTAGTAGCGCTGTCATATAACGTGTATGTAAACTAATAAGGCGGTTACCTTGCATACTCTGAAACAAACTGAGGGGAGAGGTGCCGCCCCCCTTCTTATGTCTCTGCTACAAGTTTCCTGGGGGCAGGTACCTTCTCTCATGTGCGGTGCTGTCATGGCTCTGGAAAATCAAATTACCGGTAAGTAATTATCATTTTTCTAAGGTTTTATGGACTGATGAAATGAGTGACTCTTGATGGGCCCGAGACTGGATCAGTAAAGGGCAGAGAGCTCCACTCGACTCAAGACTAGCAAGGTTGAGGTGGGGTAATGGTATGAGCTGCTATCATCAAAGATGAACTTGCGGGAACTTTTCAGGCTGAGGATGGAGTGAAGCTCAACTCCCAGACCTACGGCCAGTTTCTGGAAGACACCTTCAAGCAGTGGTACAGGAAGAAGTCTGTATCATTCAAGAAAAACATGATTTTCATGCAGGGCAATGCTCCATCACATGCATCCAAATACTCCACCCAGCGTGGCTGGCCAGTAAAGGTCTAAAAGAAGAAAAAATGACAGGCCCCCTTGTTCACCTGTTCTGAACCCCATAGGGAACCTGTGGTCCCTCATAAAATGTGAGCTCTACAGGGAGAGAAAACAGTATACCTCTTGGAACAGTGTCTGGGAGGCTGTGGTGGCTGCTGCACGCAATGTTGATCGAAAACAGATCAAGCAACTGACAGAATCTATGGATGGAAGGCTTTTGAGTGTCATCGTAAAGAAAGGTGGCTATATTGGTCACTGATTTTTTTTTTTTTTTTTTTATTGTCAAAAATGTTTATTTCTACATTTTGTGTTACATTGGTTTACGTGGTGAAAATAAACAAGTGAGATTGGTATATACCTGGTTTTTAAGTTGCCTAATCTGCACAGTAATAGTTGCCTGCACAAACAGATATCCGCCTAAGATGGCCAAATCTAAAAAAAAAAAACAACTTTCAAAAATATTAAGCTTTGATATTTTGAGTCTTTTGGGTTGATTGAGAAGTTATTCAATAATAAAAAGAATCCTCTCAAATACAACTTGCCTAATAATTCTGCACAGTGTAGCAGAGTTTGGATTAAATCCGGGTAGTACCACATCAATTTTTATTTTTATGCTGCTATATGATCTACTATTACCTTTAAATGAATTGTTACCCTCCCCATAACCACCTCCACTTTTTCTTCCTGCTGAGAGTTCTATCCAGTACTGTATTTTGTTTTTATGAATATAACAATAAAATTTTATTAGTTGTTTTACATCTATAGGTTTCTGTATCCAAATGGTCACACGACAACCACATATTCTTAGGGCATGCTAATGCTTCATATTGAAACGGCTTCAAATCTTAAAAGAAAATTGGCAGCATATGCACAAGAATTCAGAAGTCTTTATTTTTATTTTTTTCACGCTCTTAGGGCTTGCTGACAGTTTTGCTGCAAAACCTTTAGCCTTTTACTGTAGCACTAAAATGAATGAGATTTCTGAAATATCACGGACATGCTGCTGCTTTGCAAACTTAAAGGGAACCTGTCATTAATAAACAATAAAAACATGCAGATAAAGGATTAATGTGCAGGTTAGTATCATTGCTAACCTACCTGTGCTTAGCTGAACGCTGCGGGATGAAAATAACTTTTATTCCCCCTTGCAGCATTCTGTTTTAAGTTGGAGGGGGGGGGGGGATGCCAGTGCTGGTTCAGTGACCTGTTCTGCACCCAATGCAGAGTGTCAGTCAGGGGCACTGTTTCAGTGGCTGGTCTGTATTTTCAGAGTGGGTGACTAAGGCTGGGATCACACATGTGAGGAATACGGCTGAGTCACGCATGGTAATACCCGGCACTGAGGAGCGGAGCGTGCAGCTCCATGTATTGCTATGCGGCCGCACACTCTGCTCCCGAGTGCCGGGTATTAACATTTGAGACTCGGCCGTATTCCTCACATGTGTGGTCCCGGCCTAAAGCTGGAACACTGTAGGGGGAATACAGTTTCTTTTCTCCCTGCAGCGTTTGTCTCAGTATGGGTGCTAAGCAGGCTAGTAACACTATTAACCTGCAGATTGTCAACGTATCTGCACGTTAATGGTGCTTTCTGTTGACAGGTTCCCTTTAAAATAGTTTTTCAAACGAAAGCGGGAAATTGCTGTGTAAAACCAACTTTCTCTGACACCGTGTAGTCCCACACCCATCCAAAACAGTTTTTGTCCTGAAATGTGTTTCAAATAATGAATGTGTTCACATAATCCTCACACAGCATGATCACTGGGCTTGCAGGTTAATATTGTACCACTCAAAAATTAAAAAAAGTCTCTTATCCTTAGGTCCTGTGTCTGGCTGTTGCAGTTGGCCATGTGAAGATGTCTGAGGAAGAGCTGGTCTATAATATCCACCTGGCAATTAACTTCTTGGTATCTTTGCTGAAAAAGAATTGGCAGAATGTAAGGGCTCTTTATATTAAGAGCACAATGGGCAAACCACAGCGTCTGTACTAATTTCTAAAAATAAACTTTTGTCCATTGGTTTTGTCTTCAATGTCCATGTAGCCTGTTCATGAATGGGGTGAAATTGTGTTAAAAGCAAATACAGTTGGTTTTTGGGGCTTAGTTTTACTCTTCATGGTGTGGTAAAATTGACCTGGTAATATGATTCTACCAAGTCTTTACAGAGATGCCGAACATGTAAAAAAATGTTGACTAATCTGTCTTCAGTGTGTGCACTTAGGCTGGGGAATGTTAACAGTTTGTAATGTACTGCCATTTGCACTGTTTCCTAGGTACCACGCTTTGGTATGGGGTCATGGTCCTTTCTTGATTCTGGAGGAGCTGGTCACAGCCCAACTAGTCTTCTCTGGCTGAAGTTAAAGTCACAGCTGACATTATGCCCAGCCTCCAGCACGACACATTTATGGAGAGCCCAACAAACAGGTTCTTCATGCATGTGTCGTGACTGTCATGCAGCTGCGGAGCTGATCAGCCGGAGTGATCCAGGAAGCCGGGTTTCCGATGAAGCTTATTTGGTAGGAGCTATAGCTTGCCGAATAAGCAGGGACCTGAAAAAAATTCACTCCTCTCTAGTTAACAGCTCTGTTTGCACAGCAGTGCTTGTTCTCACATATGCAGCTTCCTCTTCAATATGGTGTGTGAATAAGGCTAGCTTCACACTAGCGTTTTGGGCCGCAGCGCATGGCCGCCGCTAAGCCCTGATCACTGCCCGCCCCCTCCGGTCCTCTCCACCTAGTAATTACACACTGCTGCGTGTGATCTGCACACCCTATCTTTAGCATAGGGTGCCCTAGTAGAATTTTGCGTGCGCTGCGCCCTTTTGACGGTGCTCTGAGCGCACCAAAATGCACCATGGTGTGTTCGGTGCACCGTCAAAAGGGCGCTGCACATTCAAAATTCTACTAGCGCACGGTCTGCGCACCCTATGCTAAAGATAGGATGTGCAGATCACATGCAGGCGTGTGCGATACTAGGTGGAGATGACCAGAGGGGGCTTAGCGGCGGCCGTGCGCTGTGGCGCAAAACGCTAGTGTGAAGCTAGCCTTACAAACAGAAAACAAATGGCACATCAAGAACTAGTCTGAACAAGTGCATACCAAACAGCTTGTTTATCAAAACGAGGAAATGGCTGCACTCAATTGCATTAAGGCATGTCAATGTGAAATACATGAAGTGTGAATAGCGTAATGGCTTTTGAAAATTAGGAAAAATGCATGAGATGCTTGGCACAAAATTTGCTAGTTTTCTGACTGAGCACTCCACCCTTCACCATGCCATGGTTTTAATTACATCCAATCACAATTGGTTCCGACCTTCCTATAAATATAGGCTTTACCAAGTTATTAGCCAAAGGTAAGTGTTCACACTAGGCAGTTAGGTCAGGGATCCATGAGATTAACTTGACGTTGGTGAATGGGCTCACATTTTTTGGCCAATTTTTATCTGCCCACCCAAGGACAGGAAGCATGAAATAAAAAAGCTGCACCTCTAAACATCAGTTGGTTTATTGCCTTTTTTTTTTTTTTTTTATCAAGGAAATTTTTATTTCATAAATAACTAGGGATGAGCGATATTGCCCAATATCGTATCGGATTTCCGATATTGGAAAATATCGGAATTTCCAATTTCTGATATTAATGCAAGTCAATGGGAGAAAAAAATCGGAATTACAAAATGACCACTACAGTGCTATATCATGGATAAAGTGGAGGGGAAACACCTCAGGATAATGGGGGAAGGAGTTTGCAGAGGAGCTAGAACAATGCACAGAGCGAAAGCTGTAGCAGGAAAACTGGTCGCCATCTTCTTAACAGCGGTGTTTTTTCTTTGGGTTAGGATTAGTTGGGGTAGGGTTAGGGGTTATGGTTAGGGTTATGCTTATGGTTAGTAGGGTTAGTGATTTTACATTATTAAAACTGCCGGTGGTGGTGTCAATATGCCCTTTGACTGACATGGCTCCACGGAGCGCTCAGAGGCTGAAGGATTATGGGATTTCCGATGTGAAAAAAATCGGATTCGGGAATCGGAGTTCTGATATCGCAAATATCGGGCCGATTTCCGATATTTCAATATCAGAAAGCTCATCCCTATTCATAACATGGGCAGTATGGTGGCTCAGTGGATAGCACTGTAGCCTTGCAGTGCTGGAGTCCTGGGTTCGAATCCCACCAAGAACATCTGCAAGGAGTTTCTACGTTCTCCCTGTGTTTGCGTGGGTTTTCTCCCACATTCTAAAGACATACAGATAGGGAATTTATATTGTGAGCCACATCGGGGACAGTGATGATAATGTGTGCAAATTGTAAAGCGCTGCGGAATATGTTAGCGCTATGTAAAAATAAAGATTAGACAAATAACATTATAAACCATATCACAGACATACGTCCATCCATAACAGGATAAATCAGGCCGGTGAAGACCAGCCAAGTAGAAAGGCACACCGTCGATTGGCATTTGTAAATGCAATGTGTAGTGATTCCATAGAAACTGATACACATCTAACAAGAACCTATCGAGGCTGATCGCTGGTTACCGCAATGATGCATACCTCAGCTTTACTCTTCCTACCCCCACACTAAGGCTGTGTGCACACGCTGCGGATTTTGGATTTTGCTGCGGTTCCGGCCGCTGCGGACCCGCAGCAGTTTTTGCTGCGGTGTACAGTACCATGATTCCCTATGGGAATCAAAAACCGCAATGCAGACGGTGCTGAATTTTCCGCGCTGATTATCTGCGGTTTTCAATCCGCAGAAAGAATTGACATGTCTTTCTGCGGATTCCGCTGCGGTTTGCCATCTCCATTGAGGAGATGCAAATCCGCAGCTAAAACCGCAGGTATTTTCACCTGCGGATTTTACATAATCCGCGCGGATGAAACCGCACCTAATCCGCAGCGTGTGCACACAGCCTAACTGCTGTGAGATGAATGCTGTTGGAGGTGTTTGTAATCACAATCCGCTCTTTACCCATTAGGTGCAAAGATAAAGGCTGAAACAAGGATATGTCATTAGATCTCGTACAGGAGATATCAACTTATAAAGTGTAACCTACATTTTAAAAACATCTTCCCAACGAAAAGGCGAAATGAAAGAATAAAGTTTTTTTTTCAGCTCGGCAGCCACTCTTCAACAACGTGGCCAAATTAACATACTATAAAACTGATAAAAGGTTCTCTTTACCCCCAAGGGTGGTTTGCAATTTGCATGTTAATGACCAGGTATGACCAGGTTAATGATCAGCTGTGAGAATCAGCTGACACCCGGCTGCAATCAGCTTCAAGACGTACTATCCTGTCCATAGGCAGTAAGTCCCAGGGCACATGGACGGGATAGTACGTCCAATGGCGGGTTAAAGGGATTTTCTACTTTCAGGAAAGTGGACCCCATGTGTTCTGGATATCTAAAGTAACAAACATGGCAGGTACGTGCCCTATCCAGGTCTAGAGCAGGTTCCCTGTCGCTGCCAGCATCTCTGCATTTTGGCTGCAGCGCTGACCACTGTCCCTTTATGAGGTAATAACTCTGGAACACTTCCATGGATCCTGGTGATTCGCACGTTGTTTTCTCTTGACATATTGTACTTCATGACAGTGGTAAAATTTCTTTGATATGACTTGCGTTTGTGAAAAAAACAGAAATTTTAATTTTCATGCCCTTAAATCACAGAGATGTCACACGAAATAATAAGTAACATTTCTCACAAGTCTTGTTAGGAAGTTATATGGGTTAAAAGATGACCAGCAATTTCTCATTTTTACAACACCATATATTTTTTTTTTTTTTTTTTTTTAGGGACCACATCACATTTGAAGTCACTTTGAGGGGTCTATATGATAGAAAATACCCAAAAGTGACACCATTCTAAAAACTTCACCCCTCAAGGGGCTCAAAACCACATTCAAGAAGTTTATTAACCCTTCAGGTGCTTCACAGGAAATTTTGGAATGTTTAAAAAAAAATTAACATTTAACTTTTTCACACAAAATTAACTTCGGATCCAATTTGGTCTATTTTACCAAGGGTAACAGGAGAAATTGGACCCCAAAAGTTGTACAATTGGTCCTAAGTACGCTGATAACCCATATATGCAAGTAAAACACTAGCAAAGCTCATAAGGGAATGAGCGCCCTTGACTTTCATTGCAAAACTGGCTGAAATTGAGATTCGACACCATGTCGCATTTGGAGAGCCCCTGATGTGCCTAAACAGTGGAAACCCCCGCCCCCCACACACACACAAGTGACACCTTTTTGGAAACTAGACCCCCTAAGGAACTTCTCTAGCTGTGAGGTGAGCACTTTCAACCCCGAAGTGCTTGGAGAGCCCCTGATGTGCCTAAATAGTGGAAACCCCTCAATTCATGACGACATCAGGTCTCCATTGCAGCAATCTGGACCCCGCATCATGCCGCAGGGTCTCCAATCCAAAGGAAGAGGGGTTATTAGCCCCTCTGCTGGCTCTGGAACGCTGCGATCATGTTTGATTGCAGTGTTCCAGTAGTTAAAGTGCCGGGAGCGGTCATGACCACTCATGGCACTTGGTGCCAGGTGTCAACTGTGAGAATCAGCTGACACCCGGCTGCAATCAGCTTCAAGACATATCCTGTCCATAGGCAGTAAGTCCCAGGGCACATGGACGGGATAGTACGTCCAATGGCGGGTTAAAGAGATTTTCCACTTTCAGGAAAGTGGACCCCATGTGTTCTGGATATCTAAAGTAACAAACATGGCAGGTACGTGCCCTATTCAGGTCTAGAGCAGGTTCCCTGTCGCTGCCAGCATCTCGGCATTTTGGCTGCAGCGCTGATGTCACACTGACATTGCTCATCACTGCTGTATCTATTTACTGGGCTCACGGGATCATGCCCTATTAATTGCTAAGTACTAGTGATAAGCGAACGTGCATGGATAAGGTGTTACCTGCGCATGCTCGTTTGTTAACCGAGTGTCTTCGGCGTGTTCGAATAATAAGTTCGATTCCCCGCGGCTGCATGTCTCGCCTAACAATCCAAATCAGACTAGCCCTCTAACAAAAACAATGGTATCAAAAGTAGTATGTATATATGTATGTTGTATGAATGTAGTATATATGTAGTATGTATGTTGTATGACTAGTATATATGTAGTATGTATGTTGTATGACTAGTATATATGTAGTATGTATGTTGTATGACTAGTATGTATGTAGTATATATGTAGTATGTATGTTGTATGAATGTAGTATATATGTTGTATGAATGTATATATGTAGTATGTATGAATGTAGTATGTATGTAGTATGTATGAATGTAGTATGTTGTATGAATGTAGTACATACATACAACATTCATACTACATATATACTACATTCATACAACATACTACATTCATACATACGACATATATACTACATTCATACAACATACATACTACATATATACTACAGTCATACAACATACATACTACATATATACTACATTCATACAACATATATACATACTACATATATACTACATTCATACAACATATACATACTACATACAATACATGCATATAGATATACAGTACATATAACATAAGAGTACATACTCACCATCACTTGTCACTTTGATCCCCGAAGCCAGTGTCATCTCACTGTAAAAAATATTAAAATAACAAGCAATATACTCCCTGATCCGCAGAAATCCACGAGTGTCCCACGACGATCTCCTGCAGTGCATCACTGAGGTTACTATAGTTCACTGGTCTCACTTTATGGCAAAAGCTGCGTGGGAACTTTCTCACACAGCAATGCCAAAAGTGAGACTAGGGACTATTTTTTTTTTACAGTGGCGGAGGAATACAGTGCGGAAGGATACCTACCTCCAGTCATTGTATTTCTGGGGCCCCTAGAGAGCGGTGGCATCAGCTGATGCTGCTGTTCTCCACGGGAGATCGTTGTGGGACACTCGTGGATTTCTGCAGATCAGGGAGTACATCGGTTGTTTGTTATTTTAATATTTTTTAAAGATGACACGCTTCGGGGATCAAAGTGACAAGTGATTGTGAGTATGTCCTGTTAAAAGTACTGTATGTCTATATGTATGTATTGTATGAATGTATTGTATGTAGTATGTCTAGTATGTATGTAGCATGTACTATGTATGTATGTTGTATGAATGTAGTATATGTAGTATGTATGTAGCATGTATGTATGTTGTATGAATAGTATATATGTAGTATGTTGTATGAATGTAGTATATATGTATGTTGTATGAATGTAGTATATATGAAGTATGTATGTTGCATGAATGTAGTATATATGTACTATGTATGTATGTTGTATGAATGTAGTATATATGAAGTATGCATGTATGAATGTAGTATATACGAAGTATGTATGTAGTATATATGAAGTATGTAGGTAGTATGTATGTATGTATGTAGGTAGTATATATGTTGTATGAATGTAGTACGTATGTTTTTGTTTTTTTACTTTCACCACACAAGCGGTTGATGGGACTACTACTGTCTCATCATTGGCTAATGTGTCAATCACTGTCAGTGTAGCAGGCATAGCCCGATGGGACTTGTAGTCCCATCAGACGATGCCTGCACACCCGCACAGACCCCCGGCAGGCCCGCACATCATGATGCGCACAGACCGCGCATCATGATGACATCATTTCAGAAGCCAATCACAGCCACAACCCTGGCTCATTGCATTATGGGAACTTCCAATATCCGATATTGTAAAAATATCGGTACGCGGTATCGGAATTCCGATACAGCGTATATCGGCCGATACCCGATATTTGCAGTATCGGAATGCTCAACGCTACCTACTAAGCAATTACAAGAATTCATTTTTCACCCACAGGTCTATTGTAAAATAACAGTACAAAAACAGGTTCTGATGCTGCATGCTCTTGTTAATGCAAAAATCTTTGAAACTGAAGCCGGTGCCCACAGCAATAGTCCCAGGTTCTACTTTTTATCTAAACTTGTCAATGAAAAGTGAGAACCAAAATGGGGTCACTATGGGCAACTTTTATATCGTTCCTATTGCACACGTTTTATCCGAATTTGTAAATAAAGCTCAAGGAAAAAAAAACTTTTCAGACTGGAGGGGGTTAAACAATAAATTACCAGGTTTGACACATAACCTGGGACCCTGCATTCACTTGACTACTGAAAGCTGTGTAAAATTTCTCCAGGATTGTTCTCCCACAAACACGCACCTGCAGGCATGGATATTAGTTTAGCGTCATGAAGGGTTCGGAGATATGTATCCTGGGAAGAATCTGAATAGTTCCACACCTGTAAGCTATGATGCCACCTTACATCCTGCTGATGGAGAGGCATTGATTTATTCTATTACATGTCTTGCCTGAAGATCTTAATTAGTAAAGAATGTGCAAGTCAGACACATCTGGCAGATCCACACCTGAAACCATGTACAGTGCCTACAAGTAGTATTCAACCCCCTGAAGATTTAGCAGGTTTGATAAGATGCAAATAAGTTAGAGCCTTCAAACTTCACACAAGAGCAGGATTTATTAACAGATGCATAAATCTTACAAACCAAAAAGTTATGTTGCTCAGTTAAATTTTAATAAATTTTAAACATAAAAGTGTGGGTCAATTATTATTCAACCCCTAGGTTTAATATTTTGTGGAATAACCCTTGTTTGCAATTACAGCTAATAATCGTCTTTTATAAGACCTGATCAGGCCGGCACAGGTCTCTGGAGTTATCTTGGCCCACTCCTCCATGCAGATCTTCTCCAAGTTATCTAGGTTCTTTGGGTGTCTCATGTGGACTTTAATCTTGAGCTCCTTCCACAAGTTTTCAATTGGGTTAAGGTCAGGAGACTGACTAGGCCACTCCAACACCTTGATTTTTTGCCTCTTGAACCAGGCCTTGGTTTTGTTGGCTGTGTGCTTTGGGTCGTTGTCTTGTTGGAAGATGAAATGACGACCCATCTTAAGATCCTTGATGGAGGAGCGGAGGTTCTTGGCCAAAATCTCCATGTAGGCCGTGCTATCCATCTTCCCATGGATGCGGACCAGATGGCCAGGCCCCTTGGCTGAGAAACAGCCCCATAGCATGATGCTGCCACCACCATGCTTGACTGTAGGGATGGTATTCTTGGGGGGGTCGTATGCAGTGCCATCCAGTCTCCAAACGTCACGTGTGTGGTTGGCACCAAAGATCTCGATCTTGGTCTCATCAGACCAGAGAACCTTGAACCAGTCTGTCTCAGAGTCCTCCAAGTGATCATGAGCAAACTGTAGACGAGCCTTGACATGACGCTTTGAAAGTAAAGGTACCTTACGGGCTCGTCTGGAACGGAGACCATTGCGGTGGAGTACGTTACTTATGGTATTGACTGAAACCAATGTCCCCACTGCCATGAGATCTTCCCGGAGCTCCTTCCTTGCTGTCCTTGGGTTAGCCTTGACTCTTCGGACAAGCATGGCCTCGGCACGGGAGGAAACTTTCAAAGGCTGTCCAGGCCGTGGAAGGCTAACAGTAGTTCCATAAGCCTTCCACTTCCGGATGATGCTCCCAACAGTGGAGACAGGTAGGCCCAACTCCTTGGAAAGGGTTTTGTACCCCTTGCCAGCCTTGTGACCCTCCACGATCTTGTCTCTGATGGCCTTGGAATGCTCCTTTGTCTTTCCCATGTTGACCATGTATGAGTGCTGTTCACAAGTTTGGGGAGGGTCTTAAATAGTCAGAAAAGGCTGGAAAAAGAGATAATTAATCCAAACGTGAAGCTCATTGTTCTTTGTGCCTGAAATACTTCTTAATACTTTAGGGGAACCAAACAGAATTCTGGTGGTTTGAGGGGTTGAATAATAAATGACTCTCTGAATAAACTTTTCACAATTTAAAAATAAATTAAACAAAGAAATAACATTCTTTTTTGCTGCAGTGCATTTCACACTTCCAGGCTGATCTACAGTCCAAATGTCACAATGCCAAGTTAATTCCAAATATGTAAACCTGCTAAATCTGCAGGGGGTTGAATACTACTTGTAGGCACTGTATATGCTTTCTCCAGCTAAGCACCGGATACCTAACTTATTGTCCACACACGGATGGTCGCTATAAGGCTATGTGCACACAGTGCAGATTTATCTGCGGGTTTTTTCTGACCCAAAACCGCAGCTGTTGGCATAAACCGCAGGTCTCTCCCTTCTGCGGTTTTGCTGCGGTTTTTACCTGCAGTTTTGTCTGCGTTTTTTGAGGGAATGATACCCATAAAGTTATACAAACAACACTGGAGAAAAAAAAAAATGATGTCACTTCCTTGTCCAGCCCCTTCTTCCAATTTCCATCTTGACGAACAAAATGAGTCAATGGGAAAATCAGGAGCAGAGTGCCCAGCGCACTGAACAGCAGAGCACAGTGCCCTGATACGGCTCCGCAGGGCTGATAGAATTCGTATTCTTGAGTCCTTGCTCAATATCTTCAACCGCCACACACAGCAAGTAAGCAAAAGTTTTTATGTGCGTGTGATTCCACTAGTGCAGATGCAGCATGTGCAACATCAATGACATGGACCCTCAGATGCTGCAGACCATGGTTCGGCCCAGAATGACAGAATATTGCAATTGTTGGGTTCACATTGGGGTGTGCGTTTTACGCGTCAGTTACATTGTGACATATACGTTAACACACACATAGACTGCTGTAGACAAGCGCATTGCTAACGCATGTCATAATTGGCGATGTGCTGTCATTCTGTCACGGATCCTTGGATGTGGGCTGTAGCGTTCAATGTGCCGTCACTGCTAACGTGATTGCGTAATGCAATCATAAAGAAGTTGTGTTAGCGCAGTCATTTTGACGCATGCATTGAAAGGACTGCCATAATGCAATGTAAACCTAGCCAAATTATGTCAAGCTAACGCTTGACTATGGCAGCATATTGGTGCGTAAACGCATCTGTTACATAGCAGTAATGGCGCTATGTAATGGATGCGTTAAATGCACACCTTTAATGAAATGTGAACACAGCCTTTGGTTTATCACTGTTTTGTGTACTAAACACTTGATTTTTTTTTTCGGCGCAGCAGCAGAGAAGAAAACGATCAAGAAAAATGTGAGTTCACCCAATCGTAGTGGAGCGGACAGAAAAGGGACATTTTTATGTGATCTACAATGATTTGAAGAGGTAAGTATCCAAATTTCTACATCCACATTATAATGTGTCTGTAAAACACTAATCCTTTTTTTTTTTTATGTTTTTTCTGTTCAATTTCCAGATTTCCGGACAAATTCATAGCCTTCTGCAGGCTAAGCATCCCGGCATTTGACCGACTCCTTGAAATAGTCGGACCCCAGCTTACGTTCTCACATACGGTTATGAGGAAGGCCATCACTGCTGAAGAAAGGCTGCTCATCACCTTGCGGTAAGTAAATTTTTATTGTTTTGTATGTCATTCATTAGGCCTCTTTCACACGTCAGTGTGTCTGGTATGTGTCATGACAGTTTTCACATGAACTGCTGACACTAGTGAAGACGCACTACAGGAAGCGCAGTTACCTGGTGGCAGGTGCTGAACATGGTGGCTTCATTCTCCCCTGGTCTGCAGGATTTAACCGCCATCATGGAAGAATGGGCTTTGTTTTCACCACCTGCCACTGTGTACAAACTTTTCTTGAGCGCTTTTTCACAGCAAGCCATTCGTGTTTGAATGGTGCAGCACATGGCTGCCACATACGTGCCGTACACACCCAGACACACTGACATGGATATCTTTGGTACAGTGTTTTGCTGTACTGGACATATCCTGGTGTTTTTGTGAAATAACATAACCTGTCTGCATTTTGGCCAGATCTTATTGCGCCCATAAATGCTGCCAGGTTCCATTACATTTTTGTGTGAAATTTCTAATATTTATTTTTTGTTTCTTTACAGACTTTTAGCCACAGGAGAGAGCTACACATCCCTACACCTCCAATTTAGAGTTGGTAAATCCACCTCTCAAATTGTGAGGTGCACATGTGCCGTCATCTGGCAGAAGTTGCAGCCCATGGTGATGCCTTCCCCAACCGAGGAGACTTGGCTGCAGGTGGCAGCAGGCTTTCAGTGTGTGGCAATTTCCCAAACTGCATAGGTGCAGTTGATGGTAAACATGTAAGAGTGCAGAAGCCACCACGATCAGGATCACGCTTCTTTAATTATAAGAAGTATTTTTCGGTGGTCCTGATGGCGGTGGCTGATGCACATTACAAATTTGTTGCCATTGACGTTGGCACCTACGGCAGTACTGGGGATTCTCGGGTGTTGCGAACATCACAGATTGGTCAGCAAATTCTTCGAGATGGCGGAACGCTCCCAGCCCCAAGACCTTTGCAGGGTTCCACACATCCAGTGCCCTTTGTGATGGTATCGGATGAGGCGTTTCCCTTAACGACAACCCTGCTGCGCCCATACCCACGGAGGAGACTGGATGACCGGCGGAGGATTTTTAATTATCGGCTGAGTCGTGCACGCAGATATGTGGAATGCACCTTCGGGATCATGAGTAGTCAGTGGAGGAGCTTTCACACTGCCATCCAGTTGGATCCTGACACCATTGACACTGTGATTAAGGCCTGCTGTGTACTCCACAACTACACTCGGGAGTACAGTACTAACGTAGATGTGGAGTACCAGCAGCCACAATTTAATCCAGTGCTCAATGCAGGAAGGCCATTCAACTTGGGTGTGCGTGTGAGAGAAACTTTTGCTGACTATTTTCTGAGTCCTGAAGGTGCCGTGCACTGGCAATACTCCTGTGCCGGTGTTGAGCGGCCTGAACAGCAGTGAAGGATGGAAGAAGATGGAGCAACAACAAAGAAGTACCCTTCATTTTGTTGACTTTGGTTTCTAAATTGAATTTCACTTTGTAGTTTGTTTTAATAAAATATTTTTACATTTGAATTTCCGGTGTGTTATGTTTTTAATGGACTGGGTTGGTTCCAATTTTGAACTTTACACAGTGCAGGGGCACAACTAGGTACAAGGCATGGTCCGTGGCAGGTGGCACACCAGTGTTTCAACAAGGGCTATACGGGATTAGGTTACGGACATCTGGCAACTGTCTTTAGTATCTGGACATCAGTTTGAGGGCAACAACTCCGGACATCAGGCCGCAGTCATCAGGCTCTGGAGCTCAGGAAGCGAACAGCATGCTTCGGGCATCTGTAAGGTAATCCAGGGTTGAGGCAAGGAGGCACAACATATTTCAACACAGGGTGCATATTACAATACACGCCAAGGTACAAGGCAAGTTTCCAGCCAGGGTTTGTGTGGATGGGGTTACACCATGGTCCAAGTAAAGGAGCGTGATAAGGGATACGCCAGTGTTCTGGCTATGGCAAGGGCCTGCGCATGTTAGGCGGCACGCCAGAGTACAGGAGAGGGCCTATGCGTGACAAGAGGACACACAATGCACAGTGCGGACACAGCGTGGATTCAACGAAGCACAGAGCACGTATGGGGCCCTGCCTAGATGGTCAGGCTGAGGCTCTGAAAGGAGGGAAACACTTTAGGCGTTCACGAATGAGTCACAACAGGCGGACACAGCAAAGTCAATGCCCTGACAAGAAAGTAGAACATATCCAAAACATTTATTAACAAAATAGCCTGAAAAGCATAGTAATGTATTAATAATGGATACATAAATTAGGGGACAAATATTTTATATATCTGCATATAATACATTTTTTGAGTGCAATCATTCAATAGAATTTTATTTTCATCCATACAGGGCATTTATGAGAGATGTGAGACCTCTTTTACATTGTCATAACCTAGGATATTCTCTAATTGGAGCCTTCAACTATATCAGCGCTCCTGCCAAAGTGCTCAGCGAGTCTTCAAAATATGTCTATTTTTTGCAGTAACAAGGTAGAAACTGTAACAAACCAACAGGGTGTCTAAAAAACATATCACAAGTAATGATAGTCTGGGCTGTATCCATACGAATATGGTGACTGATCGGATTGTAATGGGGCTGGTGTCGCTGGTCCATTACTTTGGGTGGGCCCAAAGTTTGAGGGCTGCTGGGGTGCTTGGGTGAACCCAAAGCTTGAGGGCTGCTGGGGTGCTTGGGTGGGCAGGAAGAGTCCGAAAAGACCCATGAGTATGGTATTGTACGGTGCGATTGGGGCAGGGTCCTCCAAAGCTGTCAGACTCATCTGGGCCAGGCTCATAAAAATGGACTGCCTATCCGGCGTCAGCAAGCGAGCCTTATTTGCTATTGTTAATTAAAAAAAAATCAAACATATCCTCTGAAGTGCTTTTATTTAACAACTCCAGGGTTTCGGTTGCAGCTTTCACAGTTTTATCTTCAATTTTTTTTTTTTTTTGTTTTTTATTGGTTCGCTCACCTCTCACCGGATAGGCAGTCCTTCCAGTAGCAACTGCTTCTGCGGAGACAGATGGGCCAGCAGCTGCAGATGGGCCATCAGCAGATGAAGAATTTGTCCCAGCAGAAGCAGTTGCTACTGCTGGCGAAGATATGTCGACAGCTCCAGAGGAATCTGCCCCATCTTCAGACTCTTCGTCAGCCGGACACATGTTCCCATCAGTCCTGTTGAAAGAAAACCAAATAAACATTTTTCAAAGCTGATTATGACCAACAGTTTATACGCCTAAAAAAAAAAATTTTTACCTCCTCAATGTCCGGCTAGTGAAAAGAAACTGCAGCTCCTCATAGAAAGGAAAACTGTGCCTCCTTGGCGGTGAAGATCCACTTTTATCCAAGGTTGCGATATATTTATTAAATCGATCCCGAACGGACCGCCACCTCTGCTTCACATCTTTCGCTGCAAAAAGAGAAAAAGAAAACCGAAATTAATTCACTATCCCTTTCTTAACAAATGGAATCAAATGTGTAGAATATCATTATCATTACCGATTTCCCCCTGCTTGACACTTGGGAAGGAATGCCATTGTGGGTACAGTTCCACTAAGATCTTGTTCCAGCAGATCTCTTTGAAGTAGCGATCTTTGAAACTCTCCTCGGCCTGGTCCCATATTGTGGGATAGTCACGGACCTACAATTTATATAATTTTTATTACTTACTATATCAAACACGCAAAATCTTCTTATATTAAAAGCCTAATCAGAATACAGCCATAAACCTATTGCACATTAGGTTTGTGAATTGGAACTAGAAGAAGGGTTTAAATTTAAGATTATAGCATAGCCTGTCACGCTCTGAGTGTCTAGACGTGTGACTGCGCTAAATTTTGTGGCTGTAGCGGCGACGGTGCAGATGGCAATCCCAGTCATACACACACACATACATACATACACACACATTGAGCTTATAAAGTTAAAGTGTAGGCCAAAAATAAAGTAGTTTGACAAGGGTTCCCCCCAATATTTTTGGCCCACAAAGCCTATGCAGCCCGCTGCAGTCTGATTAGGACAACCTGGGAAATTGGGTTAATATACATGTCCCCTTTCTCAGGTTGTCCTAATCAGGCCGCAGCGTTCTGCATAGGCTTTGTGGCCCTAAAATATGGGTGACCCCCAGGTCATTATTTTGATTTTTGAGGCCCTGGTTTTAACAGCCAGATAAGCTACGCAGACAGTTGCGCAGCATGATATGTACCACCTGGGATAGGGGTTAATATCCAGGTCCCCTTTTCCCGTAGCTTAACTGGCTGTAAAAACCAGGGCCTCAAAAATCAAAATAATGACGTGGGGGTCCCCCATATTTTAGGGCCAGAAAGGCTAAGCAGACAAGTGCGAGCTGATATTTCCAACCTGAGAAGGGGTTAATATCCATGTCCCCTTTCCCAGGCTACGAATATGAGCCCGCAGCTGTCTGCGTAGCCTCTCTGGCTCTAAAAAAAAAAGGGAGACCCACCCCCAAAAAAAAATGACGTGGGGGTCCCCCATATGTTAGGGCCAGAAAGGCTATGCAGACAGCTGCGGGCTCATATTCATAGCCTAGGAAGGGGTCATGGACATTGTCCCCCCCGGCTACAAATATGAGCCTGCAGCCGTCCCAGAAATGGCGCATCTATAAGATGCACCAATTCCGGCACTTAGCCCCTCTCTTCCCACTCCCGCTCCGCTGCAGCGGGATGTGGGGGTAATAAAGGGGTTAATGCCACCTTTGATTGACAGGTGACATTAACCCCGGTTAATAATGGAGAGGTGTCAATAAGACGCCGATCCATTATTAAGCCCATAGAAACCATTTTTTTTTTAAAAAACACACAAACAAAAACATTTTTATTGAAATAAAAAAAACATTGTTTTTGACTAATTTTTTTATTGTACCCTCAATCCTCTGCGACGCCCTCGATCACCTAAGAAGAAGAAAAAAAAACAAAAAACAATTCTATACCTACCGTTCCGTCGCAGTCCATTCAACGAGTGTCCCACGACGATCTGACATGGAGAACAGTCACATCAGGTGATGTGACCATTCTCCATGCCTGCAGAAACACACTGACAGGAGCTCTGTTCCTGCAGTGTGTTACTGCGCATGTGCCAAGAGTTTACCTGAGTTCAGTGACTCGGGTAACCTCCTTTACGGCACTGCTGCATGGGAAAGGTCAAACGCAGCAGAAGAGCCGTAAAGCGAGGTCCCAGAGCGGCCGAACACCGGAAAACTCGCGATACACTGCAGGAGCACCGCTCCTGCTAGTGTATCGCCCGAGGACTGCTGATATCACCGCGGGACACGCTATTTTTGGATTTCTGCGGACAGGGAGTATTTTGTGTTTTTTTATTTTATTTTTTCCCTAGGTGATCAAGGGCTTCGGGGAACAAAATGTGCTGTATGTGGTGAGTATGTATTCTATGTTGTATGTCATGTCTGTCATGTATACATGTATTCTATGTTGTATGTCATGTTTGTGTTTTTTGTTACATGTTTTAACACTTTGTGCTCGGTCGCCCCAGGGACTACTCTCCCATCCTATAGGCGGATGGGAGCAGCAGTCCCATGCGGCGATCGAGCACAATAGGGGGCCTACCGCCGCATGGACACTCTCCGGACACACACAGACTGACACACAGACAGACACACACACAGACAGACGCACACACAAACATACATACCAGATCTATCAGACGCCCCATATCAATGTCCATGCGACGGTAGGCCATGGCGACGTCTTCTTCCCTCCTCCCACACACTTCCTCTTCCGCCCCCTCACTTCCTTATCCTGTGGTTTTTACACCCCAAACCGCAGCAAAAACCGCAGATCTTTTTACATCTGCGGTTTTTGCTGCGGAATACAGTGACTCAATTCAAGTCTATGGGTGCAAAACCGCTGCAGAACCGCAGAAATAATTGACATGCTGCGGAAAAAAAAAAGGTGCTTTTCCGCACGTTTTTTTCCGCAGCGTGTGCACAGCGGCTTTGCAAACCCATAGAGTAACATGGCAATGTACACTGTCTGCGGAACTGCTGCGGTTCCGCAGGACTAATACTGTTGCGGAACCGCACCAAAATCCGCAGCGTGTGCACATACCCTAAGGGTTTCTTTAGCTCTCATTCATTCTTTACAAGCTTAAAAATTAATATCCAGAAGGAAACGAAAATAATACACTAATATATGTAAAGATTAAATAAATACAAAATGCTTTACCTATGACTATAAAACTATGGATAAATAGGAGATTTCATCTTACTGCCACATACAAATCAATATTTACCGCATACTTCCGCATTGGGAATAATAGGACAAGTATACAATACCTGTCGCCTGCGCTCGTGAGCTAGCAGATACCCGCCGATGTGCCATCACCGGCCCAACCAATGTGGAAGTGAGCAGAGCTGGATTACCCCTTTAAAGTTGAGTTTACACATTCAGGATGTGCCTGTATTTTCTAAAAATTCCACAGCAAAATACAGGGTGGGCCATTTATATGGATACACCTAAATAAAATCGGAATGGTTGGTGAGATCAACTTTCTGTTTGTGGCACATTAGTATATGGGAGGGGAGAAACTTTTCAAGATGGGTGGTGACCATGGCGGCTATTTTGAAGTCGGCCATTATGAATCCAACTTTATTTTTTTCAATGGGAAGAGGGTCATGTGATACATCAAACTTATTGAGAATTTCACAAGAAAAACAATGGTGTGCTTGGTTTTACTGTACCATATATACTCGTGTATAAGCCAACCCCCTAATTTTGCCACAAAAAACTGGGAAAACTTATTGACTCACATATAAACCTACGGTGGAAAATGCAGAAGCTACTGGTAAATTTCAAAAATAAAAATAGATACTAATAAAAGTAAAATTAATTGAGACATCAGTAGGTTAAATGTTTTTGAATATCCATATTGAATCAGGAGCCCCATATGATGGCCCCATAAGTTGCTCCATACAAAATACATCCCATATAATGCTGTACAAAGGTTAATAATGGCCCCATAGGATGCTCCATAGAATAATATGCCCCATATGCTGCTCCATTAAGGTTATGGCCCCATAAGATGCTCCATAGATTATGCCCCATATAATGCTGCACAAAGGTTAAAGGCCCCATAAGAAGCTCCATAGAATAATATGCCCCATATGCTGCTCCATAAAGGTTATGGCCCCATAAGATGCTTCATAGATTATGCCCCATATGCTTCCCCGTAAGATGCTCCATAGAATAGGCCCCATATGCTGCCCCACAAGATGCTCCATAGAATAGGCCCCATAAGATGCGCCGTAGAATAGGCCCCATAAGCTGCCCCATAAGATGCTCTGTAGAATAGGCTCCATAAGATGCTCCATAGAATATGCCCCATATGCTGTCTCATAAGATGCTCCATAGAATAGGCCCCATATGTTGCCCCATAAGATGCTCCATAGAATAGGCAACATGCTGCCCCATAGGATGCTCCATAGAATAGGCCTCATAAGATGCTCCATAGAATAGGCCCCATATGCTGCCCCATAAGATGTTCCATAGATTATGCCCCCATATGCTGCCCCATAAGATGCTCCATAGATTATGCCCCCATATGCTGCCCCATAGAATAGGCCCCATATGCTGCCCCATAAGATGCTCCATAGATTATGCCGCAGCAAATAAAAAAGAAAAATGACATACCTCTCATTGCTGGGGGCCAGGTACCGGTGTGCTGAACAGGCAGAGACACCGGCGCACTATGGGGGCCAGGTGCCGGTGTCCCTGCTGGCTCAGGACTCAGCACCTGAGATATTCACCTGTCCCCGATCCACAGCTGCTTGCCGCTGTTTGCCGGTCCCTGTGTCAGTGACTGTTCAGGCAGAGGACGCGGCGTGCACTAACCACGTCATCGTGCCCTCTGCTGCCTGAACGTCACAGACAGGACGCGGCAGACAGTGGCAAGCAGCGTTGGAACAGGGACAGGTGAATATTGCATATACTTACCCCCTCCTGGCGTGGTCTCTGCAGCCCAGTTCTCCCACGGTCTTCGTCGCCTGCCTTCAGTGGTGATGTGATACCGCTCATTAGTCATGAATATGCGCTTATTCATGACTTAAATGAGCAGTACCACATGACCGCTGAAGGCATGCGCCTGAGACCATTGGAGAAGCGGCTGCAGAGATGTCCCCCGCTCCCACGCCGACCCAATGGCGTATATGACTCGCGTATAAGCCGAGAGGGGGACTTTCAGCCCAAAAAATGGCCTGAAAATCTCGGCTTATACGTGAGTATATACGGTAACTTTATTCTTTCATGAGTTATTTACAAGTTTCTCTTTGTTTACAGCTATTGACATGTCACAGAGGTTAACACGTGCGGAGCGGATAGAAATTGTGTCAATGTCTGGTAAACTCCGTACCCGGGTCACTGCAGCAGATTTCAATGCAAGACACCCCACACAAGAAAACTGTCAACATTCCCATTTTATATAAATCGCCCACCCAAAAAAGTTTGCCTCATCACTGAACATGTTTTATGTAAACTGAGGGATTGACCATATCCGACAGGAAATTATCTCCCAATCACCTCATACCACTCACTGTCCTCCCTCCCCCACTGCATCTAGCTCACTCTGATTTTGAATCAGTAACAGAAGAAGTGACTAGGCTCCTTGCATCTTCTCACCCTACTACTTCCACCAAAGACCCCATTACATCACATCTTCTCCAGTCCCTTTCCCCTGCTGTCACCACTCACCTAACAAAAATATTCAACCTCTCTTCCGGTATCTTTCCCTCATTTAAGCATGCCATCATTCAGCCATTACTTAAAAAACCATTCCTTGACCAAAACTGTGCCGCTAACTATAGACCTGTCTCTATTCTTCCCTTCATCACTAAACTCCTGGAACGCCTGGTTCACGCCCGACTTATCTGCTATCTCAGATAACTCTCTTCTCGACCCTCTACAATCCGGTTTCCGCTCTCTACACTCTACTGAAACTGCCCTCACTAAAGTCTCTAATGATCTTCTAACAGCTAAATCTAATGGTCACTACTCCATGCTAATTCTCTTGGATCTCCGCAGCATTCTTCACGGGATCATTAGCTCCTCACTATGCTCTGCTCCTTCGGCCTCAAGGACACCGTTCTCTCCTGGTTCTCCCCCATTCTCTTTCTGACCTCTCCTTTACTGTATCTTTTGCTGGCTCCTCCTCTCATCTTCCCCTTACTGTTGGGGTTCCTCAAGGATTGGTTCTAGACCCCTCCTCTTTTCTTTGCATACTGCCCCTATTGGTCAAGCAATTAGTAGATTTGGGTTTCAGTACCAGCTCTATGCTGATGACACCCAATTATATACCTCTACTCCTGATATCACTCCTGCCTTTTTGGAAAACACCAGTGATTGTCTTGCCGCTGTCTCTAACATCATGTCCTCCCTTTATCTGAAATTGAACCTGTCAAAAACTGAACTCCTCGTTTTTCCCCCTCTACTAACCTACCTATGCCCGACATTGCCATTTCCGTGTGTGGTTCCACCATTACTCCCCAGCAACATGCCTGCTGTCTTGGGGTCATACTTGATTTCGAGCTTTCATTCACACCCCACATCCGATCACTGACTCACTCTTGTTATCTGCACCTCAAAAACATTTCTAGAATTTGACCCTTTCTTACTTTCGACTCTGCAAAAACTCTTACTGTTTCTCTTATTCATTCTCGTCTGGACTATTGTAACTCTCTACTAATCGGTCTCCCTCTTACCAAACTCTCCCCTCTCCAATCTGTCTTGAATGCTGCAACCAGGATCATATTCCTCACCAATTGTTATACCGATGCCTCTACCTTGTGCCAGTCCTTACACTGGTTACCTATCCACTCCAGAATTCTGTATAAACTTATTACCCTCACCCACAAAGCACTCAATGACTCAGTACCACCCTACATTTCCTCCCTCGTCTCAGCCTGCCACCTTACCTGTGCCGTCCATTCTGCTAATGACCTGAGGTTAACATCCTCAATAATCAGAACCTCCCACTCCCATCTCCAAGACTTTTCACGTGCTGCGCCAATTCTTTGGAATGCACTGACCAGGTTAATACGATTAATCCCAAATCCCCACAGTTTTAAGCGTGCCTTAAAAACGCATTTGTTCAGACTGGCCTATCGCCTCAACGCATTAACCTAACTATTCCTGTGTGGCCCATTCAAAATTTGTTACCATAACCAGGTTCCTTGGATCATGTTCTCACGTGCTTTATGCATTTAATAACCCTCTGTCTGTTCTATTTTGTATTTAGACTGTTATATAGTTCATGCAGCATCACAGGAACACCCGATTCTTACACTATGACTGGTCCGAACAATAAAAGCAATTGTTAACATTCATCTTTCGTGTCTCCCCTTTTTCCTTATAGATTGTAAGCTTATGAGCAGGGCTCTCATTCCTCTTGGTATCTGTTTTAATCTATGTATTTATTGGTCTGCTGTAATGTCTATTGTCTGTAGAAGTCCCCTCTATAAGGTAAAGTGCTGCAGAATATGTCAGCGCTATAGAAATAAACTTATTATTATTATTATTCCTGGTCCAATTTTTGTTTTGCCCATTCTGCAAATTCAGCGCACCGATCTGGGTCACCAACCATTCCCATTTTATTTAGGTGCATCCATATAAA
Source organism: Dendrobates tinctorius (assembly GCF_039654945.1). Lineage (NCBI taxonomy): Eukaryota > Metazoa > Chordata > Amphibia > Anura > Dendrobatidae > Dendrobates > Dendrobates tinctorius. The sequence continues at coordinate 15,549,026 of NW_027361713.1, read as the reverse complement.
TGGCCCACCCTGTACACTAAAACTATGATTTTTGCAGGGATGGGCAATCAGTAGGGCTAGATGGAGCTTTTCTGTGCAGAATACAGAAAATGCTGCATATTGCACAAAGTGTATTACCTTGCTCAGGATACAGAATGTTAGCGGATTTAAAAGGATATTTACATATTGTATACAAAGCCATGGATTCTGTTTGCAGATTTGTATGTAGAGAATATGCAGCATAACATAGTACCAATCAAATGGATGAGAAATCTGCTAACTTGTGTAGAATACATCATGAATTTCATACTTTGCTACTATGGGGAAAAATGCTTTCTCCTTTAAAGGGAACCTGTCACCCCCCCCCCCCCCCAGGGCCCTTTTAGGTAAAAGAGCCACCTTCATCAGCACTAAGGCTGCATTCTGTGAAGGTGGCTCTAATGTTTCTTATCCGTAGGAACGCTGAAATACAGACTTTTATAAATTGCCAGCCATACCTCTTTTGTGTCCTGGAGGTATGTTATCTCCCCCTGTGTCAATCACCTCAGAGCCGTCAATCATCTCTCTCTTGCATCTGTGCGCCACCTCCTGTGTTCCTGTTACATGCCCGGCGCCTGCGCTACAATGAGGCGTCCTCATTGTAGGTTATTTTCTGGTGAGTTGCGGTGTTGAGGGTCTAGAGGCCCCTCATTGAAAGAGGGGTACTGTCACGATCCATTTTTGGATCTGTGTCAGATCTAGGATTCTCATATAAGCTTTTTTCCTTTCAGGCCATCGGGGGTTAACATAAGTCCCCCCCCTCCCGGTGGTCGCTGGTGTAATTATGTGGCTGGTCAATTTGCTGATGCAGGTGGTGACCACTCCCACCTTCCTTTAAAAGGTCACCTGATGCTTCAGCTAACTGTTGGTGACACACTAGCTCTTTGGAGCCCATCCAAGCTGGAGTCAGGAGCTGGCTTTGTGCTGTGGTGTTTCAGCTGAATGCTGTGATCTGGTGCTTAACTCTGCTGTGCAGTGTATTGCAGCAGACAAAGCTAGGTGTTGTTTGTCTTACCTCGTTTGTATATCTTCCCTTAGTGTTATATTAGTGCAGTGGTGGGAGGACCAGTGTCCGCACTTGCCAATTCTCTATTGAGGGATAGGTGCAGGGCAAGTGAGGGCTAAGCTATCCTGCTCGTCGACGGTTTGAAAGAAGCCGTATAGGGACGCCAGGATAGACCAGGGCACAGCCTCAGGAGAGTGCAGGAGGTGTCCATTTCCCCATTCCCTATCGCAGGACCCACCGTTGTAATTGTGTTCCCTTGTTTGTTTGTCATTTAGAGACCGACCACTTGTTGGGTCGTGTCACACAGGGCCAGTCACTTTGTGATGTGTCAGGTCAGACGCTGTCCCCCAAAGCAGAAAAATGGTGATGTTATAAGTATTACTTACGGCAGATCAAGCAGCACATCGCCTTGGTTTTGATTTTCACCATTTAGCATCAGGAAAGCCCTTTGAGACTTCAGGCAAGGCCGCTGCCCCATATTCCTGTTTCTACGGCGATTCGGGAATTTTTCATCGCCACATGCTACCGCCTTCCATAACGTTGGGATGTATGTAGAGATCTGATAGCAGAAATATTATATCAAGAAACATAGACTTGAACAAAACCAAAATATATGGAGAGCACAAAAGTGCTGTGCTCTAATTAAATCCTAAGACACATCAAAGCAAGTTTAACCCCTTAATCCCATATGAAGTACTATCCCGTCCAAGTGCCCTGGGACTTAATTCCCAGGGACGGGATAGTACATCATAGCGATCAGCGGCGCCCACGTGGTGAGCGCCGCTGATCGCCGCCGGGTGTCAGCTAATTATCACAGCTGACACCCGGCACGAGGAAGCCTGCTGCACTGCCTGTGACAGATCACTGATCTGTCACAGTGATCTGTGATGTGACAGATCAGCGATCTGTCACAGGACAGTGATGTCACACCTGGAACAATGTAATAAAGTAAAAAAAAAAAAAAGTGTTAAAATAATTTAAAAAAATCGCCAAATAAATTAGAAAAAAAAAATATTCCCCCTATAAATTCATTTTTTGGAAATAAAGAAAACAAAACAAAAGTACACATATTTGGTATCGCCGCGTCCGTAACGACCTGCCCTATAAAACTGTCTCATTAGTTAACCCCTATAGCAAACCCCTTAAAAAATAAAAATAAAAAACGAAGCAAAAAATAATGATTTATTATCATACCGCCGAATAAAAAGTGCAATAACGCGCGATCAAAAAGACGCATATAAATATCCATGGTACCGCTGAAAACATCATCTTGTCCCGCAAAAAAAGAGCTGCAATACAGCATCGTCAGCGAAAAAATAAAAAAGATATAGCACGCAGAATAAAGCGATGCAAAGATAATTATTTTTTATATAAAATAGTTTTCATTGCATAAAACCGACAAAACATAAAAAAATGACCTAAATGAGGTATCGCTGTAACCGTACTGACCCAAAGAATAAAACCGCTTTATCAATTTTACCGCACGCGGAACGGTGTAAACGCACCCCCCAAAAGAAATTCATGAAACGCTGGTTTTTGTTCATTCTGCGTCTCAAAAATCGGAATAAAAAGCGATCAAAAAATGTCACGTGGTACCAATAAAAACGTCAACTCGTCCCGCAAAAAATAAGACCTCACATGACTCGGTGGGTCAAAATACGGAAAAATTATAGCTCTCAATATGTGGTGATGCAAAAACTATTTTTACAGTAAAAAGCGTCTTTTAGCCTATGACAGATGCCAAACATAAAAACCCGCTACAAATAGTATATCAAACCCCCCGTTATCACCCCCTTAGTTAGGGAAAAATAATACAATTAAAAGAAAATGTATTTATTTCCATTTTCCCATTAGGGTAAGGGCTAGGGTTAGGGCTGAGATTAGGGTAGGGGTGTGTTGGGGTTAGGGTTGGAGTTAGAATTGGGGGTTTCCACTGTTTGGGCACATCAGGTGCTCTCCAAATGCAACATGGCGTCTGATCTCAATTCCAGCCAATTCTGAGTTGAAAAAGTCAAATGGTGGTCCTTCCCTTCCAAGCTCTGCCATGCGCCCAAACAATGTTTTACCCCCACATATGGGTATCAGCCTACTCAGGACAAATTGCAAAACAACTTTTGGGGTTCAATTTCTCCTGTTACCCTTAGGAAAATAAAAAATTGGGGGCAAAAATATCATTTTTGTGGAAAAAAATGATTTTTTTATTTTCACGCCCGGGCGTTATAAACTTCTGTGAAGCACTTGGAGGTTCAAAGTGCTCACCACACATCTAGATAAGTTCCGTGGGGGGTCTAGTTTCCAAAATAGGGTCACTTGTGGGGAGTTTCAATAGTTTAGGTACATCAGGGGCTCTCCAAACGCACATGACACCTGCAGACTATTCCATCAAAGTCTGTATTCCAAAACGTCACTACTTCCCTTCCGAGACCCGACGTGTGCCCATACAGTAGTTTTCTCCCACATATGGGGTATCAGCGTACTCAGGACAAATTGGACAACAACTTTTGGGGTCCAATTTCTCCTGGTACCCTTGGGAAAATAAAAAAATTGGTGACTAAAAGATCAAGTTTGTGGAAAAAATACGATTTTTTTATTTTCACGCCCGGGCGTTATAAACTTCTGTGAAGCACTGGAGGGGTCAAAGTGCTCACCACACATCTAGATAAGTTCCTTGGGGGGTCTAGTTTCCAAAATGGTGTCATTTGTGAGGGGTTTCCACTGTTTTGGTACATCAGGGGATCTCCAAACGCGACATGGTGTCCGATCTCAATTCCAGCCAAAAACGTCAAATGGCGCTGCTTCCCTTCCGAGCTCTGCCATGCGCCCAAATAGTGGTCTACCCCCACATATAGGGTGTCAGCGTACTCAGGACAAATTGCACAATAACTTTTAGGGTCCTGTTACCCTTGGAAAAATAAGAAATGAGGGTGAAAAGATCAGTTTTGTGGAAAAAATATGATTTTTTAATTGTACCGCTGTACGTTATAAACTTCTGTGAATGAAGCCCTTGTGGGTTTAAAGTTCTCACCACATATCTAGATAAGTTCCTTGGGGGGTCTAGTTTCCAAAATGGTGTCATTTGTGGGGGGATTGCACTGTTTTGGTACATCAGGGGTTTTCCAATCGCGACATGGTGTCCGATCTCAATTCCAGCCAAAAACGTCAAATGGCGCTGCTTCCCTTCCGAGCTCTGCCATGTGCCCAAATAGTGGTTTACCCCCACATGTGGGGTATCAGCGCACTCAGGACGAATTGTACAATAACTTGTAGGGTCCTGTTACCCTTGGGAAAATAAAAATTGGGGGTGAAAAGATCATTTTTGTGGGAAAATATGATTTTTTAATTGTACCGCTGTACGTTATAAACTTCTGTGAAGCCCTTGTGGGTTCAAAGTTCTCACCACATATCTAGATAAGTTCCTTGGGGGGTCTAGTTTCCAAAATGGAGTCACTTGTGGGGGGTTTCCACTGTTTAGGTACATCAGGGGCTCTCCAAATGTGACATGGCGTCCGATCTGAATTCCAGCCAATTTTGCATAGAAAAAGTCAAACGGCGCTCCTTCCCTTCTGAGCTCAGCCATGCGCTGAAACAGTGGTTCCCCCCCACATATCAGGTATCAGCGTACTCAGGACAAATTTCACAATAACTTTTGCAGTCCAATTTCTCCTGTTACCCTTGGTAAAATAAAAAAAATTGAACCTGAATTATTTTTTTTGTGAAAAAAAGTTAAATGTTCATTTTTTTTTAAATATTCAAAAAATTCCTGTGATGCACCTAAAGGGTTAATAAACTTCTTGAATGTGGTTTTGAGCACCTTAAGGGGTGGAGTTTTTAGAATGGTGTCACTTTTGGGTATTTTCTATCATATAGACCCCTCAAAGTGGCTTCAAATGTGTTGTGGTCCGTAAAAATAAAATGGTGTTGCAAAAATGAGAAATCACTGGTCAATTTTTAACCCTTATAACTTCCTAACAACAAAAAATTTTGGATCCAAAATTGTGCTGATGTAAAGTAAACATGTGGGAAATGTTAATTATCAAGTTTTTTGTGTGCCGTATCTCTGTGATTTAAGGGCATAAAAATTCAAAGTTGGAAAATTGTGAAATTTTAAAAATTTTCGCCAAATTTCTGTTTTTTCACAAATAAACGCAAGTTATTTGAATGAAATTTTACTACTAACATGAAGTACAATATGTCACGAGAAAACAATGTCAGAATCACTGGGATACATGGAAGCATTTCAGAGTTATTACCTCATAAAGGGACAGTGGTCAGAATGGTAAAAATTAGCCCGGTCATGAACGTGCAAACCACCCTTGGGGTAAGGGGTTAATATACCCCAGCCTGAGACTAGTATTAATCATTTATATGGGCACCTACAATTACAGAAAATCTCAAACATCACTTTTAATGGACATCAGGGAGTTTTACGAATTTCACACCGCATGGTGTAGGATCCTTCAAAGGCTTGCTGTGGTGCATAAATCTACTATTCGGCCACCCCTAAAAGGTGTTCACAAGCAGAAATTGTAGCAGTGGGTCCAGACATACATGAAGACAATTTTTCATACAGTCTTGTTTACTGATTAGTGTCGAGCAACCCTGGATGGTCCAGATGGATGGAGTAGTGGATGGTTGGTGGATGGCCACTATGTCCCAACAAGGCTGCGACGTCAGCAAGGAGGTGGAGGAGTCATGTTTTGGGCCGGAATCATGGGGAAACAGCTGGTAGGGCTCTTTAAGGATCCCGAAGGTGTGAAAATGACCTCTGCAAAGTACTGTATATAGAGTTTCTGACTGACAGCTGTCTTCCATGGTATAAAAAGCAGAAATGTGCCTTCAGGAGCAAAATACTCTTCATGCATGACAATGCTCCATCTCATGCTGCAAAGAATACCTCTGAGTCATTGACTGCTATAGGCATAGAAGGAGATAAACTCATGGTGTGGACACCATCTTCCCCTGACCTCAACCCTGTAGAGAACCTTTGGAGTATCATCAAGCAAAAGATCTATGAGGGAGGCAGTTCACATCAAAACAGCAACTCTGGGAGGCTATTCCGACTTCATGCAAAGAAATCCAAGCAGAAACTCTCCAAAAACTCACAAGTTCAATGGATGCAAGAATTGTGAAGGTGATGTCACAGAAGGGTTCCTATGATAGCATGGAACTTGGCCTGTTAGGATGTTTTGGAGTTAAATAGCTTTTTTGTTCAGTGAATGTGACCTCCTAATGCTGCAAATTCCACAAAAGAACATTTTCAGTTCTTTAAAACAGATCAAATGTTTAGAAATTCTACTGTGCCTAATAATTTGGAACAGTGCAATTTGAGTTTTTATTCATTTTGGAGATTATACTGCTATCATTGGGAGGTTTCTTCAATAAAATTTGATGTATACTCTAACGGGTGATGACTTTTATTAGACTGACTGTCATTTGTACTGACTATTTAGGAAAATCATAGAAAAATATAATTTGCATAATAATTTGGAACACAGTGTAGTGTGCGTGGGACCCCTACTCCCAAACACTAGAGACTACAAGCGGTAACTTTCACTGCTGGGGTCTTAAGGTCAGCCCAGCACTAGACGGTCAGAGTGCAAATATAATAAGTTGTGTGCGAGGCCAGGGTTGCAGCTGTGTCAGTAACCAGAGGTTCCCAAGATGGCGGAAGGCACCAGGAGTAGGACAAAGGGGGAGGCCAATGCTATGGTCTATGAGGAGGTGGTGGAGGACAATACCAATGAAGGCGAAGGGGAGCTCAGCCAGGGCTCCCCAAGGAGCCAGACCCCCGTGCTCAGTCCCGCAGTGGACTGCCCACCACCTGCCCACCCCAGCCTGTCCAGATCGGAGGCCCTTTTCCAAACGGCTATGGCACAGCTCGAGGCTGGTAATGACGCCACCCATGACAGACTCCTAGCGGGAGCAGAGAAAGCAGCGGAGCGTGAGCAAGCGGCGGCCGAGAGAGCAGCGGAGCATGAGCATACTGAACGCCGTGAAGCTGCGGAGCGCCGGCACCGACTGGAGATGGCTCAGCACGGGCTCCCGCTGGACGCTCCAGCCCCACCAGGGACTAAGGCTTCCAAGGTCCGGGCAGAGGACTTCCCCCTGCTTGAAAAGGATGGAGACCTGGATTCTTTTCTGCTGGCCTTTGAAAGAACCTGCCTCCAACACCATCTGGCCCTGGATCAGTGGGCAAGGTACCTGACCCCCCGTTTGAGGGGTAAGTCCCTGGAAGTTTTGGGGGACTTACCTGCCGGGGAGGAGCAGGACTACAACAGCATCAAGCGGGCCCTGATCCAGCACTACAATCTCACCTCGGAGTCGTACCGCAGGAAGTTCCGGAGCCTGCAGCGGGGCTCCAAGGACACCTGGACCGACCACATGCGGGCACTGCAGAGAGCTGCAGAGCACTGGACCTCGGGTCTAGAGCTCACCACCCGCGAGGAGGTCCAGGAACTGTTTGTCATGAAGCAGTTCTTGTGGAACTGCCCAGAGGACCTCCAGCAGTTCCTCCGTGACCGGAAACCAAAGGGGGCTTCTGCTACAGCCGCCCTGGCAGACGAGTATGCCAACAACAGGGCTCCTGAGCCAAAGAAGCCTGCCAGCAGCACCTGGAGAGGGGGTAAGCCCAGTCCTGCCCCTGTCCCCCCAGCCCTCAGAAGGCAGAGTGCAAGGGGTGTACCCCCTGCTGCCCTCTCCAGGCCAGGAGCAGAACCCAGACGTTGTCATCATTGCAACCAGCCGGGACACTTTAAGGCTGCGTGTCCCCAGCGCCATAAGGCCCCATCCCTGTCCCAGAAACCGTCCACTGTTTTGTGTGTGGGAGGGGGTGGTGGGAGGTCTCTGGACAATTACCAACCCATCACCATCGGCCGATCAGCGTTCATGGGACTGCGGGACACAGGCGCTGAGCGAACCCTGGTACGTCCTGAGGTGGTGTCCCCTCAAGACTTGGTGCCTGGGAAAACCCTTTCCATCTCCAAAATTGGAGGTGTTGAACCGGCGCTGCCTGTCGCCAAGGTGTTTTTGGACTGGGGTGCTGGGAGGGGAATGCGAGAGGTGGGAGTAACGCCAATTATTCCTGTCAATGTGTTGCTTGGGACCGATTTCGGGTGGCTAGTGTCTCAGTATGTGGCCACTGAACCCCCAAGTCTGGCTCCCCAAGAATGTCATGACCCTACTGTGACTGCCAATGCTAATGTATTGAATGTGCCTCCAACAATGGAGGTGGGAGTAATGCCAAATTTTCCTGCCAATGTGTTGCTTGGGACCGATTTGGGGCGGCTAGTGACTCAGTGGGTGACCACTGAACCCCCAAGTCTGGCTCCCCAAGAATGTCATTACTCTACTGTGAATGCTAATGTTGAATGTGCCTCCAACAGTGGAGGAGGGAGTGAAACCTGATGGTAAGCCATGCACTGACACTACACACACAGGGCTCACAGTGAGGACAGGTGAGAAGCCTGCAGGGGAGAGCTCAGAGGTGGAGGGAGGGGCTGCTATGGGCAGTGTAGGGCCCCTAAGTGAATCCAGCCTGCTGAGTTAAGGGCCTCTGCAGAAAGAGGAACAGGCCATGGGGGGAGGGAGCGTCCCAGGAGAGGAGCCACCAGGTAAGACCCCAGGGCAGGAGTTCCCCACATCCGGGATGTCAGGAGGCCAGGGAAGTCTGCCTGACCCGGCGACTTGGTCGGGGACAGAGGGGAAGCAGGCGCTACCTGTGGTCTCAGCGGTCGTGGCCGCTGTTAATAGGAGTAGGAGCGCCGGAGCCAAAGGAGCCTCGCGGAGGTCCGACGGTTCCCCTCTCTCCGACCAAGTGGCTGCCGAGTCAGACAGCGGCCAGGAGACAGATCCCGGGGAGCTGACAGGAGGTGGCAGTTTCGTCAATTCTTGCCACATCGAGTCAGGGATTTCAGGCAGCGTTGGAATCTGACGCTAGCCTGAAAGCTCTCAAGGAGCAGGCGCCACAGCCTCCTCTGGAGTCTGACCGCGAGCGAGTGGTCTGGGACCAGGGACGGCTGTACCGGGTAACGGTCCAGCAGGGTTCACCGGAGGCGTGGCCCAGGGACCGACAGTTAGTGGTACCCTATCCGTTCAGGGCAGAATTGCTGCGGATCGCACACGAGATTCCCATGGCCGGACTCCTAGGGATCGCTAAAACCAGGGCCAGGCTAGCTCAGCATTTCTACTGGCCAGGAATGATGACCGAGGTGATTGCCTACTGCCGTTCGTGTGACACCTGTGAGAGCGTGGGGAAGGCGGGGCGGCGCCCCAAAGCCCCACTGGTAACTCTGCCCATCATTGAAGAGCCTTTCTCGAGGGTGGCTGTGGATCTCATTGGACCTCTGTCCACTCCCAGCCACTCCGGGAAATGCTTCATACTAACGGTAGTGGACTATGCCACCCGGTACCCGGAGGCGGTAGCTTTGTCATCCATTCGGGCCAACAAAGTGGCCACTGCCTTACTGGAGATTTTCTCCAGAGTGGGGTTTCCCCAGGAAATGCTCACCGACCGAGGGACCCAGTTCATGTCGCAGCTGATGGAGTCTCTCTGTAAGCAGGTACAGGTGCAACATCTGGTAGCCAGCCCGTACCACCCACAGACCAATAGCCTGTCTGAGCGGTTCAATGGCACCTTAAAGCAGATGCTGAAGATGTTGGTCGACTCCCATGGGAGAGACTGGGAGTGGTATCTCCCACACCTGCTGTTTGCATACCGAGAGGTCCCACAGGCCTCAACAGGGTTCTCCCCCTTTGAGCTCCTGTACGGGCGACGTGTACGGGGGCCCCTTGCTCTGGTGAAGGAAGCATGGGAAGGGGATTTGGCTACCCCTGGAGTGTCGGTCATTGAGTATGTCGTGCGCTTCCGGGACAGAATGATGGCCTTGACACGGCTGGTGCATGACAAGATGGCCCAAGCCCAGGCTGACCAGAAGTGGTGGTACGACCAGAATTCTTGTGAACGGACCTACGAGGTGGGTCAAAAGGTGTGGGTACTGGTCCCCGTACCTCAAAACAAGCTTCAGGTGGCCTGAGAGGGTCCATACCTTGTCCACCAGCGGCTCAACGCTGTCACCTATCTGGTCACCCTGGACGCCGCCCATGGAAGGAGGAAGTCCTTCCACGTGAACATGATGAAGGCCCATCATGAGCGGGAGGCTTGTGCCCACCCAGTGTGCAACCTTCCCGAGGAAGGAGAGGTAGAAACCCTCCTGGATCTGCTCACCCAAGCCAAGGTGGGTGGATCCATCGAGGATGTGGGGGTTGGCCACCAGCTCTCGGAGGAACAACGTTCCCAGCTGAGGGTCATCCTACACCCCTTTCGGGAGCTGTTCAGCAGCCTGCCCGAAAGGACTGAGACAGCCGTCCATGACGTGGACACCGGCAATCACCCCCCGATCCGGTGTTCAGCATATCAGGTCTCTCTTGAGGTGCAGCAGCACATGCGCCAAGAGATAGACGAGATGCTGAAGCTGGGGGTGATCCAAGTGTCCAATAGCGCGTGGGCTTCGCCTGTAGTCCTCGTCCCTAAAAAGGACCGAACTACGCGGTTCTGCGTGGACTACCGGGGGCTCAACGCTGTGACAGTCACCAATGCATTACCCAATGCCGCGCATCGATGACCTGCTCGATCGGCTGGCCGGGGCCAAGTACCTGACCATCATGGATCTGAGCAGGGGGTGTTGGCAGATTCTCCTGACCCCGGGGGCACGGGAACGCTCTGCCTTTATCACCCCATTTGGACTGTACGAGTCCACGGTGATGCCATTCGGCATGAAGAATGCCCCTGCCACTTTTCAGAGGATGGTCAACACACTGCTCGAGGGACTGGAAGGATATGCGACCGCGTACCTAGACGACATCGCTATCTTCAGTCCCACCTGGGAAGATCACCTAGAGCACCTGGCGCAGGTGCTCGGGTGGATCCAGCGAGCAGGCTTGACCATTAAGCCCGGAAAGTGCCAGCTGGGTATGAGTGAGGTCCACTACCTGGGGCACCGGGTAGGTGGGGGAGCTCTGAAGCCAGAGCCCGGGAAGGTGGATGCCATCGCATCCTGGCCCACCCCCAGGACCAAGAAGCAGGTGATGTCCTTCTTGGGGACTGCCGGGTACTATAGGAGGTTTGTTCCACACTATAGTGCCCTGGCCAAGCCCCTGACGGACCTCACCAAGAAGAGGCTGCCCGTCGCAGTCGACTGTACAGTCGCCTGCGAGAGTTTTCCAGGCACTCAAGACTGCCCTTTCTAGTTCTCCTGTACTACAGGCAGCCGACTTCACGCGGCCGTTCGTAGTGCAGACCGACGCCAGTGACTTCGGCCTCGGTGCTGTGCTCAACCAAGTCGACACTATGGGCCATGAACACCCCGTTCTGTACCTGAGCCGGAAGCTCCTGCCGAGGGAAGTGGCCTATTCCACGATGGAGAAGGAATGTCTGGCAATTGTGTGGGCCCTGCAGGGTCTGCAGCCATACTTGTACGGACACCAATTCACCGTGGAAACAGACCACAACCCCCTCAGCTGGTTACACACGGTCTCTGGGACGAATGGGAGGTTGCTACGCTGGAGCCTCTCTCTCCAACAGTATCACTTCACCATTCGCCACAAAAGAGGCAGGGACCATGGTAACACTGATGGGCTGTCCCGGCACGGAGAGGGTGCGGAAGGGCGCATGGGGCATCACAGGAATGTGATACCCCCTAGCGCCCTCTAAAGCAGGGAGGTGTGATGAAGGAGCAGCCGCCATCTTAGATATGGGGCCACATGTCTGAGCTTGGCATCCATTTTGGTCTAAGTTCAGGAATTACAGGCAGCTAACGGCTTCTATACCTCCAGGTGCTGTGTACTTTGTAAATACAAGCAGGATTTAGTGTTCCAATGCTAAATAGCCAGGGCCATTGGTGTGATAATGAGGATAGGCCCAAAACAGAGCTTCAAAGCTCAGGTACGGAGCCGTGCCAGCAGGGGGCCAGAAAAAAGCCTAGGGCTTCAATTAGAATGTACAGTACCTGCGAGCAGACGCAGGAATATACATCCTTTGTGTGTCCCAGATGCTTTGGCTCCATCCTAGGAGCATGGATTATTAGCCCACCCTCTGACACAGGGGGAGGAACCTAGCGTGTTTAAGGATTGGTAGCCCCTGGCAGACATTCATTCTTTCACACAGAAGATCCGGACGATGACAATCTAAGAAGGACCTGGGGACAGACCTGCCGAGGGGAGCAGCGGCCCATGCTTTGGGGGTCTGTCCGGCAGCTAAGATTCTTGTACCTGTGGACTGCAGAGCTCCCCAGCAGCCACATGACCCTACAATCTGGTAAATTGACCTCCAGCTTAATATCTTAAGTCTTGTACCCTTATTGTTATATCTTTTCATCTTTTCTCTGACTGCAAATTTACTGTATATTTCTGTAATTATCTAGTGCGCCCTTAAGGCAATTAAACTATAAACTTAATCTTGGGCTGATGCTTTTACTCTGATCACGAATCTTAGAACCCCCAGCGGGTAACAGGACCTCCTCCCCGGCAACCATTTGCTCTAGGTGCAGTTCCCTTACTGAACTGAGACAAAGGGGGCGCCGGAGAGCTGTGCCTGTGTAGTTACGTCACGGTGGTGACGTGGGAGGAGTGGGTCTGTGTGCGTTCCTCCACAATATTCATCTCGCGTTGCTTGCTGCATCTTCTTTTAAAGGGTTTTCCAATCTAACAGAAAGTACTTTTTAATTCATTGGATCCAGGAATAATAATAACTTTCACAATTGGATGTGTTTAAATACAATGTTCCTGTGCTGAGACAATCTTATAATGTGCCCCTGCTGTGTACTGTGTGATATCTGTGTCTGACAGTACAGGAACATGGTCTGATCATACCACAGCTCTTGGGGAGGGGAGGAAGCAAAAGAGTATACAGACAGGACAGCACAGGATCACAGCTGATTCCGATTCGAAACATTCCTGCCTGTTTTTTATCAATGTTTTTCCAAAAAGAAAGAATCAGCTGTGATACTGTGCTCTAATATCTGTACATGCTTCTGCGCCCTCCCCTGCCCAGGAGATGTGGTATGATCAGACCATGTCCCTGTATGGTGAGACACGGCCATTACACAGTACATACACAGGGGCACATTTATAAGATTATCTCAGCACAGGAACATTATTTTTTTAAACACATCCAATTGAGGAACTTATTAATATTCCAAGATCTATTGATTAAAATGTTGATTCAAATTAACTTTTGTTTGTGAGAAAACCCCTTTAACCCCTTTCTGCCATGTGACGCACTATCCCGTCCATGTGCCCTGGGACTTAATTCTCAGGGACGGGATAGTACGTCACAGCGATCAGTGGCGCCACGTGGTGAGCGCCACTGATCGCGGCCGGGTGTCAGCTAATTATCACAGCTGACATGCGGCACAATGTGTCAGGGGCGGTCACGGACCGCCCCCAACACGTTAACCCCTTGCACACCGCGATCAAACACGATCGCGGTGTACCGGGGGTTAAAGGGAAGCATCGGCAGGGAGGGGGCTTCCTCCGTGCTTCCCTGAGCCCCCCACAGCAGCGCAATGTGCAGCGCTGCTGCGGGGGGCTCCATCCCTGCAGGTCCCCGAATTCAAGATGGCGACGGGGACCTTTGGGGGCCTGCAGGGAGCTGGCTTCCTCAGTGCCTGCAAAGCGCAGGCACGAGGAAGCCAAGTGCAGTGCCTGTGACAGATCGCTGATCTGTCACAGTGATCTGTGATGTGACAGATCAGCGATCTGTCACATGACAGTTATGTCCCCCCTGGGACAATGTAATAAAGTTAAAAAAAAATTGTAAAGATAATTTTAAAAAAATCGCTAAATAAATTTTAAAAAAAAATATTCCCTAATAAATTCATTTTTTGGAAATAAAAAAAAAAACAATAAAAGTACACATATTTGGTATCGCCGCGTCCGTAACGACCCGCCCTATAAAACTTTCCCATTAGTTAACTCCTTTAGCGAACCCCTTAAAAAATAAAAAACGAAGCAAAAAATAATAATTTATTATCATACCGCGGAACCAAAAGTGCAATAACGCGCGATCAAAAAGATGCATATAAACATCCATGGTACCGCTGAAAACATCATCTTGTCCCGCAAAAGACGAGCCGCCATACAACATCATCAGCGAAAAAATAAAAAAGTTATAGCTCGCAGAGTAAAGCGATGCAAAAATAATTATTTTTTATATAAAATTGTTTTCATTGCATAAAAGCGCCAAAACATAAAAAAGACCTAAATGAGGTATCGCTGTAACCGTACCGACCCGAAGAATAAAACCGTCTTATCAATTTCACCGCACGCGGAATGGTGTAAACGCACCCCAAAAGAAATTCATGAAACACTGGCTTTTGTTCATTCTGCGTCCCAAAAATCGGAATAAAAAGCAATCAAAAGATGTCACGCGCCCGAAAATTATACCAATAGAAACGTCAACTCGTCCCGCAAAAAATAAGACCTCACATGACTCGGTGGGTCAAAATATGGAAAAATTATAGCTCTCAATATGTGGTGATGCAAAAACTATTTTTACAATAAAAAGCATCTTTTAGCGTGCGACAGCTGCTAAATTTAAAAACCGCCATAAATAGTAAATCAAACCCCCTGTTATCACCCCCTTAGTTAGGGAAAAATGATCAAATTAAAAGAAAATGTATTTATTTCCATTTTCCCATTAGGGCTAGGGTTAGGGCTAGAGTTAGGGCTGAGATTAGGGTTAGGGGTGTGTTGGGGTTAGGGTTGGAGTTATAATTGGGGGGGTTTCCACTGTTTGGGCACATCAGGTGCTCTCCAAATGCAACATGGCATCTGATCTCAATTCCAGCCAATTCTGCGTTGAAAAAGTCAAATGGTGCTCCTTCCCTTCCAAGCTCCGCCATGCGCCCAAACAGTGTTTTACATCCACATATGAGGTATCAGCCTACTCAGGACAAATTGCAAAACAACTTTTTGGGTCCAATTTCTCCTGTTACCTGTAGTAAAATAAAAAATTGGGGGCAAAAATATCATTTTTGTGGAAAAAAATGATTTTTTTATTCTCACGCCCGGGCGTTATAAACTTCTGTGAAGCACTTGGGGGTTCAAAGTGCTCACCACACATCTAGATAAGTTCCTTGGGGGGTCTAGTTTCCAAAATGGTGTCATTTGTGGGGGGTTTCCACGGTTTTGGTATATCAGGGGTTTTCCAATCGCGACATGGTGTCCGATCTCAATTCCAGCCAAAAAAGTTAAATGGCGCTGCTTCCCTTCTAAACTCTGCCATGCGCTCAAATAGTCGTTTACACCCACATATGGGGTATCAGCGTACTCAAGACAAATTGCACAATAACTTTTAGGGTCCTGTTACCCTTAGGAAAATAAAAATTGGGGGTGAAAAGATCATTTTTGTGGAAAAAATATGATTTTTTAATTGTACCGCTGAACGTTATAAACTTCTGTGAAGCCCATGTGGGTTCAAAGTTCTCACCACATATCTAGATAAGTTCCATGGGGGGTCTAGTTTCCAAAATGGGGTCACTTGTGGGGGGTTTCCACTGTTTAGGTACATCAGGGGCTCTCCAAATGTGACATGGCGTCCGATCTGAATTCCAGCCAATTTTGCATTGAAAAAGTCAAACGGCGCTCCTTCCCTTCTGAGCACTGCCATGCGCCGAAACAGTGGTTCCCCCCACATATCAGGTATCAGCGCACTCAGGACAAACTGCACAATAACTTTTGCAGTCCAATTTCTCCTGTTACCCTTGGTAAAATAAAAAAAATTGAACCTGAAGTATTTTTTTGTGAAAAAAAGTTAAATGTTCATTTCTTTTAAATATTCAAAAAATTCCTGTGAAGCACCTGAAGGCTTAATAAACTTCTTGAATGTGGTTTTGAGCACCTTAAGGGGTGCAGTTTTTAGAATGGTGTCAGTTTTGGGTATTTTCTATCATATAGACCCCTCAAAGTGACTTCAAATGTGATGTGGTCCGTAAAAATAAAATGGTGTTGCAAAAATGAGAAATCGCTGGCCAACTTTTAACCCTTATAACTTCCTAACAAAAAAAAATGTTGGTTCCAAAATTGTGCTGATGTATAGTAAACATGTGGGAAATGTTACTTATTAAGTTTTTTGTGTGCTGTGATTCAAAAATTCAAAGTTGGAAAACTGCGAAATTTTAAAAATTTTCGCCAAATTTCCGTTTTTTTCACAAATAAACGCAAGTTATTTGAATGAAATTTTACCACTAACATGAAGTACAATATGTCATGAGAAAACAATGTCAGAATCACCAGGATCCATGGAAGCGTTTCAGAGTTATTACCTCATAAATGGACAGTGGTCAGAATGGTAAAAATTGGCCCGGTCATGAACGTGCAAACCACCCTTGGGGGTTAAGGGGTTAACTGCTTGTTCATATGCCAAGTTTCTTCCCAAGCATTTCACCAAAGCGAATTACATTTCTGAAATCACATGCACATGCAGTAAATTTTTCCTTGCAAATTTGAACAAAAGTTTTTCTTTTCCCAATCTGAAGTGTCATTTTTTTCAGTGGTTTTCATTTATTCAAATGAATGGGGTAAAAAGGTGTAAAAAATGTGCTTACTTTAAGCTGCACTTTTGTGCCAAAGGAAAAATCTGCTGCAAATACTCCATGTGTTTACATACCCTAATAGTCACCTTCAAAGCAAACTAACAATGGGGACTGACTCATCTCTCTTCTTATACCTCAGGGTTCAGATTACTGGAGAACATATGAAATTAACTGCTCCTCCAGGGCTACTCTCCTACCTGATCGGATATAAGGTCTCATTCTCAATTCTGATGCCAGGGTCTTATATGAATAATACAACCCCTGCGCAATATTTGCTGGACGTCAGACATTTGCCTCGATTACTGTCGCCCAGCGTGCAACTGTATCTCTACAAGCCGATATCAGATCAGAAGGCAGTAAACTCCCGGAGGCACTTTATGGAGCAGTTTGTTTACGGTAATTATTTTTTGGGGGATAGAGCTACGGTTTATATATAAACTAATTTTACAAGAAAATATTTAACTTTCATGATAATAATGTTAAAAGAATCAGTTTTGGGTGTAGATCAGATTTATCATACTTTTAGAATTTTGTAAATAGCTAACAACATTAATACTTAGGGTGTGTGCACACGCTGCGGAATCCGCTGCATTTCCGCAGCGGTTTTGGCTGCTGCGGACCCGCAGCAGCTTTAGCTGCGGTGTACAGTACCATTCAAATGAATGGGAAAAAAAACCCGCTGTGCCGACGCTGCGGAAAAATCAGCGCGGATTTGCTGCGGTTTTGAATCCGCAGAAAGAATTGCATGTCAATTCTTTCTGCGGAAACCGCTGCGGGTTCCTATCTCCACCATTGTGGAGATAGTGAATCCGCAGGACCAAACCGCAGGCAAAACCGCAGATAATCCGCAGGTCTTTTGACCTGCGGATTATCTGCGGTTTTTGCAAAATCCGTGCGGATTAATCCGCAGCGGATTCCGCAGCGTGTGCACACACCCTTAAAGGGTTATATCCATTTTCTAAAATTGGTAAATGGGCAAGGTGCTTGTGAAAACAAACAACTTAGCAATTTAGGATAAAAATGTTGCCCCATTTTTCCCAAATCTATACTTTTTTTGACAATGTTTACTTGGCGTTGCCAAGGGGACCAACCGCAGCAGTGGTCGAACACGTGCGGTGCTTACAAGCTCTTTTATATGCTGTACTGAATCTGGCCAATCAACTATGAGCGTGTCGTAGCTGCTTTTGTTCTGACCAAGCGTCAGCTTTTCAGATCACCAGTGAGTCCGAATTGTGAGGTTTTTCGCCCTTTCTGTTGCAAGCGCTTGGAGACAAAGAGACTTCAACACACAAGCCGTGGTCAAATCACTTTATCTGACGTAATGAAATACAAGACATGTTTTTATACCATTTACAACAATATGTGACTCTATGGAGCTTATTTGGCCCCCACCATCACCTCAGGGTCGTACCTTGTTTACAATGAACCCAGAACACGTTGTTGAGAACAAATATGATAACAAGTATAGTTTCCTTGAAGACAGAGACTACTAGTCTACATAAGAATAATTCTAGCAATAATAAGGCAAAAGGCAATTGAAGTCTTAAAGGCATTTAAAGGGATATAAAAGCAAACCATTAACTCTTCTATATCAATTCCCCCTTTTGTAAATGGTATAACCTTTGCCACAGGGTCAGCTGATGTCCATAAAGGAGCTACTGTCTCATGGGTCTAGTACCCATAAGGGGGCTTCCTACTTGCTTCGCCCATCCACCCTCAGTGTGGACACTCACTTTCCCCATCAGCAATGGCTACCTGGGGTCTATGATACACTACAGAGGGTTCAGCCTTAGATTATTTTTTTATGCATACATTATTCAGTAGCTTAAGTAATACATATATTAGCGCTTTTACGGCTACATAAAACAATAAGCAAAACAACAAACTTTGCATACAAGTCTATATAATGCCAAAAAAAAATAAAAAATCTATCCTGCAAGGCCATTAAACCAATTTGCTGGATTTAGAAAAGAGAATGTGTTACCTCACCAGGAGTCTCTGCTTTCACTGTGTTGTTTTAACCATTGGTCTCTAAGTTCACCTATTTTGTCTATACTGGCCCTGATCGGGAGATTGCCAGCAGGGTCGATATAATTACAACAGGTGGGACCAATTGTTTGACACATTCCTCCTTCTTTTGCGGTCAGGTAATCTAGTACTATAGTATGTTGGTTAGTAACTATGATTAATTGTCTCTGTATTGTATTAGTTTCATCAAGAACTTCAAGAATCTGGAAAATCTGATCGTCCAGGTAGTCGGTAGCTTCCACTAATTTATCCCACAGTTGTGTTATGAAGGGGTATATTAGCATACTACGGAATATTTTATTTGTTATCCCCATTTCTACTAGATGCAGCCTACCATTTGGTTTATTGTCTGCAGCCCTTCTATACAAGGTATGAATTGGAACTGCTGCAGTGTCTATTTTCCTATGAGGAACTATGAAAGTGGCTTGTGTTAGTTTAGCAAGAGTGCAAACCCCTCTTATGTCCGGGCTCACCCACCTGTAGGCGCGATGTCCGCAAACCAAGAATACTCCCTCAGGGAGAACACATACGTGACCAGGGGTCTGTATATATTGGTATAAACTCAAAAGTCCTGACCTACTGTAGGCTTATGGGCACACCAAGTATTATTCATTTGTTTTCCACTTATACCAGATGTACATTTACCCCTTTCTTTCCTTATTATTTTACCCGTAGATGATTTACAGCCTTCAACACCATCTTGGTACACCGTATCATTAACCTGTGTTTGATCGCGAGTGTATATGCGGAAGCATTTATTGTCCTCACCACAGGTGTCTGCTCCAGTGTGTTGAAGACTGAACTACAGTCCATCATTGGGAATAGGGTCTGAGTGAGGGATTTCAGTCCTCCTCCTGGCGACCATATTTCCGACATCTGAGTCATATTCCCGCCACCACATTTGTACCTTTAGGCCGCATTATATTAAACTGAAACCAGGGATTAGCGGCCCATTCGACTAGAGCCAATGAGGCAGATATATCATGGGACACACCTAGATAGAGTCCAAGTCTCATTGTGTATGCAGTGTGGGGTTAATACCTCCCATGGCTCCAGAGGTAAGGCCAAGTATGGCATAGTCCTCGCAGATACTGGGCTGTGTGTACAGATCCAACAGTCTTTCGGTTTCTGTCCTTCCATGTCCTTTATAAGAAGAGCATGATGCCGAATAAGTTTGTTGTCCCAATCAGCATTTAAGAGTTTGTCCTGTGTCTCTGTAGAGTGCAGTAACCCTGTCACTGCCAGCAAGGTGATGAGGAGAACAGTCATTCTGCTGTTGACAGGACCTTCTTGCAGTGACTGGCGTGGATCCAGGTGGGCTTTCCCTCAAGTTTTACTGAGGTGGATGTGGTCAGCTGGACTTGGAAGGGGCCGTCAAATCGTGGGTCCAGGCTCATTCTCACATGTCTGCGTATAACCACCCAATCACCTGGATTCAGCTGGTGCACATCTGCACTGACATTAGGATCTGGAATGGATGAGAACACATGTTTATGCACCACATTAAGTCTTTCCTGCAAGGCCTGGACGTGGGCTGTCATAGAACCATGTTGCATTTGTAGCACCTGTGGGAAGTACAGACCAGTCTTTGGTGCACTACCAAACAGGACTTCAAACGGAGACAAGCCTGTCTTTCTATTTGGAGTGTGTCTGACTGAAAAGAGTGCAAGAGGCAAGCACTCTACCCAGCTCTTTCCTGTGTCTGCCATGGCCTTTTGAATTTTCAGTTTAAGTGTCCCATTTAGTCTTTCCACTTTCCCACTACTTTGTGGCCTATATGGTGTATGAAATGTTTGCTGTACACCCGGGGCCTGCATGACTTCCCTCATTATTTCTCCCGTGAAGTGAGTACCCCTATCTGTTTCTGTGGCTTCTGGGACACTATACCTGCAGATAAGTTCTTTCATCAGTTTGTCTGCAGTCGTTTTAGTACTTGCACATTTTACCGGCTAGGCTTCCGGCCAACCAGAGAAGAGATCTACACATACTAGGATATTTGCATACACTCCTACCTTGGTAGCTGTATGTCGTCAATCTGCAGTCTCTGAAACGGGTAGAGAGGCCTAGATGTCGCTTTCTTAGGGACTTTTACTGTTTTACCTGGCTTGTGCTGTGCACAGATGAGGCATGATTGTACAAGTTTCGCGGCTGCGTAACTGAAACCAGGAGCGATCCAGAAGGCATCTACCATGGCACACATGTGACTTTTTGAGGTGTGAGTGGGGCCATGTGCTGCTTGCGCCATGATTGGGAACAGGGACTTTGGTGGTCACATTTTATCCTTATTCTCCCATACTCCATTTGAGTTCAGCTCAGCTCCCAGTCTCCCCCCGTGTACCTTCTCTGTTTGGGCAGCCTTTTGCCGGAGGGATTTCAGGACATCTAGACTCCATGTGGCTGGAATACGCTGACTCCCCGCCACCGTCCACTGCTCTCTCTAGGCCGCCTTGTGCTATTTTAGCAGCCTCGTTCGCCCTTCTATTGCCCTCTACCTCCATGGAGTCACCTTTGTGTGTGCTTTTACCTTGACAATGCCAACCTGGACTGGTAACATCAATGCCTCCATCAATTGTTTCACCAGCTCTGCATTTTTAATGGGCTTCGAATCTGTGAAAATATTAGCGACTTTACCTGCTGCGGCTCTACACGCCTCAGTGAGTGCCTTCAACTCTGCCTCCTGCGCCGACATGTGAGGAGAGAGTGGTTCCGCTCGGATTACCTCATGTGAGGATACTACTGCATATCCAGTGTAGAATCGTCCATCCTGGTGGTATCTGGGGCCATCTAAAAAAAAAAAAAAAAAAAAATCTGATATAGGAACAGGTTTTTCATGAACATGTGCAAACCCAACTGTCTCCTGACTCATCAGTTCTATGCAGACATGTTCATGTGTCATGTCAAAGTATCCTTCCTCACTCGCTAATACGGTCACCAGAAAATTCCCCCTTTTCTGAATCCACAGGCAGGAATGTGGCTGGATTCAGAACGTTACATCTTTTGAGGGTGACATACTCAGGAATTAGTAGAGCACACTCAAGTCGGAGCTGTCTGGCCATAGACAGATGTTTTGGTTGAACTTGTACGAGTATGGCATGGATGTCATGTGGGGAATAGATTGTCAAAAGAAACGCCAGTGAGATCTCACATGCCTTTCCTAGTAGTAGTGCAGCTGCACCTACCGCACAGACACAATCAATTTTGTGTGAGGTCCCGGGTCTGATGACAAGCAGTCATAAAGTGGTTGGAATATTTGTGAAGTGGACCTTATCCAAGGCCTACTGTAGGTCACTAAACCTAGGAAGGTGCATAGATGCTGATGTGACCTGGGTAGAGGGAGATTTTGAATTGCCTGTTTCCTGTCAGGTGTCTGGTACCTTCGGCAATACAATGTCCCAACAAATGTCACCTTTTGTTTGTAATACTGTAATTTGTCACGTGAGACCTTGCAAATAGAGTTGAGCGACTTTTGTTTTTTAGGGTCGCGTTTCGTTTCGTGAAACCCGACTTTTCCAAAAGTCGGGTCGAGCAATATCGTCCGATTATAGGGAAAAGTCGGGGTCGTCCCGAAACACGAAACCCAATGTAAGTCAATGGGGAATAAAAGTCGGCAGTGAGAGGAGGACAGGAAACACACCTACAGTGCCCATTTGAATGCCAAAAGCATCAATTCTTCTTACTTAAGCTTGTCAACCTTAATTAACTTCATAATACAAGTTACGCACTGAAAAATGGGGGTTATTTGGCTGAAGTTGTGGGGGGGGTAGGGCTGGCTCCAGGTTTTCATGTGCCCTGGGCCAAAGAGCGCCCCTTTAACACATACCACAACTCATCATGCTTCGATACGGCAGAGAAATAGCGGTATAGTACAATGAAAAATACTTCACTTTTTACATCTCATGACGAGGCCCATCTATTTCTCCATACAGAATCATTGTCACCGTGTAAGATGGAACTGTATATGGGAAGGGTAACCTGAGTTTCATCAGGGTCAGATTCAGGTCGTGTAGCATGCGAGGGGAATGTAGTGGTCTGGGTCAATGTACCAGCAGATTCATCGAGCAGTGGCTGGGCATCAGTGCACTTGTGTCGCCCCCAGGAGTACGGTCGCCACAGTGGCATTACCTTCTTCCTAGGGAGTGTGATGTCATGCTTGGGAGCAACGAAGGATCTCTCTAGCAGGTTAACTGATTGGGCGGCGTTATTCCCACGAGTCATGACCCTCCAAACAGCGTTCATGAAGGCAAAGTGTTTGTTTTACGTGGGCAGTATGGTTGCAAAGCTGAACCTTAAAGGAATGTCCAGAAGGGCACCACCAGGAGTGGAGCCTACGGTTAAATTCGACTCCACCTGGGAAACCTCAACCATGCCAGCTACAGAACAGATGCACACATTGCAAGATTAATTCCGTTAACGAACGAGACTCCGTCATGCCCCGCGGTCCAAGTCCGGCTTACTAGAGGGACACGTGAGGCTCTGGCACATGACATTGGCCAATAACTGGTGTGCCATGCCATTACATGTCCGTGGCTGCATGTGCGCTACACTGAAAAGGCCAGCGTTTGTCGCTTACAGGTGCAGATAACCCGCTGAACAACGTTAGTGATGGGGATCACTGATGACAATTATTACCCGCGAACAATGATTTCCCAGTAAGTGCAGGTCAACCGCAGTTCCGGAATTAGGCCTAACCGTCATTCCTGAAAAAATGAAAAACTTACGTGTGCAAACCACAGGTGCTGCAGCTTGCTTAACAGCTCGCCAGCCGTTCTCACGCCCAGTATGGATTGCACGTGATTGCACAAAGGTTAGAAAGGGTACCGTATCCCCGGATAACATGTATGGATAGCGTACACATTCAAAATAAATGTCTGTACATCAGGAGGCAGGTTCAGACGGTGTTAGGCCCAGTATGGATTGCACGTGATTGCACAAAGGTTAGAAAGGGTACCGTATCCCCGGATAACATGTATGAATAGCGTACACATTCAAAATATATGTCTGTACATCAGGAGGCAGGCTCAGACGGTGTTAGGCCCAGTATGGATTGCACGTGATTGCACAAAGGTTAGAAAGGGTACCGTATCCCCGGATAACATGTATGGATAGCGTACACATTCAAAATATATGTCTGTACATCAGGAGGCAGGCTCAGACGGTGTTAGGCCCAGTATGGATTGCACGTGATTGCACAAAGGTTAGAAAGGGTACCGTATCCCCGGATAACATGTATGAATAGCGTACACATTCAAAATATATGTCTGTACATCAGGAGGCAGGCTCAGACGGTGTTAGGCCCAGTATGGATTGCACGTGATTGCACAAAGGTTAGAAAGGGTACCGTATCCCCGGATAACATGTATGAATAGCGTACACATTCAAAATATATGTCTGTACATCAGGAGGCAGGCTCAGACGGTGTTAGGCCCAGTATGGATTGCACGTGATTGCACAAAGGTTAGAAAGGGTACCGTATCCCTGGATAACATGTATGAATAGCGTACACATTCAAAATATATGTCTGTACATCAGGAGGCAGGCTCAGACGTTGTTAGGCCCAGTATGGATTGCACGTGATTGCACAAAGGTTAGAAAGGGTACCGTATCCCCGGATAACATGTATGAATAGCGTACACATTCAAAATATATGTCTGTACACCAGGAGGCAGGCTCAGACGGTGTTAGGCCCAGTATGGATTGCACGTGATTGCACAAAGGTTAGAAAGGGTACCGTATCCCCGGATAACATGTATGGATAGCGTACACATTCAAAATATATGTCTGTACATCAGGAGGCAGGCTGAGACGGTGTTAGGCCCAGTATGGATTGCACGTGATTGCACAAAGGTTAGAAAGGGTACCGTATCCCCGGATAACATGTATGAATAGCGTACACATTCAAAATATATGTCTGTACATCAGGAGGCAGGCTCAGACGGTGTTAGGCCCAGTATGGATTGCACATGATTGCACAAAGGTTAGAAAGGGTACCGTATCCCCGGATAACATGTATGAATAGCGTACACATTCAAAATATATGTCTGTACATCAGGAGGCAGGCTCAGACGGTGTTAGGCCCAGTATGGATTGCACGTGATTGCACAAAGGTTAGAAAGGGTACCGTATCCCCAGATAACATGTATGAATAGCGTACACATTCAAAATATATGTCTGTACATCAGGAGGCAGGCTCAGACGGTGTCAGGCACAGTATGGATTTGACGGCCCAGATTACACAGCGGAGGAGCAGGGAGAGGTAAAGATTGCAAATGCTGGGGCCCTGCCCAAGCAAGGGGGGCCCACTCGTGGGCGTCGGTACTGGCACTGGGCCCCTCATAGTACGGCGGTGTGTCTGACGGCGGGTGTGCACCACCACCATCAGAGACACTTGATTGCACTATGAGGGACCCTGTGCCAGTGCCCGCGCCCAAGAGTTGGCCTACCCACCTGTCCAGGGCAACGGCACTCGCACGGTGTCGTGCGCTAGGTGGTGACCCCGGCCATGGGGGGGAGGCAGCACAGTTAGGGAGTTTTAGAAAGTGGCATATGTTGATGTTGGACATTCAGCTGATGCAAAAGGCGAAATAGGTCAAGTCCCAGGAAGAGGTGGACCAAAGCAAGCCATTTTTCTGTCACCCCATGTGTCATCAGGGGAAGGTGGGACAAAATCCTTGGAAACCCATGCATGGTTCATTTTAATGAAGGTTAGATCATCCACATTTTGGGTTGACAGACGGGTCCTTTTTTCTGTCAGGATTGATCCAGCTGCACTGAAGACTCTTTCCGATAGCACACTTGCAGCTGGGCAAGCGTGCTCCTGTAAGGCATATTGGGCCAATTCAGGCCAGGTGTCCAGTTGTGTGAGCGGTACTTGAAAAATCAGTCCACAACATTGTCATGAAACCCCTGTCTCCAACGCCACTTCTGCTGTGTGCACCACGAACACCTCTGCCAAGCTGCCCCCGGCCCGTACGGCTCGTGTGAGAACCATCACCGCTGCTGTGTGCTGGGAATGCCTCAAGCAACCGATTTACCAGAGTTGCTTGTTTATTAGCCAATATTAGGTCAAGGTTCTCCTGTGGCATGATGTTTTGTAATTTGCCTTTATAGCGTGGATCCAGGATGCTGGCCAACCAGTAGTCGTCATCGTTCATCATTTTGGCAATGCGTGGGTCCCTTTTAGGATCTGCAAGGCATAATCTGACATGTGGGCCAATGTTCCCGGTGTCAATGATGCACTGCGAGTGCTGGTTGGAGGAGCACTTTCTGGCAAATCCACATCCCTCCAGTCACGCACAAACCCTGTACCAGACCTTGCCACGCCAACATTTTCACTTGCCCCACGAGATGCATCCTCCTCCCCTAAGTAATCATCCCATCATCCTCCTCCTCCTCCTCTTCTTCCTCCACCTCGTCCAGGAGAGGTCCCTGAGCAGACAATGGCTGAATGTCATCAAGGATTCCCTCCTCCTCTTCCTCCTCATCAACATTGGCTGCAGACGCCTGCTCCTTAAGGTGCGTCAAAGTTTGCATGAGCAGACGCATAAGTGGGATGCTCATGCTTAGGATGGCGTCGTCTGCGCTTACCAGCCGTGTGCATTCCTCAAAACACTGAAGGACTTTACAGAGGTCTTTCAGCTTCGACCACTGCACACCTGTCAACTCCATGTCTGCTCTCAAAGTGCCTGGCCGTGTATCCTCCCACAAATGCATTATGGCCTGCCTCTGCTCGCACAGCCGCTCCACCATGTGCAGGGTGGAGTTCCACCTTGTTGCAATGTCGATAATGAGGCGGTGGTTGGGAAGGTGGAGCAATCGCTGCAGCTTCTGCATACGAACGGAGTGTACAGGCGACCGACGGATGTGCGCGCACAGTCTTCGCACCTTCTGGAGCAGGGCTGTTAACTCCGGATAATTTTTGAGGAAGCACTGCACCACCAGGTTCAAGGTGTGAGCCAAGCAAGGTATATGGCTGAGTTTTGAAAGGGCTATGGCTGCCACAAAATTACGGCCGTTATCACTAACTACCTTGCCTGCCTCAAGATGTACACTGCCCAGCCATGACTCAGTTTGTCGCTTCAAGTACTCGGCCAGCACCTCGGCGGTGTGTCTGTTGCCCAAACACATCATCTGCAACACAGCCTGCTGACGCTTTCCACAAGCTGCTCGATAGGGGGACACATCGTGTGCAACAGTGGCAGCTGCAGATGGAGTGCTCGTACGACTGCGCTCTGTGGACGAGCTTTCGCTTCTGGAGGAGGAGGAGGGTCGAACGCCTACAGCCAACTGTTTCCTATACCGTGGGCTAGGCAGCACTGTCCCCGGTGGACCCTGCATCCACCACATTAACCCAGTGCGCAGTGATGGACACGTAACGGCCCTGGCCATGCCGACTGGACCATGCATCAGTTGTGAGGTGCACCTTTCCGCTCACTGACTGCTTGAGTGCATGGACAATGCGGTCTTTCACATGATGGTGGAGGGCTGGGATGGCTTTGCGAGAGAAGAAGTGGCGACTGGGTAGGTCATAGCGTGGTACTGCATAGGCCATGAGTTCGCGGAAAGCTGTGCTTTCCACCAACCGAAAGGGCATCATCTCAAACAAGATTAGTTTGGCAATGTGGGCATTCAAACCCAGTGTACGCGGATGAGAGACTGAGTACTTTCTTGACCTACTCATAGTGTCTGGGAGGGTGAGCTGGACTTGAGAGCTGCATATGGTGGAAGTAGCGGTGGACAGGGCGGACTGAGAGAGGGTTGATGATGGTGATGGAGTTGGTGTTCTTTCTGATGGCCTAGAATCAGTCTTTCGTTGATATAACAGTGGGATTCCCTGACTGCTGTGGCCTTGCAACGACACCTCAACATTTGCTGCTGTGCTAACCGGTGGGCTTACAGTGGGGGAAACAATGTAGCGTTGCTGACTACCTTCGCTGTGATCAGTTGCACATGTGGCACTTGAGGTTTGGTGTTGTGTCCACGCTTGCAAGTGCATGCTGGTTAAATGTCTAAGCATGCAACTGGTATTCAAATTTTTCAGATTTTTCCCTCGGCTAAAGGTCTTTGCGCACTTCTTACAGATAACCTTGGCCTGATCATGAGGATTTTGGTCAAAAAAGTGCCACACTGCACTCTTCCTACTTTGGCCGACATTTTGCGGCCTAGCACGCTGTGATCTTTTGACCCTCTGGACAAGCTGTCCAGCAACTCTTTTGATGTTTGGAACCTGTCTTTGGAGTGCTCCGGGCCTGCCAGATAACAGCTGTTGCGATGTCGATGTCTGCTGTGGATGCTCCTCATCTGAGCTATTGGAAGCAGCACCCTCTTCCCCCAATGGATGCCAATCTGGGTCAACAACTGGGTCATCCATCACCTCCTCTTCTATGTCATGTGCACCTTCCTCTGTGTCACCGTGTATGGTGGTATAGTGTGCGGGAAGGGGCACCTGAGTCACATCAGGGTCAGAATCTGGCTCTGTACACTGCGAGGACAATGTAGTGCTCTGAGTGAATGTACCAGCAGAATCATCCATCAGCGGCTGTGCATCAGTGCACTCCATGTCAGATTCATCTTGGCCTGGGTAATTCACCATTTGACTTGATAATCCAGGCATGGTATGTGAAAACAGCTCCATGGAGTAATCAGTAGCATGGCCTGCATCATCCTTCAATCTTGGTTGGGGTGAAGGACACAAGGAAAGGTGTGGTTCATGAACATGAGCCTCCAATGACGACTCAGTGCTTTTACTTTTTACAACTTCAGAAGAGGAGGCGATAGAGCTGGAGGCTGAGTCAGCAATGTAAGACAAAACTTTTTTCTGATGCTCTGGCTTTAAAAGCGGTTTGCCAACTCCTAGAAAACTAAGCGTTCGAGGCCTTATGTAGCCAGACGATGACGCAGGCTCAACACCTCCTGCATTCGGTCCTATTTTGCTCTTGCCACTACCATCAGATCCAGCACCAACACCATCATTACCAGCTGCCAACCCCCGCCCAATTCCACGGCCTCTTCCACCAGCCTTCCTCATTTTTGGTAGAAATGTAGACAAAATCCAACAAACTATATAGTAATGTAAAACAAGGTACAAGGTGTCTATAGGACAGGGGAGATTTTGAATTTCTGCAGACACTTGTGGACACTGGACACTTTTGGATTGTGTGAGGCCCACTGATATCTGAGCGCTATGTCACAGGCTCGATGGCACAGCTGTGACAAAAGTGACGAGAGGATAAGGGAGATTTTGAATTTCTGCAGACACTTGTGGACACTGGACACTTTTGGATTGTGTGAGGCCCACTGATATCTGAGCGCTATGTGACAGGCTCGATGTCACAGCTGTGACAAAAGTGACGAGAGGATAAGGGAGATTTTGAATTTCTGCAGACACTTGTGGACACTGGACACTTTTGGATTGTGTGAGGGCCACTGATATCTGAGCGCTATGTGACAGGCTCGATGGCACAGCTGTGACCAAAGTGACTAGAGGATAAAGGAGATTTTGAATTTATGCACACACTTGTGGACACTGGACACTTTTGGATTGTGTGAGGCCCAATGAATATCT
Organism: Dendrobates tinctorius; assembly: GCF_039654945.1. Taxonomy (NCBI): domain Eukaryota; kingdom Metazoa; phylum Chordata; class Amphibia; order Anura; family Dendrobatidae; genus Dendrobates; species Dendrobates tinctorius. The sequence continues at coordinate 15,519,823 of NW_027361713.1, read as the reverse complement.
GAGCGCTATGTGACAGGCTCGATGGCACAGCTGTGTCAAAAGTGACAAGAGGATAAGGGAGATTTTGAATTTCTGCAGACACTTGTGGACACTGGACACTTTTGGATTGTGTGAGGCCCAATGAATATCTGAGCGCTATGTGACAGGCTCGATGGCACAGCTGTGACCAAAGTGACTAGAGGATAAAGGAGATTTTGAATTTCTGCACACACTTGTGGACACTGGACACTTTTGGATTGTGTGAGGCCCAATGAATATCTGAGCGCTATGTGACAGGCTCGATGGCACAGCTGTGACCAAAGTGACTAGAGGATAAAGGAGATTTTGAATTTCTGCACACACTTCTGGACACTGGACACTTTTGGATTGTGTGAGGCCCAATGAATATCTGAGCGCTATGTGACAGGCTCGATGGCACAGCTGTGACCAAAGTGACTAGAGGATAAAGGAGATTTTGAATTTCTGCACACACTTGTGGACACTGGACACTTTTGGATTGTGTGAGGCCCAATGAATATCTGAGCGCTATGTGACAGGCTCGATGGCACAGCTGTGACCAAAGTGACTAGAGGATAAAGGAGATTTTGAATTTCTGCACACACTTGTGGACACTGGACACTTTTGGATTGTGTGAGGCCCACTGATATCTGAGTGCTATGTCACAGGCTTGATGGCACAGCTGTGACAAAAGTGACTAGAGGATAATGTGCAAATTGCCTCTTCAGAAAGAAAGAGGACTTTTACTCTACAGCGCCACCTATTGGTAGTAGCGATCCTACAAGTCACAATCAACCCTTTAACGAGTCTTGTAGTATGACTTAGGATACAAGCCAAATCAGAATCTCAATTTGCAGACACGGTGTTTCGAGCTGTTGGCTCTCGTCAGTGCAAAGTATGAGATCTGATTTGGCAAGGTGAGAGGCTCTGGACTAGGGTCTAAGAAGTAAGGTTTCTCCTTGCGGAGAGTGACATGCCAGCTGTGGCTTGTCAAGGTAAGGAGACTTATTCGCCGTGCAATGCTCCTCTGGGAAAATAATATGCAAATTGCCTCTTCAGAAAGAGGATAATGGAGATTGGATTGCTTTTAAAAAAGCAGTTTGCGGAGCAGTGGGTAAACAGCAATGCCAGCCTGTCAGGAAGCCTTAAAAGGCAGCCCAACAACCAACACCACTGATACACCACAATATAGCCTCCCCTTGCACTGCACACACAGTGACTGGTGTGTTGTGCAGGCCAAATCGCTAGCAGCAGAAGCAGTTTTTTTTTCTTCTCAGCAGGACAAAAAAAAAAATTGGGATTGCTTTTAAAAAAGCAGTTTGCGGAGCAGTGAGTAAACAGCAATGCAGGAATGTCAGGAAGCCTTAGAAGGCAGTCCAACAACCAACACCACTGATACACCACTATATAGCCTCCCCTTGCATTGCACACACAGTGACTGGTGTGTTGTGCAGGCCAAATCGCTAGCAGCAGAAGCAGCTTTTTTGTCGTCTTCCCTGCCTAACGCTCTCCCTACCGAATCAGCAGCAACCTCTCCCTATACTGAGATCGGCAGATGTAAGATGGCGGTCGGCGTGCACGCCCTTTTATACCCCCTGTGACGCCCACCAAAGCAAGCCAATCACTTGCATGCCCTTCTGAAAGATGGTGGTGATCCCTTCCTATGTCATCACGTTGCCCACAGTGTCTGTGGATACTGATTGGCTGAAAAAGAGCGCAAAACAAACTTTTGAAACGCGACTTTGGCGCGTAAGTCGCCGACCTCGTGGCCGACCTCATCCTAGGGTCGGGTTTCGTTTCATGAAACCCGACTTTGCCAAAAGTCGGCGACTTTTGAAATTTTTCGACCCGTTTCGCTCAACTCTACTTGCAACCCTTAGGCCCTTAGGGTCATCCACGTACTGCAATAGTACAATCAGCGGATGAGGTGAATGCCACTACTCAAGGATCCCTGCCATTGCTGCTGAATAGATGGCAGGGGATTTCTTTCCCCCTTTGTGGGAGGACTGTCCAACAATATTGTTCATCTTTATGAGTAAAGGAAAAAGATACTGACAGTCAGGGTGCAGGGGTACAGAGAAAAATGCACCTGCTAAATCAATGACTGTGAAACATTTTGACATTACTGGGATCGGTGACAGTATTGTGTGTGTTAGGGACAATTGAGGTTACACTCACTGTATCATCATTAATAGCCCTTAAGTCATGAACCTTTCTGTAAGTGTCAGCACACGTTCATGAAGATCTTTGCAGTCCGGGGGGGGGGTGTTCCTTGCACCAGAACCCCTGCCTTAACATACTCTCTAATATCTCTGCTCGGGGCAATTGATTTGGCTAGGCTCAAGGGGTATTGCTTAAAACAAGGAGGAGTGGTTCCTTTTTTTTTTTTCAATTTAATCATGACAGGGGGAATGGGCAGCCGACCCACATCATTTTTCCCCCCTTGCCCAAACAGTGTCGGGCCCCTGTCCCATTTCTTCATCCTCAGGCATTTTGGTGTCAGGTGTTAGTTTCACCGCTTTTGTCATATACACCATTGCCGCAATCTTACACAAATGTTTATCTGAGAGGGGACTTGTGACTGTAATACCCTCAGGAGAGTACTGCATGATGGCCGGGATCGCACTCAGCACATCTGCTTCCATTAAATTCATAGGGGTATTGGCACTAACAATAAGTTTTGTAAGTACCACAATTCCAGCACCTCACTGTTTCTAGGTCCTTAGGTCCCTTATTACGTCTCCACTTTTTTCCTTGTGCTTCAGCATACATGACAGGTCGTCTTATCGTCCTTGTTTGCTCAACTTCTTTAGCTACCTTAAGGAGGTCTTTCGGATCTACATATCTCCATTCAGGTCTGGCTGCCTGTACTGCGTCTCGTAAGTCTTTGTTCATACCGTCAATGAATGCATTCACCAGTATTCTAACATCAAGTGGGTTTATGCAAATGTACCCCATGTCTGCCCATTTCAGCTGTAACCGTCCAAAGTACATCTCTACACTCTCTCCTTTTTGCTGTGTCACATTAGTCAGGAATACGGACTGCTCTGATTGTTCCACTGTAGCCCATTGTCTTAGTGACTCACAGTACGTCTCCCCAGACCGTGCATATTTATCATCCATGCCCCAAGCCTGATTCTTTGTCACATCTGTATGTGTCTTAATTATATGTCCTAGTGCGTCACCTGCCTTTAAACTCACCAACCTCTCTAGGTCTGCCCAGGTACACTTATATGTCTGCTGTATTTCCTTTATGTGTCTGTAAAATGGGAATGATTGGTCTTCAGGGTCAGGCAACTGCTTCAACAAAGCTAGCTGGTCAGAGGGGCTCCAGGGATAATACACCTGCATCTTTCTTATTCTAGTCGCACTTCTAGGTCCTGATGGGGTTGGTCGTCTGATGTCTACTGTCAGCTTATTCCTCGAAGGTCAATGTCCCCACTACCCACTATCCACACTATTATGTCAGCTTCTTATGATCTTGTCTGGACAGGATTTAGTGCAACTCGCTTAGGTCAGAAGCACAGGTCACACATGTAGCTATTCAGTCTGGGTTTGTCTGAGTCTGATCACAGTGTTTACAAGTCCATCTGATTTGTCTGGGTCACTGGTTAAATTTTGTCAATCAAAACATTCATAATACACCTTCCATACTGCTGCACATTCATTCTCAAGCATCATTTATTCACTTGCTATTTTCTTCCCTTGTCTGTGCCTTTTTGTACATCCAGAGCTCTGCAAAGGAATACGTGGATTTCGTCCGCGCTGCCCAAATGATGAAATTCCAGAAGGTTAATTAAGTTTGACAGTGGTTTATTCTACGCGTTTCAAGGTTTTTTGCAACCTCTTCTTCAGGAAATACCACATGAAGCATACATCAGTTGTATGCTTCATGTGGTATTCCCTGAAGAAGAGGTTGCAAAAAACCTTGAAACGCGTACAATAAACCGCTGTCAAACTTTATTAACCTTCTGGAATTTCATCATTTGGGCAGCGCGGACCAAATCCACGTATTCCTTTGCAGAGCTCTGTTTCAGATAGTCGGTGACCGACTTGTGGATCTGCAGCAGCCCTTATCTATACATGCTTTGAATACCTACTACCAGGTGAGCAGTTTTTTGTCAAACCGCTTACTTTATTTGTGGGATTAGACCCTATATTGCGCTTGTGTCTCCCTCTTTCCTCACAATACTTTTTGTACATCCAAACATTCACACTCTGGTATTTTTGCCTTTTTAAATATTGGTCCAACCTGTTTCACTGCTTCCTTTCTTCTCTGTCTTTTACAATTTGCATAGCTGTCTTGGATCTCATTGGGGGCACCGACTGTACACAGAAAAAGTTGCCATGGCTTCAACCTTTTTCTGCCGACAGCTCACCTTTCTTCTGAAATGCCCTCCCAGTGTGCCTGGACCTCTGTCTTACAGGCCACACTTAGCAAGTCAGAGAGAGCCTGCCAAGGTGTAGCGGGAAGGCTCCTTGCCTCTCACCCGGTAGACCTACAGGATGTAACGGAAAGGCTCTCTGCCTCTCACCCGCTAGATCAGCTGACTAGATAGGAATAGGCCTTTTTCCTTCTAGCCCAGCTCCATGGATTGTGGGAAGGCTACTTCAACTTAGACAGCTCACCTTTCTTCTGAAATGCCCTTCTGTGTGTCTGGACCTCTGTCTTACAGCCCACACATAGCAAGTCAGAGTGAGCCTGCCAAGGTATATCCAGAGGGCTCCTCGCCCTCGCCTCTTACCCACAACAAAAAACCCGCTGACTAAAGTAAGAAGGCCCAGGTGTGATAGGCCTCTGACCTACTTTATCAGCCGTACAGTCGGCTATCTCCTCTGTTGATACACAATTTGCTATACAAATCAATCACACAACTAGAAGCAGGTTCAAACACATTAATGACCAAACAATCACTTACAATGACCAAACAATCACTTACAATTTCCTTCTAAATTAGGCACCATATTTTACTTTTAACTTCCAACTTCAATTAAGTACTGTTGCTTTAAAATGCACAAATCTTTCAGCGCGTACCTTACGGATAGAATTACAGAGAATTTTGAGCACAGCTCACACTCAGCAGAGATAAGAGCGAAGGGAGAAGAAAAACTGCGCAGCGGCATCATTCCCCCCTCCCATCAGAATGCAGCGTCGTCCTTCACAGAATTCCGTAGTTCTTTAGACTTATCAAAATCAATTTCTACAAAGAAACTCAAAATCACGGGATTTCACTGTAAGAGCAGATAACTGTATAATGAGATTAACCATGCCTTGCCCTTTTTCTGGCCCAATGCATTCAGGAAACTTTACAATGTAATGCCACATATAACACGAGCTATATCATTACTCAATTCATTCAGTCTCAGATGTAGATTTGAAATATCTATAACACATCTGTCCGGGATTCCACCACAACTAGAAAGGTAACAAATCTCTTGACACAAAAATGATGTGTGATGATTCATTCATACGTGCTCATTCAGGGATATATTTATACTCAATTACTCATCTCTCATCTTATTCAGAGGTTCTCATAGACATATATACAAGGATTCACACAGCCTGACTATCTTGCACTTTGGATTTGATTGACACTTTAACCTACAGCAGTGTCCACTGACACTCCGAGAACACCAAAGCCAACTTCTTTAAACAACAAGAATCAATGAAAACCAAACCAACGTCAGACGGTCCAAAACAACCAAAAACCACAGCCCTATACAAAATACAGCCTCATATGATTTACTGCCAATCAAAAACAACAACAACTGCACAGAGTCTATCCCAGACTTTGTTTGTGCTACACAGTACACCAGTACACAACCAGTTAGTATATTAGTATATTGCCAGAACAGTTTAACAGATAATACAAATGACAATTATTATCTTATTACTCTATTATTCAACTCTCATACAGACATACTCACCACTCACTGGTGATGTGGGTTCTTTTGAACCGTGTTTGTACAGTCTTACCCAGAGATATGTAGACATCCTTAGAAAGGTTGCAGATGCAGAATCAATGTAAGAATAAATGTTCTCACCTGCTGCAGCCTGGATTCTGCATTTTCAACCTCCCAGGAAGCTCCCACATACGGATTCCGAATAGGCTGGTTTCCACGGTCCCCATTGGGCATCAAAAACTGTCGTAGGTGCTTTTGTTCTGAACAAGCGTCAGCTGTCCAGATCACCAGTGAGTCCGAATTGTGAGGTTTTTCGCCCTTTCTGTTGCAAGCGCTTGGAGACAAAGAGACTTCAACACACAAGCCGTGGTCAAATCACTTTATCTGACGTAATGAAATACAAGACATGTTTTTATACCATTTACAACAATATGTGACTCTATGGAGCTCATTTGGCCCCCACCATCACCTCAGGGTCATACCTTGTTTACAATGAACCCAGGACACGTTGTTGAGAACAAATATGATAACAAGTATAGTTTCCTTGAAGACAGAGACTACTAGTCTACATAAGAATAATGCTAGCAATAATAAGGCAAAAGGCAATTGAAGTCTTAAAGGCATTTAAAGGGATATAAAAGCAAACCATTAACTCTTCTATATCAAGCGTCAGTACCCACATTCACTTTATTGACACCGATGGAGTCAGCAATGTTTTCTTGTGCTTGTCTGAAAAAGACGAATACTGCCAAGGACAGGGAAGAGACTGTGTCCACATGGACGACGTCAGGTTCATTGAACTGAGTGATGCAGTCTGGAACCCATCCAAAAAACTGCCCCCTGACTTAGGGCTCAGCAGAGAGCCCGGTACGAGTGTGAACCTACAGTAGCCTAAAACTGGACACTATGGTGGCAAGCTTTCAGTGAGAAGCTGACAGAAGGCAACAGTCTAGAAAATAGTGATATTACAGAACTTTCCATTATAGAATTTTTTTATATAAATATATAGACTGAAAACCCCTTTACGCATAGGTATGGAGGTAATTTAAGTCACCATAAATAAACAAAACAGATCAATAAAGGGAAATGAGACATGTAGCTCAGTGGAGGAAAGGAGAGGGCGGCTCGGTAGGTCGCAGCCATTTTTCATGTATGTTTTAGATCTGCAAAGATGATGAAATGATGATAGGATATTCATGTGCTAGAAATGTTTCCACCGCTCTATGGACGAAATGCCGCATTTAAAAACTCATCACTTTCTCCCAGCACTAAAGGTTAACTATGTGCAGTGAAATGTGGCGAGTGCCAGGACAGCTTTAGTGATAAGTGCCTGCTTGCCACGCTCGGTTAGGGTAAATTGCTCTCAGCATCTAGAGGTGATTAGGAGGTTGGAGACACTTCGCCGGCCACACAGGACCCGCTCCTCCAATTTGACTCAAATGTTAGGCAGCAGGATTAATGTCCAGACAAGACCTGTGGGCTGAGAATTTATTTTACAGAGGCCATCTGCACCCCAGTGCCATCTATAACAGAAGAATTCCTTATAACGATCCTATCATTTTCACATGTGTAATTATTGGGCATTAGAGTTGTTCTTGGGCCACATACGCTGTAATACTTTATCAACTACCCAGTTAATGCTTTAAATCCAATGGCTTTATGGTAATTTCAATATACAGGATTCTGCATAAGTTTGAACACCCTGAAGCTGATTACATGAAAAGATAAATGAACACAAGTAGTGCAGAAATGGTAAGAATATACATTAACTGTATTTAGTTATACCATTTCCCTGCACCATTACTGGCTTAATTTAATAAAAAGTACATAATATTAATTATATATATTGTGGCGTGACTGGTGGTCGCATAGTTAATGGGAGGTATATGTCACAGGGATGGATGCTCCCTACGATGCAACCCAGAGTATTTTGTCTTTAGCGCACGTGACCACTAATGCCATTTAGTCCACTGTGTCCTGGTTGCGGGTAGCTATGAGAGATGGGAGGGTCTGGCTACCCAAATTACCTCACCTCTGGGTGAGCATGCTGACTGTACCCCTGTTTTCCTTCAGGACCTGCTGTGAGGTCATGACCATGTGACCAGCCCATGTGAGCCATACCTCACCTGTGAGTGTGGTTACAGCCCACATAATGGAGGCTGTGGTTTAGCACATGGGCTGTGACTTGGGAGGTAGCAGGCCTCCTGTGTGGATGGCTCAAGACGGCGCCTCCGGGCTGAACATTGCCCTAGCCTGTGAGCTCACAGGACCTGAGGGAACAAAGTCCAGCTAAGAACTGTTTTTGTGTTGCTTGTGCCTGTTGTGAAGGCTGGAAACCTTGTGTTTGTGCTGCTGGGGATATTGAGCAAATACCGTATATACTCGAATATAAGCCGAGATTTTCAGCCCAAAAAATTGGGCTGAAAGTCCCCCTCTCGTCTTATATTCGAGTCATATACAAAGGGGGTCAGAGGGGGAGGGGGGCGGGGGTGTCAGGTCATACTTACCCGTCCTGACGCTGTGTCTTGAGCCCCCAGCTTCTCCCCGTGCTCTCTCTTCCTGCCTTCAGCGGTCACGTGGTGCCGCTCATTAAAACTCATGAATATGCGCATATTCATGAGTTTTAATGAGCGGTAGCACATGACCGCTGAAGGCAGGAAGAGAGAGCGCGGAGAAGCTGGGGGCTCAAGACACAGCGTCAGGACGGGTAAGTATAGCGATACTCACCTGTCCTGCGTCCATGGCTGCTTGCTGCTGTCTGTCATCGGTCAGTGACTTCAGACAGCAGAGGGCGCGGTGACGTGGTTAGTGCGCGCCGCGCCCCCTGCAGTCTGAACGTCACTGACGTGGCAGATAGCGGTGAGCAGCCATGGACGCAGGACACATGAGTATCTCAGGTTCCAGCAGTGACACCGGCACCTGACACCCAGCGACGGAGAGGTGAGTATGTCTTTTTTTTTATTTTTACATGCAGCAGCAGCAGCATGGGGGAAGCATATGGGGGAACAATCTATGGAGCTTCTTATGGGGGCAGCATATGGGGGAATACGGTAATCTGGAGCTTCTGGGGTCAGCATATGGGGGAACAATCTATGGAGCTTCTTATGGGGGCAGCATATGGGGGAATAATCTGGAGCTTCTTCTGGGGTCAGCATATGGGGGAACAATCTATGGAGCTTCTTATGGGGGCAGCATATGCGGGAATAATCTGGAGCTTCTTCTGGGGTCAGCATATGGGGGAACAATCTATGGAGCTTCTTATGGGGGGCAGCCTTCTTATGGGGGGCAGCATATGGGGGAACAATCTATGGAGCTTCTTATGGGGACACCATATGGGGGAATAATCTATGGAGCATTTCCCACCCTAGGCTTATGCTCGAGTCAATAAGTTCTCCCAGTTTTTTGTGGCAAAATAAGGGGGGCCGGCTTATACTCGAGTATATACGGTAAACCCTCATGGACCATTTGAAAGAAGCACGCCTCATGTTTCTCCTCCTTCTTTAGCTGAGTGAGTACAATCCTTAATAAATATATATATATCAACAAACTGGAGCAAGTTCAGAAAAGAGCGACCAGAATGGTGACCGGTCTGCAAACCCTGTCTTATGAGGAAAGGTTGCAGGATTTGGGAATGTTTAGTTTGCAAAAGAGAAGACTGAGAGGAGACTTAATAGCTGTCTACAAATATCTAAAGGGCTGTCACATTGTAGAAGGATCAACTTTATTCTCATTTGCACAAGGAAAGACTAGAAGCAATGAGATGAAACTGAATGGGAGGAGACACAGATTAGATATTAGAAAATACTTTTTGACAGTTAGAGTGATCAATGAGTGGAACAAGCTGCCACGAGAAGTGGTGAGTTCTCCTTCAATGGAAGTCTTCAAACAGAGGCTGGACAGACATCTGACTGGGATGATTTAGCGAATCCTGCTTTGAGCAGGGGGTTGGACCAGATGGCCCAGGAGGTCCCTTCCAACTCTACGATTCTATGATTCTATATATATATATATATATATATATATATATATAAAGTATATATATATGTTTATATATATATATAAGCATATATATAATATTTGTCATGTGCAAAAGTTTTGGTGCCTTTCCCCTTGACCTAAGTGTGCTATGTTGGTGAGGTTTCAAATTGTATAGGGGTATTTCAGGGAACAGGAATTATAACCTATCCACCATATCAAGCTCACTCTCTGCAATTCTCTTAGAGGTGAATGCAGTGGTACCCTCCATAATTGCTTACATTTGTTATATAGGCTTATCTAATTAAAAAATAGGGAGCAGCTGTGTCCTTGCTAGCCAATGTAGGGTTAATGTCCAAACATACCTGCAGATCAGCAGTTTCTCATTACACGTAAACCATAGCTGACAGGCCTTAGTGCAAGCATGTGACGTCATGTACTACCAGCTGTGCATATATCGTGGTCTAAGAGATAGTACATATCACTGTTGTGATCTGTTGTGGATGCATGAGATCCGCCCACTTGTCTGCATAATAACAAATGTCTTTTTATAAGACTGTTACGGTTGTATGAGATCCGCCCACTTGTCTGCATAATAACACATGTCTTTTTGTAAGATCTGTTGTGGATGTATGAGATCCGCCCACTTGTCTGCATAATAACAAATGTCTTTTTATAAGACTGTTACGGTTGTATGAGATCCGCCCACTTGTCTGCATAATAACACATGTCTCTTTGTAAGATCTGTTGTGGATGTATGAGATCCGCCCACTTGTCCGCATAATAACATATGTCTTTTTGTAGGATCTGTTATGGATGAATGAAAGCCGCCAATTTGTTCGCATATGATGCAATGGAAGAAACAAACTGTTTTTTTTCTTCTACTGTAAACTCTAGACTACAGATAAAAACAGATAAAACACACATTACAAACGGGATATCTTAGAAAGTAACCAATATACATTGTATGAACAAACATATTGAGAAAGTTAGAGTTGAGCGACTTTTGATTTTTTAGGGTCGCGTTTCGTTTCGTGAAACCCGACTTTTCCAAAAGTCGGGTCGAGCAAGATCGTCCGATTATAGGGAAAAGTCGGGGTCGTCCCGAAACACGAAACCCAATGTAAGTCAATGGGGAATAAAAGTTGGCAGTGAGAGGAGGACAGGAAACACACCTACAGTGCCCATTTGAATGCCAAAAGCATCAATTCTTCTTACTTAAGCATGTCAACCTTAATTAACTTCATAATACAAGTTACGCACTGAAAAATGGGGGTTATTTGGCTAAAGTTGTGGGGGGGGAGGGCTGGCTGCAGGTTTTCATGTGCCCTGGGCGAAAGAGCGCCCCTTTAACACATACCACAACTCATCATGCTCCGATACGGCAGAGAAATAGCGGTATAGTACAATGAAAAATACCTCACTTTTTACATCTCATGACGAGGCCCATCTATTTCTCCATACAGAATCATTGGTCCCATATAATGTTTGAAACAGTATATGATGAGCTCCACATAATGCTACAGTATATGTTGGTCCCCATGGATGAAGCTCCACTGTCTTATGGGCCCAAATAATGCTCCAAACATAATGGGCCCCATTTCTAATGCTCTAGTGTATAATGGGCCCTGTAAATGCTGCTCCAGTGTCTGATGTCCACCTTTGGAATGTTCCAGTGTATGGTGGGCCCCATCTATCATTCTCCAGAGTATAGTGCTCCCCAAAAATTGCTGTCCCAACATTGAAAACAATCAAATAAGTCTCCTCCCTAGGGAATCCCTGTACTTGTCTGGATTCCTCGTCGTCCCCATCTTCCATCTCACTGCACAGTATTTCAACTTTGCAAGTGCTGTGATCCTGAGCAAGCGGGGGGGGCCCACTCGTTGGCGACGGCACTGGCACAGGGCCCCTGATAGTACGGTGGTGTGTCTGATGGCGGGTGGGCTGAACCTGCACTTTCATCTGCAGCTTCCTCTTTGTCACCGTGTAAGATGGAACTGTATATGGGAAGGGTAACCTGAGTTTCATCAGGGTCAGATTCAGGTCGTGTAGCATGTGAGGGGAATGTAGTGGTCTGGGTCAATGTACCAGCAGATTCATCGAGCAGTGGCTGGGCATCAGTGCACTTGTGTCGCCCCCAGGAGTACGGTCGCCACAGTGGCATTACCTTCTTCCTAGGGAGTGTGATGTCATGCTTGGGAGCAACGAAGGATCTCTCTAGCAGGTTAACTGATTGGGCGGCGTTATTCCCACGAGTCATGACCCTCCAAACAGCGTTCATGAAGGCAAAGTGTTTGTTTTACGTGGGCAGTATGGTTGCAAAGCTGAACCTTAAAGGAATGTCCAGAAGGGCACCACCAGGAGTGGAGACTACGGTTAAATTCGACTCCACCTGGGAAACCTCAACCATGCCAGCTACAGAACAGATGCACACATTGCAAGCTTAATTCCGTTAACGAACGAGACTCCGTCATGCCCCGCGGTCCGAGTCCGGCTTACTAGAGGGACACGTGAGGCTCTGGCACATGAGATTGGCCAATAACTGGTGTGTCATGCCCTTACATGTCCGTGGCTGCATGTGCGCTACACTGAAAAGGCCAGCGTTTGTCGCTTACAGGTGCAGATAACCCGCTGAACAACGTTAGTGACGGGGATCACTGATTACAATTATTACCCGCGAACAATGATTTCCCAGTAAGTGCAGGTTAACCGCAGTTCCGGAATTAGGCCTAACCGTCATTCCTGAAAAAATGAAAAACTTACGTGTGCAAACCACAGGTGCTGTAGCTTGCTTAACAGCTCGCCAGCCGTTCTCACGCCCAGTATGGATTACACGTGATTGCACAAAGGTGAGAAAGGGTACCGTATCCCCAGATAACATGTATGGATAGCGTACACATTCAAAATATATGTCTCAGGAGGCAGGCTCAGACGGTGTTAGGCCCAGTATGGATTGCACGTGATTGCACAAAGGTTAGAAAGGGTACCGTATCCCCGGATAACATGTATGGATAGCGTACACATTCAAAATATATGTCTCAGGAGGCAGGCTCAGACGGTGTTAGGCCCAGTATGGATTGCACGTGATTGCACAAAGGTTAGAAAGGGTACCGTATCCCCGGATAACATGTATGGATAGCGTACACATTCAAAATATATGTCTCAGGAGGCAGGCTCAGACGGTGTTAGGCCCAGTATGGATTGCACGTGATTGCACAAAGGTTAGAAAGGGTACCGTATCCCCGGATAACATGTATGGATAGCGTACACATTCAAAATATATGTCTCAGGAGGCAGGCTCAGACGGTGTTAGGCCCAGTATGGATTGCACGTGATTGCACAAAGGTTAGAAAGGGTACCGTATCCCCGGATAACATGTATGGATAGCGTACACATTCAAAATATATGTCTCAGGAGGCAGGCTCAGACGGTGTTAGGCCCAGTATGGATTGCACGTGATTGCACAAAGGTTAGAAAGGGTACCGTATCCCCGGATAACATGTATGGATAGCGTACACATTCAAAATATATGTCTCAGGAGGCAGGCTCAGACGGTGTTAGGCCCAGTATGGATTGCACGTGATTGCACAAAGGTTAGAAAGGGTACCGTATCCCCAGATAACATGTATGGATAGCGTACACATTCAAAATATATGTCTCAGGAGGCAGGCTCAGACGGTGTTAGGCCCAGTATGGATTGCACGTGATTGCACAAAGGTTAGAAAGGGTACCGTATCCCCGGATAACATGTATGGATAGCGTACACATTCAAAATATATGTCTCAGGAGGCAGGCTCAGACGGTGTTAGGCCCAGTATGGATTGCACGTGATTGCACAAAGGTTAGAAAGGGTACCGTTTCCCCGGATAACATGTATGGATAGCGTACACATTCAAAATATATGTCTCAGGAGGCAGGCTCAGACGGTGTTAGGCCCAGTATGGATTGCACGTGATTGCACAAAGGTTAGAAAGGGTACCGTTTCCCCGGATAACATGTATGGATAGCGTACACATTCAAAATATATGTCTCAGGAGGCAGGCTCAGACGGTGTCAGGCACAGTATGGATTTGACGGCCCAGACTACACAGCGGAGGAGCAGGGAGAGGTAAAGATTGCAAATGCTGGGGCCCTGCCCAAGCAAGGGGGGCCCACTCGTGGGCGTCGGTACTGGCACTGGGCCCCTCATAGTACGGCGGTGTGTCTGACGGCGGGTGTGCACCACCACCGTCAGAGACACTTGATTGCACTATGAAGGACCCTGTACCAGTGCCCGCGCCCAAGAGTCGGCCTACCCACCTGTCCAGGGCAACGGCACTCGCACGGTGTCGTGCGCTAGGTGGTGACCCCGGCCATGGGGGGGGGAGGCAGCACAGTTAGGGAGTTTTAGAAAGTGGCATATGTTGATGTTGGATATTCAGCTGATTCAAAAGGTGAAATAGGTCAAGTCCCAGGAAGAGGTGGACCAAAGCAAGACATTTTTCTGTCACCCTATGTGTCATCAGAGGAAGGTGGGACAAAATCCTTGGAAACCCATGCGTGGTTCATTTTAATGAAGGTTAGATCATCCACATTTTGGGTTGACAGACGGGTCCTTTTTTCTGTCAGGATTGATCCAGCTGCACTGAAGACTCTTTCCGATAGCACACTTGCAGCTGGGCAAGCGAGCTCCTGTAAGGCATATTGTGCCAATTCAGGCCAGGTGTCCAGTTTAGCGGCCCAATAGTCAAAGGGGAATGACCTGTGTGGGAGAACATCGATATGGGAGGAAAAGTAGTTTGTAACCATAGTTGACAACTGCTGTCTCCTGTCACTTTCCATCGATGCAGTATTACCAGTTGTGTGAGCGGTACTTGAAAAATCAGTCCACAACATTGTCATGAAACCCCTGTCTCCAACGCCACTTCTGCTGTGTGCACCACGAACACCTCTGCCAAGCTGACCCCGGCCCGTACGGCTCGTGTGAGAACCATCACCGCTGCTGTGTGCTGGGAATGCCTCAAGCAACCGATTTACCAGAGTTGCTTGTTTATTAGCCAATATTAGGTCAAGGTTCTCCTGTGGCATGATGTTTTGTAATTTGCCTTTATAGCGTGGATCCAGGATGCTGGCCAACCAGTAGTCGTCATCGTTCATCATTTTGGCAATGCGGGGGTCCCTTTTTAGGATCTGCAAGGCATAATCTGACATGTGGGCCAATGTTTCCGGTGTCAATGATGCACTGCGAGTGCTGGTTGGAGGAGCACTTTCTGGCACATCCACATCCCTCCAGTCACGCACAAACCCTGTACCAGACCTTGCCACGCCAACATTTTCACTTGCCCCACGAGATGCATCCTCCTCCCCTAAGTAATCATCCCCATCATCCTCCTCCTCCTCCTCTTCTTCCTCCACCTCGTCCAGGAGAGGTCCCTGAGCAGACAATGGCTGAATGTCATCAAGGATTCCCTCCTCCTCTTCCTCCTCATCAACATTGGCTGCAGACGCCTGCTCCTTAAGGTGCGTCAAAGTTTGCATGAGCAGACGCATAAGTGGGATGCTCATGCTTAGGATGGCGTCGTCTGCGCTTACCAGCCGTGTGCATTCCTCAAAACACTGAAGGACTTTACAGAGGTCTTTCAGCTTCGACCACTGCACACCTGTCAACTCCATGTCTGCTCTCAAAGTGCCTGGCCGCGTATCCTCCCACAAATGCATTATGGCCTGCCTCTGCTCGCACAGCCGCTCCACCATGTGCAGGGTGGAGTTCCACCTTGTTGCAATGTCGATAATGAGGCGGTGGTTGGGAAGGTGGAGCAATCGCTGCAGCTTCTGCATACGAACGGAGTGTACAGGCGACCGACGGATGTGCGCGCACAGTCTTCGCACCTTCTGGAGCAGGGCTGTTAACTCCGGATAATTTTTGAGGAAGCACTGCACCACCAGGTTCAAGGTGTGAGCCAAGCAAGGTATATGGCTGAGTTTTGAAAGGGCTATGGCTGCCACAAAATTACGGCCGTTATCACTAACTACCTTGCCTGCCTCAAGATGTACACTGCCCAGCCATGACTCAGTTTGTCGCTTCAAGTACTCGGCCAGCACCTCGGCGGTGTGTCTGTTTCCCAAACACATCATCTGCAACACAGCCTGCTGACGCTTTCCACTAGCTGCTCGATAGGGGGACACATCGTGTGCAACAGTGGCAGCTGCAGATGGAGTGCTCGTACGACTGCGCTCTGTGGACGAGCTTTCGCTTCTGGAGGAGGAGGGTCGAACGCCTACAGCCAACTGTTTCCTATACCGTGGGCTAGGCAGCACTGTCCCACCACTGCTGTCCCCTGTGGACCCTGCATCCACCACATTAACCCAGTGCCGACTGGACCATGCATCAGTTGTGAGGTGCACCTTTCCGCTCACTGACTGCTTGAGTGCATGGACAATGCGGTCTTTCACATGATGGTGGAGGGCTGGGATGGCTTTGTGAGAGAAGAAGTGGCGACTGGGTAGGTCATAGCGTGGTACTGCATAGGCCATGAGTTCGCGGAAAGCTGTGCTTTCCACCAACCGAAAGGGCATCATCTCAAACGAGATTAGTTTGGCAATGTGGGCGTTCAAACCCAGTGTACGCGGATGAGAGACTGAGTACTTTCTTGACCTACTCATAGTGTCTGGGAGGGTGAGCTGGACTTGAGAGCTGCATATGGTGGAAGTAGCGGTGGACAGGGCGGACTGAGAGAGGGTTAATGATGGTGATGGAGTTGGTGTTCTTTCTGATGGCCTAGAATCAGTCTTTCGTTGATATAACAGTGGGATTCCCTGACTGCTGTGACCTTGCAACGACACCTCAACATTTGCTGCTGTGCTAACCGGTGGGCTTACAGTGGGGGAAACAATGTAGCGTTGCTGACTACCTTCATTGTGATCAGTTGCACATGTGGCACTTGAGGTTTGGTGTTGTGTCCACGCTTGCAAGTGCATGCTGGTTAAATGTCTAAGCATGCAACTGGTATTCAAATTTTTCAGATTTTTCCCTCGGCTAAAGGTCTTTGCGCACTTCTTACAGATAACCTTGGCCTGATCATGAGGATTTTGTTCAAAAAAGTGCCACACTGCACTCTTCCTACTTTGGCCGACATTTTGTGGCCTAGCACGCTGTGATCTTTTGACCCTCTGGACAAGCTGTCCAGCAACTCTTTTGATGTTTGGAACCTGTCTTTGGAGTGCTCTGGGCCTGCCAGATAACAGCTGTTGCGATGTCGATGTCTGCTGTGGATGCTCCTCATCTGAGCTATTGGAAGCAGCACCCTCTTCCCCCAATGGATGCCAATCTGGGTCAACAACTGGGTCATCCATCACCTCCTCTTCTATGTCATGTGCACCTTCCTCTGTGTCACCGTGTATGGTGGTATAGTGTGTGGGAAGGGGCACCTGAGTCTCATCAGGGTCAGAATCTGGCTCTGTACACTGCGAGGACAATGTAGTGCTCTGAGTGAATGTACCAGCAGAATCATCCATCAGCGGCTGTGCATCAGTGCACTCCATGTCAGATTCATCTTGGCCTGGGTAATTCACCATTTGACTTGATAATCCAGGCATGGTATGTGAAAACAGCTCCATGGAGTAATCAGTAGTATGGCCTGCGTCATCCTTCAATCTTGGTTGGGGTGAAGGACACAAGGAAAGGTGTGGTTCATGAACATGAGCCTCCAATGACGACTCAGTGCTTTTACTTTTTACAACTGAAGAAGAGGAGGCGATAGAGCTGGAGGCTGAGTCAGCAATGTAAGACAAAACTTTTTCCTGATGCTCTGGCTTTAAAAGCGGTTTGCCAACTCCTAGAAAACTAAGCGTTCGAGGCCTTATGTAGCCAGACGATGACGCAGGCTCAACACCTCCTGCATTCGGTCCTATTTTGCTCTTGCCACTACCATCAGATCCAGCACCAACACCATCATTACCAGCTGCCAACCCCCGCCCAATTCCACGGCCTCTTCCACCAGCCTTCCTCATTTTTGGTAGAAATGTAGACAAAATCCAACAAACTATATAGTAATGTAAAACAAGGTACAAGGTGTCTATAGGACAGGGGAGATTTTGAATTTCTGCACACACTTGTGGACACTGGACACTTTTGGATTGTGTGAGGCCCAATGAATATCTGAGCGCTATGTGACAGGCTCGATGGCACAGCTGTGACAAAAGTGACTAGAGGATAAGGGAGATTTTGAATCTCTGCACACACTTTTGGACACAGGACACTTTTGGATTGTGTGAGGCCCAATGAATATCTGAGCGCTATGTGACAGGCTCGATGGCACAGCTGTGACAAAAGTGACTAGAGGATAAGGGAGATTTTGAATCTCTGCACACACTTTTGGACACTGGACAATTTTGGATTGTGTGAGGCCCAATGAATATCTGAGCGCTATGTGACAGGCTCGATGGCACAGCTGTGACAAAAGTGACTAGAGGATAAGGGAGATTTTGAATCTCTGCACACACTTTTGGACACTGGACACTTTTGGATTGTGTGAGGCCCAATGAATATCTGAGCGCTATGTGACAGGCTCGATGGCACAGCTGTGACAAAAGTGACTAGAGGATAAGGGAGATTGGATTGCTTTTAAAAAAGCAGTTTGCAGAGCAGTGGGTAAACAGCAATGCCAGCCTGTCAGGAAGCCTTAAAAGGCAGCCCAACAACCAACACCACTGATACACCACAATATAGCCTCCCCTTGCACTGCACACACAGTGACTGGTGTGTTGTGCAGGCCAAATTGCTAGCAGCAGAAGCAGTTTTTTTTTCTTCTCAGCAGGACAAAAAAAAAAATTGGGATTGCTTTTAAAAAAGCAGTTTGCGGAGCAGTGGGTAAACAGCAATGCAGGAATGTCAGGAAGCCTTAGAAGGCAGCCCAACAACCAACACCACTGATACACCACTATATAGCCTCCCCTTGCACTGCACACACAGTGACTGGTGTGTTCTGCAGGCCAAATCGCTAGCAGCAGAAGCAGTTTTTTTGTCTTCTTCCCTGCCTAACGCTCTCCCTACAGAATCAGCAGCAACCTCTCCCTATACTGAGATCGGCTGAAGTAAGATGGCGGTCGGCGTGCACGCCCTTTTATACCCCCTGTGACGCCCACCAAAGCAAGCCAATCACTTGCATGCCCTTCTGAAAGATGGTGGTGACCCCTGCCTATGTCATCACGTTGCCCACAGTGTCCGTGGATCCTGATTGGCTGAAAAAGAGCGCAAAACAAACTTTTGAAAAGCGACTTTGGCGCGTAAGTTGCCGACCTCGTGGCCGACCTCATCCTAGGGTCGGGTTTCGTTTCATGAAACCCGACTTTGCCAAAAGTCGGCGACTTTTGAAATTTTTCGACCCGTTTCGCTCAACTCTAGAGAAAGTCATTGAATTCAGGCTTTTCTTTCAGTCCATTGACATGGTGTATAAAATCCAGCCACTAGCCATGTTGTCAGTCTGCTTTTACTAACATTTGAGAAAAATGACGCCTGTAGTGTACATGAAATGTCTTCCTGCCTAAGTATTCCTTGATTCACTGTGAGTGATATTACTGAGAAGTCAAAGCGTTTCTGAACCACAGCAATTGAGCTATGAAGAGTTAGACCATGTCATTTACAGAGCGGGCTTGTTGTATGATGAGGTGCATAGAAGTCACCAAAGATGTGCAGGGACTCAAATTTAAACTGACATGATCATCAGCACAAAATGTGTGTCCATGCCAGGAGATTCACCACATGGGCCTACATGACCATGAAGCTGCATGCAAGACTTGAATCACCAAGCAAAATGCCACGTGTTGGATGAAGTGATATAAATCACTGGACACTGGAGGGTGGATGCATAGTCCATAAAGAGATAAATCACACACTATCCGGCAGTCTGATAGTGGAGTCAGGATTTGGTGAATGCCAAGAGAACATTACCTGCTGGACTGCATTCTATTGGCTGTGAAGTTTGCTTGGGGATGGGTGACGTTATATTTCAGGGAGAAAGGAAAAAAGACGCACACTCTAGCTGGTTAGGTGCAGACTGAGTGTGGATAATCCACAAATAATAGTCACGAAAATAGACAGTCGCACTCACAATGACTTGTTATTGTAAAAAAAATGTTTTTATTCTTTTTTCATTTTTCAATTCACCAGATAGTGTTTCACTGCAGTTACAAGAAAATATCCCAGAAATGTATTCTATATGGCTACGTTTCGACCTAACCATAGGTCTTTCTCAAACCATATTGTAAAACTAAATATGGGAAATAATTACAAAAGATGGACAGGATAAACACAATGTCAGAAAAACAATGAACATATTAAACATAGCTATGTACAGATAAAATCAGAAGAAGGGGGGCCCTGAAGATATTGCACACATCTATATACATAGGAAAAGGACAACATAGGGATCACTAAAACATCCAAGACAGCATAATGTGTTTAATTGAATAAACAGAGAGGGCATTTAGACTATTGGCAAAAAAGTTTTTTTTGTTGCATTTGCTAAACAATGAATGCTGTAGAGAGACAAGGGGTTGTGGAGGTGAGCTGCGGTCATAAAGAGGCAGGGAAAAAAAAAAAGGTATTGCAAGTACTATCCTTAAGTAGGAGTTTCAGAGTGGAAGATAGAGATTTTTTTTCAAAGTCCCAATAGGGGCTGTGGAAAAACAGACATGGTGATTATGCAAAAGGTATAAGGAGGAAGGAGCGCCAGGAGATGCCGATATACTGACCTGATAACATGTGGGAGGCAGGGGTCTTCGGTGAACTGGGTAAACCATCCTTCGGTCCAGGAAGTGAATATATCATCATATCCAGAGTTTTCAGCTAATTCATTAGACAGGGCAGTCAGTCCATCAAGAGTATTAGGGATAAACGTGCAACAAAATCCTCTAAACATTTTATATACACCTCCCTTTTCTGCTAAGAGCTTGTCTAATGCCATACTATTCTACCAAGCCATGAGAGAAGTTGGTCCTAATTACTCATTTAACTGCATCTCGGGTATAATTAATAAATCTCTGCTGGTTGTAGTATAAGTAATTTATCCAATCTACATTCTTTTTTATAATCACCCACCAAATTATGGATTCCCACCCGGCTGCTACCTCGTTCCTAGCCTTCTACTCGTTGGACACTCCCCTGGGAACTCCAATGTCATCTCTGTAGATACTAGAATGGAAGGATCCTTGCAGAGTTTCATGCTTCTGTCTCTTCCCACTACGTACCTTTGGCCATATCCCTGTTGACAACAGGTGGAACGGCATGATTAGCTGGACCACCGCACTATCCCCTCAGGAACCATGTGGTAGTCAGGCTCTTATCTTTTTATCACCGCATAACCACCATATATCCGCTCTCAGGGTAGTCTGGCTGAATAATTGGCCGTGTGGGAGACAATGATCCATTCTCTACTAGAGTCGCCTTGGAGCTCTCCTGAAGTCGTGCCCATGCTCTGGAAAACTAAAACAAGTATAGTTACCCAGAAAAACAATCACCTGTGGTGGGATATCCAGTTTCTCAAGTGGGGGAAATAAAAATGGTAACATTTTACATTTTCCTTCCCTTTCTGAGGGGACATAAGTCTTACTATATACAGTCATATGTTAAAGTTTGGGCACCCCTATTAATGTTCACCTTTTTTCTTTATAATAGTTTTGGTTTTTGCAATAGCTATTTCAGTTTCATATATCTAATAACTGATGGACTCAGTTATATTTCTGGATTCAAATGAGGTTTATTGTACTAACAGAAAATGTGCAATCTGCATTTAAACAAAATTTGACCGGTGCAAAAGTATGGGCACCTCAACATAAAAGTGACATTGATATTTCGTAGATCCTCCTTTTGCAAAAATAACAGCCTCTAGTCGCTTCCTGTAGCTATTAATGAGTTCCTGGATCCTGGATGAAGTTATTTGTGACCATCCTGTTTACAAAACAATTCCAGTTCAGTTAAGTTTGATGGTCGCCGAGCATGGACAGCCCGCTTCAAATCATCCCACAGATGTTCAATGATATTCAGGTCTGGGGACTGGGATAGCCATTCCAGAACATTGTAATTTTTCCTCTGCATGAATGCCTGAGTAGATTTGGAGCGGTGTTTTGGATCATTGTCTTGCTGAAATATCCATCCCCTGCGTAACTTCAACTTCGTCACTGATTCTTGCACATTATTGTCAAGAATCTGCTGATACTGAGTGGAATCCATGCGACCCTCAACTTTAACAAGATTCCCGGTGCCGGCATTGGCCACACAGCCCCAAAGCATGATGGAACCTCCACCAAATTTTACTGTGGGTAGCAAGTGTTTTTCCTGGAATGCTGTGTTTTTTAGCCTCCATGCATAACGCCTTTTTGTATGACCAAACAACTCAATCTTTGTTTCGTCAGTCCACAGGACCTTCTTCCAAAATGTAACTGGCTTGTCCAAATGTGCTTTTGCATACCTCAGGCGACTCTGTTTGTGGCGTGCTTGCAGAAACGGCTTCTTTCGCATCACTCTCCCATACAGCTTCTCCTTGTGCAAAGTGCGCTGTATTGTTGACCGATGCACAGTGACACCATCTGCAGCAAGATGATGCTGCAGGTCTTTGGAGGTGGTCTGTGGATTGTCCTTGACTGTTCTCACCATTCTTCTCTGCCTTTCTGATATTTTTCTTGGCCTGCCACTTCTGGGCTTAACAAGAACTGTACCTGTGTTCTTCCATTTCCTTACTATGTTCCTCACAGTGGAAACTGACAGGTTAAATCTCTGAGACAACTTTTTGTATCCTTCCCCTGAAAAGCTATGTTGAATAATCTTTGTTTTAAGATCATTTGAAAGTTGTTTTGAGGAGCCCATGATGCCACTCTTCATAGGAGAATCAAATAGGAGAACTACTTGCAAGTGGCCACCTTAAATACCTTTTCTCGTGATTTGATACACCTGGCTATGAAGATCAAAGCTCAATGAGGTTACAAAACCAATTTAGTGCTTCAGGAAGTCAGTAAAAAGTAGTTAGGAGTGTTCAAATCAAGATAATGATAGGGGTGCCCATACTTTTGCACCGGTCAAATTTTGTTTAAATGCAGATTGCACATTTTCTGTTAGTACAATAAACCTCATTTGAATCCAGAAATATAACTGAGTCCATCAGTTATTAGATATAAGAAACTGAAATAGCTGTTGCAAAAACCAAAATTGTTATAAAGAAAAAAGGTTAACATTAATAGGGGTGCCCAAACTTTTACATATGACTGTAACTTAATTTTTTAAGCTTTTTGCAATGTATTTAAGCCATTCTAACCATTTATTCTTCTCACAGCCTCTCTCTAGAGCTAGTTTATCTTCATAAGTTAGGTTAGAAAATTTAACTATGGACCCTATAGACTCTACTAGGGTTTTTTCTGACATACCTTCCTTGGATCTTGGTTTGGAATTATTCTGAACTTCTATGTAGAAATGTCCTATTGGGTCTGTTCCTGATATATCAGCTCTTATAACCTTTGATCCCTCATCTTAGGGTTTTTAAAGTTATCGGTAGCTGATTACAATTATTCTTATTTGTGCAAGAGGATCTCCTTTTTCTTAATGGAGAATCAGGCTTTAAAATCTGTGTAGCCATAATGCTTATACCTATAGTCTCAGACACAGCACGGAGGCAGGCATCTGTGTAACCTGCAGACTGTGAGTAAAGCTTTGGAACTGCACGCTCTGGTGTCCTACAGTTATTCCAGCACCGCTACATCTGGGTACCAGCACCTACACCACCTGTGCCTTTCCCCCATCACTACATCTACACTTCCCTGGGACTCCAGCTCCACCTGTGGGGAGCTTCACCATCTTTGCTGCACAACACCATCAGTCCCAGAGGATCTGCATGCAGCGTCGGCCTAACATCTATGTTGCCGAACACCACAGGTGGCGTCAAACTATCTATATAAACTCTTTACCATTATACCACGCCATTTACATGGGCGCCCAGGGCCACCATCCGGGTCACCGCTGCTGTGACACATCCCACTGACACCGGCCCGGTACCGAGTACCCCACAGCCCTGGGAGGGCGACCCATATGCCGACTGCTGATCGGGTGGCGTTATTCCCACAAACCTCCAAACAGCGTCCCTGCAGGCAAAGTTTTTGGTTTCCGGGGGCAGTATGATTGCAAAGCTGAACCTTAAAGGAATGTCCAAAAGGGCACCACCAGGAGTGGAGCCTGTGGCTTAACTGGACTGCACCCGGGAAACCACTACCATACAAGCTACAGAAAAGATGGACAGATTGCAAGCTTTGTCAATTCTGTGTGTGGTGTGGTATGCCCGTTTGTAGTTGTGCTAGCGATTTCTCAGCTTTATTCCGTTAACGACCGAGACTCCGGCATGGCCCCGCGGTACGCGTCAAGCTTACTAGAGGGATACGCGAGGCTGTGGCACGTGGGATCGAGCAATAACAGGTCTAGCATTCCAGTACATGTCCGGGGCTGCATGCACGCTACACTGAAAGGACCAGCTTTTGTCGCTTACAGGTGCAGATAACCTGCTGAACTCCGTTAGTGATGGGGATCTGGGATTCAGATTATTCCCCGTGAACGAACGATGATTTCCCAGTAAGTTCAGGTCAACCGCAATTCCGGAGTTAGGCTTAACCGTCATTCCTGAAAAAATTACGTGTCCAAACCACAGGTGCTGTAGCTTGCTTAACAGCTCGGCAGCCGTTCTCAGGCCCAGTATGGATTCAACAACATTGTAGAAAGTTGATAAAGGGTACAGTTTCACCGGATAACACGTATATATGTAGCCTAGTTTACACATTAAAAATATATGTCTATAGATCAGGAGGCAGACTTAGATGTTCTCAGGCCCAGTATGGATTTGACCAGATTGTACAAAGTTGAGAAAGGGTACTTTATCACTGGATAGCAGGTATATATAGCATAGTTTATACATGTAAAATCTCCGTGTTCTCAGTATGGCTTACACAGCAATCTAAAAAGTGGAAAAAAGGAAATGCATTTGAGGCGTACACAACTATATACTTTTGGTGTTATTTTTAAATCTTCATATATATTTCTGTCTCAGTAATACAGTCCAGCCTCTCCGCAATAGGAAATGAGATGCATACAATTAGTGACATAAAGGCTATTGATTGCAGAAATCTAGGAATTATTATTCACGGGAAAAACTTCCGTCACAATTCTCATAGGCGATGCTGACCCTCAATTAATTTGTGTGTTGAGACAGTGAAAACATTTTTTTGTGAAAAAAGTCTTGCTGTATCGCACTTCCGTTGATTCCATCACTGTTACTCATCTCAATCCAATTTTTATCACAGGGAGCGATGTAAACATGGTGCTCACTGGCTATCATGATCTGTCACGTAACTTTGGAGTGGAAAAGACAGAAGCCACAGGCCGTAGGCGATTCTATTTGATTGGCATGAGAGGGCACATTTTGAAATGTGCGCCGGAAAGTCACACGTTTGTGAGTAGGAAAACTGTGAAAGATGATAAACCACCACTGCTTGTAATTGTGAGTCGACGTACATAAGAAATGGAAGCCACTGATCATCTGGAGCTAGAGCCTGGCCAGCAGGACAGGGCATAGCTACATCTTAACCATCATCTTTCAGTTCAATCAATTTGTAGTGGCAGTCCCAGTGAAGGATTTGACAGCCCAGACTACACAGCGGAGGAGCAGGGAGAGGTAAACATTGCAAATGCTGGGGCCCTGCCCAAGCAAGGGGGGCACACTCGTGGGCGTCGGTACTGGCACTGGGCCCCTCATAGTACGGCGGCGTGTCTGACGGCGCTTGTGCACCACCACTGTCAGAGACACTTGATTGCACTATGAGGGACCCTATGCCAGTGCCCGCGCCCAAGAGTCGGCCTACCCACCTGTCCAGGGCAACGGCACTCGCTAGGTGGTGACCCCGGCCATGGGGGGGCCGCCCACTTAGGGAGGTTTACAAAGTGGCATATGTAAATGTGGGTCATTCAGCTGCTGCAAAAGGCGAAATAGGTCAAGTTCGCGGAATAGGAGGAGGACCAAAGCAAGCCATTTTTCTGGCAACCTATGTGTCATCAAGGGAAGGTGGGACAAAATCCTTGGAAACCCATGCATGGTTCATTTTAATGAAGGTTAGATCATCCACATTTTGGGTTGACAGACGGGTCCTTTCTTCTGTCAGGATTGATCCAGCTGCACTGAAGACTCTTTCCGATAGCACACTTGCAGCTGGGCAAGCGAGCTCCTGTAAGGCATATTGTGCCAATTCAGGCCAGGTGTCCAGTTTAGCGGCCCAATAGTCAAAGGGGAATGACCTGTGCGGGAGAACATCGATATGGGAGGAAAAGTAGTTGTTAACCATAGTTGACAACTGCTGTCTCCTGTCACTTTCCATCGATGCAGTATTACCAGTTGTGTGAGCGGTCCGTGAAAAATCAGTCCACAACATTGTCATGAAACCCCTGTCTCCAACGCCACTTCTGCTGTGTGCACCACGAACACCTCTGCCAAGCTGCCCCTGGCCCGTACGGCTTGTGTGAGAACCATCACCGCTGCTGTGTGCTGGGAATGCCTCAACCAACCGGTTAACCAGAGTTGCTTGTTTAGTAGCCAATATTAGGTCAAGGTTCTCCTGTGGCATGATGTTTTGTAATTTGCCTTTATAGCGTGGATCCAGGATGCTGGCCAACCAGTAGTCGTCATCGTTCATCATTTTGGCAATGCGTGGGTCCCTTTTTAGGATCTGCAAGGCATAATCTGACATGTGGGCCAATGTTCCCGGTGTCAATGAAGCACTGCGAGTGCTGGGTGGAGGAGCACTTTCTGGCAAATCCACATCCCTCCAGTCATGCACAAACCCTGTACCAGACCTTGCCACGCCAACATTTTCACTTGCCCTACGAGATGCATCCTCCTCCCCTAAGTAATCATCCCCATCATCATCCTCCTGCTCCTCTTCTTCCTCCACCTCGTCCAGGAGAGGTCCCTGAGCAGACAATTGCTGAATGTCATCAAGGATTCCCTCCATCTCTTCCTCCTCATCAACATTGGCTGCAGACGCCTGCTCCTTAAGGTGCGTCAAAGTTTGCATGAGCAGACGCATAAGTGGGATGCTCATGCTTAGGATGGCGTCGTCTGCGCTTACCAGCCATGTGCATTCCTCAAAACACTGAAGGACTTTACAGAGGTCTTTCAGCTTCGACCACTGCACACCTGTCAACTCCATGTCTGCTCTCAAAGTGCCTGGCCGTGTATCCTCCCACAAATGCATTATGGCCTGTCTCTGCTCGCACAGCCGCTCAACCATGTGCAGGGTGGAGTTCCACCTTGTTGCAATGTCGATAATGAGGCGGTGGTTGGGAAGGTGGAGCAATCGCTGCAGCTTCTGCATACGAATGGAGTGTACAGGCGACCGGCGGATGTGCGCGCACAGTCTTCGCACCTTCTGGAGCAGGGCTGTTAACTCCGGATAATTTTTGAGGAAGCACTGCACCACCAGGTTCAAGGTGTGAGCCAAGCAAGGTATGTGGCTGAGTTTTGAAAGGGCTATGGCTGCCACAAAATTATGGCCGTTATCACTAACTACCTTGCCTGCCTCAAGATGTACACTGCCCAGCCATGACTCAGTTTGTCGCTGAAAGTACTCGGCCATCACCTCGGCGGTGTGTCTGTCGCCCAAACACATCATCTGCAACACAGCCTGCTGACGCTTTCCACTAGCTGCTCGATAGGGGGACACCTCGTGTGCAACAGTGGCAGCTGCAGATGGAGTGCTCGTACGACTGCGCTCTGTGGACGAGCTTTCGCTTCTGGAGGAGGAGGAGGAGGAGGGTTGAACGCCTACAGCCAACTGTTTCCTGTACCGTGGGCTAGGCAGTACTGTCCCACCACCGCTGTCCCCTGTGGACCCTGCATCCACCACATTAACCCAGTGCGCAGTGATGGACACGTAACGGCCCTGGCCATGCCAACTGGACCAGGCATCAGTTGTGAGGTGCACCTTTCCACTCACTGACTGCTTGAGTGCATGGACAATGCGGTCTTTCACATGATGGTTGAGGGCTGGGATGGCTTTGCGAGAGAAGAAGTGGCGAATGGGTAGGTCATAGCGTGGTACTGCATAGGCCATGAGTTCGCGGAAAGCTGCGCTTTCCACCAACCGATAGGGCATCATCTCTAACGAGATTAGTTTGGCAATGTGGGCGTTCAAACCCAGTGTACGCGGATGAGAGACTGAGTACTTTCTTGACCTACTCATAGTGTTTGGGAGGGTGAGCTGGACTTGAGAGCTGCATATGGTGGAAGTAGCGGTGGACAGGGCGGACTGAGAGAGGGTTGATGATGGTGATGGAGTTGGTGTTCTTTCTGATGGCCTAGATTCAGTCTTTCGTTGATATAACAGTGGGATTCCCTGACTGCTGTGGCCTTGCAACGACACCTCAACATTTGCTGCTGTGCTAACCGGTGGGCTTACAGTGGGGGAAACGATGTAGCGTTGCTGACTACCTTCTTTGTGATCAGTTGCACATGTGGTATTTGAGGTTTGGTGTTGTGTCCACGCTTGCAAGTGCATGCTGGTTAAATGTCTAAGCATGCAACTGGTATTCAAATTTTTCAGATTTTTCCCTCGGCTAAAGGTCTTTGCGCACTTCTCACAGATAACCTTGGCCTGATCATGAGGATTTTGTTCAAAAAAGTGCCACACTGCACTCTTCCTACTTTGGCCGACATTTTGTGGCCTAGCACGCTGTGATATTTTGACCCTCTGGACAAGCTGTCCAGCAGCTCTTTTGATTTTTGGAACCTGTCTTTGGAGTGCTCCGAGCTTGCCAGATAACAGCTGTTGCGATGTCGATGTTTGCTGTGGATGCTCCTCCTCCTCATCTGAGCTATTGGAAGCAGCACCCTCTTCCCCCAATGGATGCCAATCTAGGTCAACAACTGGGTCATCCATCACCTCCTCTTCAATGTCATGTGCACCTTCCTCTGTGTCACCGTGTATGGTGGTATAGTGTGCCGGAAGGGGCACCTGAGTCTCATCAGGGTCAGAATCTGGCTCTGTACACTGCGAGGAGAATGTAGTGCTCTGAGTGAATGTACCAGCAGAATCATCTATCAGTGGCTGTACATCAGTGCACTCCATGTCAGATTCATCTTGGCCTGGGTAATTCACCATTTCAATTGATAATCCAGGCATGGTATGTGAAAACAGCTCCATGGAGTAATCAGTAGTATGGCCTGCGTCATCCTTCAATCTTGGTTGGGGTGAAGGACACAAGGAAAGGTGTGGTTCATGAACATGAGCCTCCAATGATGACTCAGTGCTTTTATTTTTTACAACTTCAGAAGAGGAGGCGATAGAGCTGGAGGCTGAGTCAGCAATGTAAGACAAATCTTTTTCCTGAAGCTCTGGCTTTAAAAGCGGTTTGCCAACTCCTAGAAAACTAAGCCTTCGAGGCCTTGTGGAGCCAGACGATGACGCAGGCTCAATACCTCCTGCATTCGGTCCTATTTTGCTTTTGCCACTACCATCAGATCCACCACCAACACCATCATTACCAGCTGCCAACCCCCGCCCAATTCCACGGCCTCTTCCACCAGCCTTCCTCATTTTTGGTAGAAATGTAGACAAAATCCAACAAACTATATAGTAATGCAAAACAAGGTACAAGGTGTCTATAGGACAGGGGAGATTTTGAATTTCTGCACACACTTGTGGACACTGGACACTTTTGGATTGTGTGAGGCCCACTGAATATCACAGCGCTATGTCACAGGCTCGATGTCGCAGGTGTGAAAAATGTCACTAGAGGATAACGGAGATTTTGAATTTCTGCACACACTTGTGGACACTGGACACTTTTGGATTGTGTGAGGCCCACTGAATATCACAGCGCTATGTCACAGGCTCGATGTCGCAGGTGTGAAAAATGTCATTAGAGGATAACGGAGATTTTGAATTTCTGCACACACTTGTGGACACTGGACACTTTTGGATTGTGTGAGGCCCACTGAATATCACAGCGCTATGTCACAGGCTCGATGTCGCTGGTGTGAAAAATGTCACTAGAGGATAACGGAGATTTTGAATTTATGCACACACTTGTGGACACTGGACACTTTTGCATTGTGTGAGGCCCACTGAATATCACAACGCTATGTCACAGGCTCGATGTCGCAGGTGTGAAAAATGTCACTAGAGGATAACGGAGATTTTGAATTTCTGCACACACTTGTGGACACTGGACACTTTTGGATTGTGTGAGGCCCACTGAATATCACAACGCTATGTCACAGGCTCGATGTCGCAGGTGTGAAAAATGTCACTAGAGGATAACGGAGATTTTGAATTTCTGCACAGACTTGTGGACACTGGACACTTTTGGATTGTGTGAGGCCCACTGAATATCACAGCGCTATGTCACAGGCTTGATGTCGCAGGTGTGAAAAATGTGACTAGAGGATAACGGAGATTTTGAATTTCAGCACACACTTGTGGACACTGGACACTTTTGGATTGTGTGAGGCCCAGTGAATATCACAGCGCTATGTCACAGGCAGAAATTGGCTAGTGTATGACAAACTACAAGGTGTATATAGAATTGGGCAGAATAGGAATCTCTCTAGAGTGTAGGTCTGTAAGAACGGAACAAGTCCTCGACTTATCCTTACAGACCGACACACAGCTTCACTGTGGCCGTGATAACAGCCGTTATACGGTACTGAGAGAGGAGCGTGCACGTACACGGCTGTCCGGTGTACGTAAAATTGTCAAACTCCGTGTTTTTTAAGTATACGGTCTGACACACGCTGTCTCTCTATAGTTTTGAATGTGATCAAACAGCAAATATATTTAATATTTAACTGTTTGAAAGCTAGACAAAACTAGAAGGTGCAGGTCTGTAAGAACGAAACATGTCCTCGACTTATCCTTACAGAGCGACACACAGATAGCTTCACTGTGGCCGTGATAACAGCTGTTACACGGTACTGAGAGAGGAGCGTGCACGTACACAGCTGTCCGGTGTACGTAAAATTGTCAAGCTCCGTGTTTTTTAAGTATACGGACTGACACACGCTGTCTCTCTATAGTTTTGAATGTGATCAAACAGCAAATATATTTAACTGTTTGAAAACTAGACAAAACTAGAAGGTGCAGGTCTGTAAGAACAGAACATGTCCTCGACTTATCCTTACAGAGTGACACACAGATAGCTTCACTGTGGCTGTGATAACAGCCGTTACACCGTACTGTGTGAGGAGCGTGCACCGCTGTATGGTGTGAAAAAATGCACGCTCAGTACCTCACCAGGACAAAAAAAAAATTGTGAATGCTTTTAAAAAAGCAGTTTGCTGAGCAGTGGGTAAACAGCAATGCAGCCGTCAGGAAGCCTTAGAAGGCAGCCTAACAACCAACACCGCTGATCCAGCAAAATATAGCCTCCCCTTGCACTGCACACACAGTGACTGGTGTGTTGTACAGGCAAAATCGCTAGCAGCAGAAGCAGTTTTTGGTGTCTTCTTCCCTGCCTAACACTCTCCCTACAAAATCAGCAGCAGCAGCAGCTCTCCTTATTCTGAGATCAGCATGAGTAACATGGCGGTCGGCGTGCACGCCCTTTTATACCCCCTGTGACGCCCACCAAAGCAAGCCAATCACTTGCATGCCCTTCTGAAAGATGGTGGTGACCCCTGCCTATGTCATCACGTTGCCCACAGTGTCCATGGATCCTGATTGGCTGAAAAAGAGCGCAAAACAAACTTTTGAAACGCGACTTTGGCGCTTAAGTCGCCGACCTCGTGGCCGACCTCATCCTAGGGTCGGGTTTTGTTTCATGAAACCCGACTTTGCCAAAAGTCGGCGACTTTTGAAATTTTTCGACCTGTTTCGCTCAACTCTAGTACACAGAGAATCAAGCAACCAGAACACAGCACTAACACACTCAAGGGTCACCACACAATGCCAAAGGCGAAAGTATAACTGATGGGGGATGGGCGCTTCCTGAGGCTATAAGAAGTCTCCCCAGAACCAATCAGAGGCCACCATAATAGGTCCCAGGTGTGCAGGTGAGAGTCTGCACTGAGGTCAGAACCTTAACCCCATCAGTGCCAGTCACCCAGCACTGGTATCATGACAGTACCCCCCTTTCAACGGGGGGCCTCTGGACCCCCAGGCTTGCCCGGGTATCTAGCATGGAAAGCCCGAACCAGACGATCCGCATGCATCAACCGGGCCAGCACCCAGGACCTTTCCTCCGGCCCATACCCCTTCCAATGAACTAGGTACTGTACTGACCACCGTACCAACCTAGAATCTACGATGTGACCAATGTCATATTCCACATGTCCCTCAACCGAAACCGGAGGAGCAGCGGACTCGGATTCTCCCCGGACTGCTTCAAACGGTTTCAGTAGAGATCTATGGAAGATGTTAGGGATCTTGACAGAGGGTGGAAGGCACAGCCTGTACGCTACTGGGTTGATTTTTTCCACAATCTTGTACGGGCCAATGAATTTGGGGACCAACTTGGCTGATGGAATCTTTAACTTAATGTTTCGCGTGGAGAGCCAAACTTTCTCTCCAACCTGAAACATGGGACCAGGTGTTCGTTTCCTGTCCGCGAAAAACTTATACCTCCCTTGAGACCTAGATATACGCTGCTGGACTTCTGCCCATGTATCTTTTTACCGCTGAACAGAGTCCTCAGCCACGGGGCACCCTGTATCCAGGCGAGAAAACTCACCAAAATGAGGACTGAACCCATAGTTGATCAAGAAAGGGGACATACCAGTGGATTGACTCACCCAACTATTGAAGGCAAATTCAGCCAATGGCAGTATATCACACCAGTCATTCTGTCTAGCAGAAGTCAGACATCTGAGGATCTGTTCCAGAGACTGATTAGTGCGTTCCGTCTGACCATTACTCTCAGGATGGTATGCAGACGAAAAGGACAGAGATATCCCTAATTTTTTGCAGAAAGCACGCCAAAACTTAGTCACAAACTGCACACCATGATCAGACACCACATTCAGGGGTACCCCATGCAAGCGGACCACATGCTGCACAAACAATCTGGATAAGGTCTCAGCAGAAGGTAATGCGGACAAGGGTACAAAATGAGCCTGCTTTGAAAATCTGTCCACCACTACCCATACCACCGTATTACCCCTGGAAGAGGGAAGATTGGTACTAAAATCCATGGACAGATGGGTCCACGGTCTTTCGGGAACTTCCAAAGGCATCTTCTCCCCCGCTGGCCGGCTATGGGAGCTTTTAGAATGAGTGCAGACCCCACAACCAGAAATGAACTTCTTTATATCAGAACCAAGAGTAGGCCACCAGAAGATCCTAGCCACCGTCAGTCGCGTGGCTGATATACCAGGGTGAGCACACAACTTAAGGTACTGTCACACTTAGCGATGTACCAGCGATCCCGACCAGCGATATGACGTGGTCAGGATCGCTGGTGCATCGCTAAGTGGTCGCTAATGAGCTGCCACACAGGCAGATCTCTCTAGCGACATTGCTGGGGACAGGGGTCACTACTTACCTGTCACACCAGGCGATCCTGCGTCCTCCCGCCCGGCTCCACGCATCGCTCGTCATCACAGCTGGAAGCCCCAGCAGGAAGATGACAACGAGAAACAGTCCAGCCCGTTCTCGCGCGATCAGCGATAACCAGCGGGGGAGCGGGTTGTAGGTAAGTATCAGACATAGCGATATCGCTAGCAATATCGCTATAACGTCACAAGTTATAGCAATATTGCTAGCGATATCTCTTAGTGTGACAGGCCCTTTAGATTCGTGGAACTCTTGCAAGAGTTTAAGGCAAAGTTGCTCTGGGACAAACAACTTGCCCCCTGGCTTGGCCGCAGGAGCCAGCGACTGGGCCCCCTCAATTTCCCGTTCCAATTCAGACGAGATCCCTGCTATCACAACCCCAGGGTGCAGGATGGAGGACGGTGGCTCAGGGGCAGACACAGGGTGAAAACTATGAGATAAGGCGTCAGCCTTGACATTCTTTGACCGTGGACGGAATGTAATAGTAAACTGGAAACGAGAAAAAAAGTGACCAACGGGCCTGTCTGGGCGTTAATCTTTTAGCAGACTCAATGTATGACAAATTTTTGTGATCAGTGATCACAGTAACCGGGTGCCTGGCCCCCTCCAAAAAGTGCCTCCATTCCTCAAACATCAACTTGACCGCAAGAAGCTCTCTATTGCCTACATCATAATTTCTTTCAGCAGCAGAGAACTTCCTGGAAAAGAAAGCACATGGCCTGAGGTTGGTTAGAGTGGCAGACCCTTGGGATAACACTGCCCCCACCCCCACCTCGGAGGCATCCACCTCCACCACAAATGGTTTGGAAGGATCTGGCTGTACCAAGACAGGAGCAGACATAAAACATTTTTTCAGCGTCGCAAAGGCCTCTTTTGCGAGTGAGGACCAATTTCTCACATCCGCACCTTTGCATGTTAGATCCGTGAGAGGTTTGACCACTTGCGAAAACCCCCGGATAAATTTGCGGTAATAATTGGCGAACCCCAAGAAGCACTGAAGACCCTTAAGATCTCGGGGTTGCACCTTCTTGGGGTCCATGCGAAAACCCTCACTGGATACAATTAATCCCAAAAAAGATACAGGGAAGATGTATATCTTTGTACCGTGTTAGCCAGTAGATAGAAAAATATTCAGGATTGAGAGTCCTCAGTAGTTGATACCTTTTAATGGCTAACTGAAAAGATGGTAACACATTGCAAGCTTTCGAGACTACTCAGGTCTCTTCATCAGGCTAGACTAATACAAAATCTGAAGAGTCACATATTTATGCACAATACAGCATAGAAAAAATGCAATAGATAAGACAAGTGACGTGAAGCAGAACTATCAATATGGGAGAGGGAGAAACATAAATATAAACATTGGACCCGTTCATAGATAAGGAGTCCGGATGTTTTATGGTCCTCTGATTGGGGTCTAGTTCTGTGTTGTGATGCCCCCACACGGTTTTAAAAGGAAATTCCTTAATTGATGTAAAAAGACATAAATCCATGCGACACATTCATTCCAGCACTGAGAGTGTC
Organism: Dendrobates tinctorius; assembly: GCF_039654945.1. NCBI lineage: Eukaryota > Metazoa > Chordata > Amphibia > Anura > Dendrobatidae > Dendrobates > Dendrobates tinctorius. The sequence continues at coordinate 15,484,873 of NW_027361713.1, read as the reverse complement.
AAAGTTCGTCATAAATTTGTACTCCCAAACTCGTCTCTCTCTCTGAGAATTGAAGTTACCTTTCAATACCAGTAATTTCATATCCACGCTGCTGTGATCAGGGATACAGAAATGTTTTGCCACAGGTAGATCCATTCTTTTTTCTCTTATTGTGTGACGATGAGCATTCATCCTTGTTCTAAGCTTTTGCCCTGTCTCCCCCACATACATACCCCCAGTTGGACATTTAGTACAAATAATTAAGTACACCACATTAGATGTAATGCTGCTGAAAGTACCTGCGATCTTGTAGTCCTGATGTGAGTTGGGGATCTTTATCTTGTCCGTGGTCATTATAAATGGACAGGTTTTACATTTTTTCTGGTTGCAAGGAAAGGTTCCTGCAGTTGTTGTAGAGGACAGGGAGCTTCTGACAATGATGCTTCTTAAATTTGGGGGCTGCCTAAAACACAGCAGTGGGGGGTCTGGAAAAATGGATTTCAATCGGGCATCTTTTTGTAGTAAAGGTTGTAATTTCCGTGCAGCTCCCCTTAGCACCTCCAGATTTGGGTTGTAGGTGACTACTAGAGGCACTCGGTTATTTTCTTCTTTAGCTTTGTAATTTAGCAGGTGATTCCTTGACAATCTGGTGGCTCTTGTAATTTGGTTTTCAATTGTTCTTGGATGGTAACCTTGATTCAAAAAGGTCTTTTTGAGGTGACCAAGGTGTTTGTCTCTGTCCATGGGGTTGGAACATATACGATTGTATCTGATGGCTTGGCTATAGATAATAGAGTTCTTTATGTGTTTTGGATGGAAACTGTCCCATTTAAGGTATGTTGGACGGTCGATTGGCTTCTGATACAGGGATGTCTCTATTTCATTGTTTTTTAGCTTAATGATGGTGTCCAAAAAATTAATCTCAGTACTGGAGTAGTTGAGTGTTAAATTGATGGTGGGATGAAATTGATTAAACTGTTCGTGGAACGTCTTTAGCTGTTGCTCAGACTCCGTCCAGATGATTAAAATATCATCAATGAAGCGGTAGTAGGCCAGGGGCCTGATGGGGCATGAGGACAAAAAGTCGCTTTCAAGCTTTGCCATGAAAAGATTTGCATACTGTGGAGCCATTTTACTTCCCATAACTGTGCCAGTCTCCTGTAGATAGATCCTGTTGTCAAATTCAAAGTAATTGTGGGTGAGGATGAATTTTATAAGTTTCACCACAGCATCAGCATCAGTCCCTGTGTTTTCCATGAAGAATTTGCAGGCATTTAAACCATCTTGGTGTGGGATATTAGAGTACAAAGATTCCACATCCATGGTGGCCAGGATGGTTCCTTCTGGTAGAGGACCTATTGCTGCTAGTTTATTCAATAGGTCAGTTGTGTCCTGAATGTAGCTGGATGTATGCTTCACCAGTGGTTTAAGAATACCCTCTACCCATCCAGATACCTGCTCAGTGAGGGTGCCCACACATGAAATAATTGGTCTTCCTGGATTTCCAGATTTGTGGATTTTGGGAAGCATGTAGAATGTCCCTATTCTTGGAGTCTCTGGTATCAGGTCATCGCCAGCTCTTATGGACTGGTCAGGCAGACAAGAAACCAACTTGTTTAGTTCCTTGTAATAGTCCTGTGTAGGATCCGACTCCAATTTTCTATAGTAGCGTGTGTCCATAAGTTGCCTGTTTGCTTCCTTCATGTAGTCTGACGTATTCATCATGACTATTGCACCTCCCTTGTCAGCAGGTTTAATGATGATTTCTTTGTTGGTTTTTAAAGACTGTATGGCCTTTCTCTCCTGGGCACTGATGTTGGATGCTTGTCTCCTGTTAGTGTCTATGATTGTGGATTTTATCAAATGTCTGAAGGAGTCTATATATTTATCCAAATGAGGGTTGCGTCCAGGTGGAGGTGTCCAGTCTGACCTTTTCCTAGTTGTTACGATCCCTTTTCCTTCGGTCTGAGTGTTTTCTGAATCTTCTGTATCATTGAAATATTCCCTCAGGCGCAGTCTCCTGAAATACTGTTCCATATCACTGCAGAGTTCAGTTTTATCTAGGGCCTTAGTGGGACAAAATGAGAGTCCTCTAGAAGCACGGCCAGTTCCACTTTGTTGGGTTTATAATCTGAGAGATTGATGACACAGTTAGATTCTTTTGTGTCTGGAGTGGAGTGGTTGTCCAAGTTGTCAGGTTTTGGATTTGTTTTGTATCTGTTTGTATAGAGTCCTGAATTGAGACGCAGTCTGTGCAGTTTCTTTTCCTTGTTATGAACCAGAAAGGTCCGTAGTTTCAGCTGCATTACATCTAATGTGGTGTACTTAATTATTTGTACTAAATGTCCAACTGGGGGTATGTATGTGGGGGAGACAGGGCAAAAGCTTAGAACAAGGATGAATGCTCATCGTCACACAATAAGAGAAAAAAGAATGGATCTACCTGTGGCAAAACATTTCTGTATCCCTGATCACAGCAGCGTGGATATGAAATTACTGGTATTGAAAGGTAACTTCAATTCTCAGAGAGAGAGACGAGTTTGGGAGTACAAATTTATGACGAACTTTGACACTCTCAGTGCTGGAATGAATGTGTCGCATGGATTTATGTCTTTTTACATCAATTAAGGAATTTCCTTTTAAAACCGTGTGGGGGCATCACAACACAGAACTAGACCCCAATCAGAGGACCATAAAACATCCGGACTCCTTATCTATGAACGGGTCCAATGTTTATATTTATGTTTCTCCCTCTCCCATATTGATAGTTCTGCTTCACGTCACTTGTCTTATCTATTGCATTTTTTCTAGGCTGTATTGTGCATAAATATGTGACTCTTCAGATTTTGTATTAGTCTAGCCTGATGAAGAGACCTGAGTAGTCTCGAAAGCTTGCAATGTGTTACCATCTTTTCAGTTAGCCATTAAAAGGTATCAACTACTGAGGACTCTCAATCCTGAATATTTTTCTATCTACTGGCTAACACGGTACAAAGATATACATCTTCCCTGTATCAAAATGGAGGATACCAGAATGTACCGCATCTTTATGGAACTAAAACCACTTCTGAAGAAACGTGCACAAATGGACAGCGACATTTTTTTCTTATCTAAATGCAAAAAGGAGAATCTAATTCCCAAAGGACTCTGGATTACAAACCCAATTCTTCATACCTACAATACCCATTATGCACAAAACCTTTGTCACAGGACTTCTGAGAGACTAAGGAACCACCTTTTACATGTCTGCTACAGCATAAGGAGTAAAGTCCAGGGGCAATTTGAAACTCTGAGGAAAACACTTACAGAAAGCACAGAGCAAAAATTACAACAATACTACAACAAACTACGGACCTTTCTGGTTCATAACAAGGAAAAGAAACTGCACAGACTGCGTCTCAATTCAGGACTCTATACAAACAGATACAAAACAAATCCAAAACCTGACAACTTGGACAACCACTCCACTCCAGACACAAAAGAATCTAACTGTGTCATCAATCTCTCAGATTATAAACCCAACAAAGTGGAACTGGCCATGCTTTCTAGAGGACTCTCATTTTGTCCCACTAAGGCCCTAGATAAAACTGAACTCTGCAGTGATATGGAACAGTATTTCAGGAGACTGCGCCTGAGGGAATATTTCAATGATACAGAAGATTCAGAAAACACTCAGACCGAAGGAAAAGGGATCGTAACAACTAGGAAAAGGTCAGACTGGACACCTCCACCTGGACGCAACCCTCATTTGGATAAATATATAGACTCCTTCAGACATTTGATAAAATCCACAATCATAGACACTAACAGGAGACAAGCATCCAACATCAGTGCCCAGGAGAGAAAGGCCATACAGTCTTTAAAAACCAACAAAGAAATCATCATTAAACCTGCTGACAAGGGAGGTGCAATAGTCATGATGAATACGTCAGACTACATGAAGGAAGCAAACAGGCAACTTATGGACACACGCTACTATAGAAAATTGGAGTCGGATCCTACACAGGACTATTACAAGGAACTAAACAAGTTGGTTTCTTGTCTGCCTGACCAGTCCATAAGAGCTGGCGATGACCTGATACCAGAGACTCCAAGAATAGGGACATTCTACATGCTTCCCAAAATCCACAAATCTGGAAATCCAGGAAGACCAATTATTTCATGTGTGGGCACCCTCACTGAGCAGGTATCTGGATGGGTAGAGGGTATTCTTAAACCACTGGTGAAGCATACATCCAGCTACATTCAGGACACAACTGACCTATTGAATAAACTAGCAGCAATAGGTCCTCTACCAGAAGGAACCATCCTGGCCACCATGGATGTGGAATCTTTGTACTCTAATATCCCACACCAAGATGGTTTAAATGCCTGCAAATTCTTCATGGAAAACAGGGACTGATGCTGATGCTGTGGTGAAACTTATAAAATTCATCCTCACCCACAATTACTTTGAATTTGACAACAGGATCTATCTACAGGAGACTGGCACAGCTATGGGAAGTAAAATGGCTCCACAGTATGCAAATCTTTTCATGGCAAAGCTTGAAAGCGACTTTTTGTCCTCATGCCCCATCAGGCCCCTGGCCTACTACCGCTTCATTGATGATATTTTAATCATCTGGACGGAGTCTGAGCAACAGCTAAAGACGTTCCACGAACAGTTTAATCAATTTCATCCCACCATCAATTTAACACTCAACTACTCCAGTACTGAGATTAATTTTTTGGACACCATCATTAAGCTAAAAAACAATGAAATAGAGACATCCCTGTATCAGAAGCCAATCGACCGTCCAACATACCTTAAATGGGACAGTTTCCATCCAAAACACATAAAGAACTCTATTATCTATAGCCAAGCCATCAGATACAATCGTATATGTTCCAAACCCATGGACAGAGACAAACACCTTGGTCGCCTCAAAAAGACCTTTTTGAATCAAGGTTACCATCCAAGAACAATTGAAAACCAAATTACAAGAGCCACCAGATTGTCAAGGAATCACCTGCTAAATTACAAAGCTAAAGAAGAAAATAACTGAGTGCCTCTAGTAGTCACCTACAACCCAAATCTGGAGGTGCTAAGGGGAGCTGCACGGAAATTACAACCTTTACTACAAAAAGATGCCCGATTGAAATCCATTTTTCCAGACCCCCCCACTGCTGTGTTTTAGGCAGCCCCCAAATTTAAGAAGCATCATTGTGAGAAGCTCCCTGTCCTCTACAACAACTGCAGGAACCTTTCCTTGCAACCAGAAAAAATGTAAAACCTGTCCATTTATAATGACCACGGACAAGATAAAGATCCCCAACTCACATCAGGACTACAAGATCGCAGGTACTTTCAACTGCATTACATCTAATGTGGTGTACTTAATTATTTGTACTAAATGTCCAACTGGGGGTATGTATGTGGGGGAGACAGGGCAAAAGCTTAGAACAAGGATGAATGCTCATCGTCACACAATAAGAGAAAAAAGAATGGATCTACCTGTGGCAAAACATTTCTGTATCCCTGATCACAGCAGCGTGGATATGAAATTACTGGTATTGAAAGGTAACTTCAATTCTCAGAGAGAGAGACGAGTTTGGGAGTACAAATTTATGCCGAACTTTGACACTCTCAGTGCTGGAATGAATGTGTCGCATGGATTTATGTCTTTTTACATCAATTAAGGAATTTCCTTTTAAAACCGTGTGGGGGCATCACAACACAGAACTAGACCCCAATCAGAGGACCATAAAACATCTGGACTCCTTATCTATGAACTGGTCCAATGTTTATATTTATGTTTCTCCCTCTCCCATATTGATAGTTCTGCTTCACGTCACTTGTCTTATCTATTGCATTTTTTCTAGGCTGTATTGTGCATAAATATGTGACTCTTCAGATTTTGTATTAGTCTAGCCTGATGAAGAGACCTGAGTAGTCTCGAAAGCTTGCAATGTGTTACCATCTTTTCAGTTAGCCATTAAAAGGTATCAACTACTGAGGACTCTCAATCCTGAATATTTTTCCCAAAAAAGACAATTCTTGCACACAGAATACACATTTCTCCAATTTGGCATACAGATGATTTTCTCTCAGTCTTTAGAAAACAGTTCGTACATGTTCCAAATCAGAATGCTTGTCGGAGGAGTATATCAAAATATCATCTAAGTAGATAACGACAAAACGACCAATGAGATCCGAGAATACCACGTTGATGAAATTCTGAAATATGGCGGGGGCGTTGGTAAGACCAAACGGTATGGCTAAATTTTCAAACAGTCCCTCGGTCGTGAGGAACGCGGTTTTCCATTCATCCCCCTCTCGGACCCTTATCAAATTATATGCCCCCCGAAAATCCAGTTTAGAAAACCACTTTGCCCCTGATAGTTGGTTACACAAATCGGGAATCAACAGAAGGAGGTACGCATTGCGTACCATAATCTGATTAAGCTCCCGAAAATCGAGACAGGGACGTAACCCGCCATCTTTTTTCTTTGCAAAAAAGAAACCTGCCGCCACAGGTGAGACTGAAGGACGTATGTGTCCTTTGCGCAGACTTTCAGCAATGTACTCCTTCATAGCCAAGCGCTCAGGACCGGACAAATTAAACAGACGGGCTTTAGGTAATTTAGCCCCCGGGACCAGCTCAATAGCGCAGTCAAAGGGTCTATGTGGCGGTAACGTCTCGGCCTCGCTTTCGGAGAATACATCTTCGAAGTCCTTCAGGCATTCCAGAATACCTTCCAGCTCGACAGATGATACAGACACAGATTTAACAGGTTCAACCAGCAGTGTGGATTTATCACATAACTTAAAATCATTAAACCCCCACTGGACAATCTCCCCCGTTTTCCAGTTAATAACTGGGTTATGACATTGTAACCAGGGCATGCCCAACACCAACCCTGCAGGTAGATTGTCCAGAACAAAACAACTTAGGTTTTCCACATGAGTAGCGCCCACTCTGAGCGAAAGCAAGTCAGACATAAAGAGAATTCCCTCCTTAGTGAGGGGAGGGGAGTCAATGGCCATCACCTTGATCGGAACCTTGAGCCTAACTGTCCCTATCTTACAGTGTGTGACCAATTGGGAGTCAATGAGGTTAATCGATGATCCGCAGTCCACGAAGGCTGTAGAGGAAAAAGAACTACCATCCACAAACAGTTCCACATGCAGTAACACTTTAGAAAAAGAGGAAAGGGTACCTGAGGGTCTGGGTAGTCTCCCCGTTGACTACCCAGACTTAGTCGCTTCCCGCCGACCGGGTTGAAGACGGGCAATCAGGACACTCCCTTTTCCAATGTCCCGTTTTACCGCAGTAAAAGCATAACTGCATGCCCTTCCGGCGTTTCCTCTACGTATCCTTCAGGGAGAGGGCGCCTACATCCATGAGCTCAGGGGCAGTCTTGTTATGAGTTCATTTTCTCCTTCACCTCTGATGTCTGATGAACTCCCTCTGCTGGTGAAAGGAGGTAGTGAAATTGATCTGGATGGGAAGAACCTGTCATCTGAACAGGTGGAGTGTGATTGGACATCCGGAATTTCTGAGTGGATATAAGGCAGCCGACGCCCTGCAGGGTTGCTGGTGATCCTTTCTGCTCTGAGCTCTGGCATCCAGTTTAGTTCCTGTCTACTAAAAGCTAAGTTTTTGCTCTGCTGTTTTTCCATGAGATTTTGTCTGTTTACTTAGTGTTTGTGTTCAGCCTGCCCTGGTTGGGATGGGCTGAACTCCATTTTTGTCTCTGATCAGTTGATCTCTTTGCTCTGTCTTCAGAATATACCTGAGTGCTGATATAGTGATTTTGAAGTCTAGTGACTTCAGGGCCTTTTCTATCAGACGTGTTGGACATTATTTTTGGCAGGGTTTTTTGCGGATTGCAGCCAGCATCTTTTCTGTCCTTTCCTATCTAGTTAGTTGGGCCCCATCGTTTGCTCAGCCTGTCTTTCTGTCTGTGTTTGTGTTTTCATCTGTTTTTCACCGTCAATACATGTTGGGGGCTGTCTATTGCTTTGGGGTCTGCTCTGGGGTAGTTTAGATTTCCCCTTTCTTCCTTTCAGGAGCTGAAGCGAAGGTTCACTTCTGCTCCGGTTTTGCGGCAACCTGATGTCTCACTCCCGTTTCAGGTAGAGGTGGACGCTTCTGAGATTGGTGCAGGAGCTGTTTTGTCCCAAAAAGATCCTGTAACATCTAAAATGAATCCCTGTGCTTTCTTTTCCCGAAAGTTCTCCCCATCCAAACGTAACTATGATGTGGGGAATCGGGAACTGTTAGCCATGAAATGGGCATTTGAGGAGTGGAGACATTGGTTGGAGGGAGCTAAACATCAAGTCGTGGTCCTTACTGACCACAAGAATTTGATTTACCTGGAGTTGGCCAAACGCTTGAATCCTAGACAGGCTAGGTGGGCCTTGTTTTTCACACGTTTTGATTTTGTGGTCTCTTTTCTTTCAGGCACTAAGAATGTCAAGGCAGACGCCCTCTCTTGGAGTTTCTTTGGTGATTCTCCTATTGTGACCAAGCCTGCTACCATCTTAGGTGAGGGGGTAGTTCTTTCTGCCATCTCGCCCGATTTGAGACGTGCTCTGGAAGAGTTTCAGGAGGACAAACCTGAGCGTTGTCCCATTGGAAAATTGTATGTTCCTGACCAGTGGAGGAAGAGAGTAATGTCTGAAGTTCATTGCTCCGCATTGGCTGGTCATCCAGGTATTTTTGGTACTAGAGATTTGGTGAGTCGGTCTTTTTGGTGGCCCGCCTTGTCTCGTGATGTCAGGAATTTTGTGCAGTCCTGTGGGACTTGCTCCCAGTCAAAACCTTGTTCTCGCTCTAGTGGGTTGTTGATGCCTTTGCCGGTGCCCAGGAGGCCATGGACCCATATTTCAATGGATTTTATCTCTGATATGCCTGTCTCTCAGAGAATGACTGTTATTTGGGTGATTTGTGATAGATTCTCTAAGATGGTCCATCTTGTACCACTCCCTAAGTTGCCATCTTCCTCAGAGTTGGTGCCCTTGTTTTTGCAACAGGTGGTTCGCTTGCACGGTATCCCTGAGAACATTGTATCTGACAGAACACAATGGTTTTTAACAGGGAGAAATGCAAAGTACTACATCTGGGCAATAAAAATGAAAAAAGCATATATAGAATGGGAGGAATAGGGCTAAGTGACAGCACATGTGAAAAAGACTTGGGTATACTAATAGATCACAGACTGAATATGAGTCAACAGTGTGATGCAGCAGCAAAAAAGGCAAATGCAATTCTAGGATGTATTAACAGAAGCATACAGTCTAGATCACGTGAAGTCATTATTTCCCTCTACTCCTCTTTGGTCAGACCTCATCTGGAATATTGTGTCCAGTTTTGGGCACCACATTTTAAAAAAGACATCAACAAACTGGAGCAAGTTCAGAAAAGAGCGACCAGAATGATGACCGGTCTGCAAACCCTGTCTTATGAGGAAAGGTTGCAGGATTTGGGAATGTTTAGTTTGCAAAAGAGAAGACTGAGAGGAGACTTAATAGCTGTCTACAAATATCTAAAGGGCTGTCACATTGTAGAAGGATCAACTTTATTCTCATTTGCACAAGGAAAGACTAGAAGCAATGGGATGAAACTGAATGGGAGGAGACACAGATTAGATATTAGAAAAAACTTTTTGACAGTTAGAGTGATCAATGAGTGGAACAGGCTGCCACAAGAAGTGGTGAGTTCTCCTTCAATGGAAGTCTTCAAACAGAGGCTGGACAACATCTGACTGGGATGATTTAGCGAATCCTGCTTTGAGCAGGGGGTTGGACCAGATGGCCCAGGAGGTCCCTTCCAACTCTACGATTCTATGATTCTATGATTCAGAGGAGTTCAGTTTGTTTCTAGATTTTGGAGGACTTTCTGTTTCAAGCTGGGAATTCAGTTGTCCTTCTCCTCTGCGTTTCACCCTCAGACCAATGGGCAGACGGAGAGAACAAACCAGACTTTGGAGTCGTATTTGAGATGTTTTATTTCTGCTGATCAGGATGATTGGGTTTCATTTTTGCCCTTGGCCGAATTTGCTTTAAATAATAGAGCTAGTTCTGCCACTTTGATGTCACCTTTTTTTGTAACTTTGGGTTTCATCCTCGATTCTCTTCAGGGCAGGTGGAGTCTTCTGTCTGCCCAGGTGTTGACACTGTGGTGGAGAGAATGCACCAGATCTGGGACCAAGTGGTGGATAAGTTGTCTCTCTCCCAGGAAAAGGCCCAGCGGTTTTCCAACCGGCATAGGACCATTGGTCCCCGGTTTAAGGTGGGTGATATGGTTTGGTTGTCATCAAAGAATATCTCTACGCAGTGTGGGGTACAGCACGCAAGCATCCCATAAGCAAAGCATCACAGAAGATAAGCATCCAGCAAAACGGCAGTTATACATGGCATGGAATTAACATTCATCTTCTCTCTTCACACAGGTAATCAACTGAGCCACCCTACATGTATTTACTCCATTCACTGCTAGCAAGCAGCCTGAATGATACAACTTCCCACCTCTGCTGCCTCTATTCTCTGCTGTAATATATCCAAATGGTACAACTCCATACTTCTGCTGCTTTACCATTTTGCTGCATATTTAAATGTGCTTGCTAAAGCTTTGGTATAGTTCATTTGTTGCACTGTATGTAATACTTACAGCTTTAGATCTGTGACTGGGGCCTTTCTAGATCTTATCAGGTGGAAGGTGCTATAGCATATTGCCACATCTTGGTCTAGTGCCTTTGATCATCTAACCATCCCCTGGTGTGCTGGCCCCAGCTGCCAAATTATACCCAACCAGCTCCCACAATCCCTCTCTCCTGACCCTGTAGTATGGCCTATATATGTAGTAGTTGCTAAGGGGAAGCACGCAGTGTGGGGTACAGCACGCAAGCATCCCATAAGCAAAGCATCACAGAAGATAAGCATCCAGCAAAACGGCAGTTATACATGGCAGTTAGTCAGGGCAGGAGTCAGGTAACCCACACTTTGCCTTCCCCTTTAACCATGTGCTTTATTTTTATCCTCCTGTGTTCCCTTGCCATCCACATTCATCACCCTATCCCCCCTCCATCACGACTCATACACATCAGCCCCTCTATACTTCCTTCTCCCATGTACAGCTCCCACACACTCCTCACCTTCCTGAGAAACCTCAGCCCATCTTGCCCAAACACATCGCAGAAAAAAACTACTTACAATTCCAACAACTATTGGCTCTTTATCTTCCTTCTCCTACTGATTTCAGGGGACATCTCCCCCAACCCTGGTCCACCATCCCCCAACCTCAACCCTTACCCTACCTCATATCGAAACCACAATAATCTGATTAACATTACTTGCACTCCCTCATCTCAATCTTTTAATTGTGCCCTCTGGAATCCACGGTCTGCTTGTAACAAGCTTCCTTTCCTACACAACTACTTTCTGAACAACTCTCTTAATCTGTTGGCCCTCACTGAAACCTGGATTCAGGATTCTGACACTGTCTCTCCTGCTGCCATTTCCTACGGTGTCTTACAATTCTCTCACTCCCCGAGACCCACAAACAGACCTGGTGGTGGAGTTGGCATACTCCTGTCCCCACAATGCACTTTCCAGGTCATCCCCCCAGTCCCATCACTCTTATTCCCTTCTTTTGAGGTCCACACCATCAGGCTTTTCCGTCCCCTCTCCCTCAGGGTAGCGGTCATATACCGGCCCCCAGGCTCACCCACCCACTTCCTTGACCACTTTTCAGCCTGGCTGCCACACTTCATGTCCTCAGAACTACCAACCCTCATCCTGGGAGACTTCAATATCCCCATTAACAGCCCTAATTCCACATCTGCATCCCAGCTTCTATCACTAACCACCTCTCTAGGCCTCTCACAGCTTTCAACCTCTGAGACACATAAGGACGGTAACACCCTTGATCTGGTCTTCTGCCGGCTCTGTTCAATCTCCCACCTAAACAACTCACCACTTCCACTCTCTGACCACAACATTCTCTCCTTCACGCTCACAAATCCTCGCCCACCCCAGCTCATTCCTACCTACCACACAGTCAGAAATCTACAAGCTATTAACCCTCAGACACTTTCAGATTCCCTACACTCATCTCTGTCCCCAATCTCCTCTCTTTCCTGTCCTAATCTGGCTGTTCATCACTACAATGACACTCTTAGAAGCACCCTTGACCAAGTAGCTCCCCTCACCCTCAGAACCTCCAAACACAGAGTAAAACATCCCTGGCTCACATCGCAAACTCAACTTCTCCAGCGATGCTCCAGGAGTGCTGAACGCCTATGGAGAAAAACCCGCACACCAGAAGACTTCATACACTTCAAATTTATGTTAAGAACCTATAACGCTGCCCTTCACCTTGCCAAACAGACCTACTTCACCACCCTGATCTCCTCACTAGCCAACAACCCCAAGAAACTTTTTGACACTTTTCACTCCCTCCTCAGGCCAAAAGCACAAGCCCCTATCACAGACATTTGTGCTGATGACCTGGCCTCCCACTTTACAGAAAAAATAGATAATATCCGTCAAGATATCTGCTCCCAACCACCAAGTGCTGTGACTCCCATCCCTTCCTGCATCTCCCCTGGCTCACTCTCCACATTTGATCCCATCACAGAAGAAGAAGTCTCCAGACTCCTCTCTGCTTCTCGTCCGACTACATGCACTACTGACCCCATTCCCTCACATCTCCTCCAGTCTCTCTCTCCAGTCGTCACAACCCACCTAACTACAATCTTTAATCTCTCCCTCTCCTCGGGCATTTTCCCATCCTCCTTCAAACACGCCATCGTTACTCCATTACTAAAGAAACCTGCTCTCGACCCATCCTGCACAAACAACTACAGACCAGTCTCCAATCTCCCCTTCATCTCTAAACTTTTGGAACGCCTAGTTTACTCCCGCCTTACCCGTTACCTCTCCATTCACTCCCTTCTAGACCCTTCACAGTCCGGCTTCTGCCCCCTACATTCGACTGAAACTGCACTCATCAAAGTGACCAATGACCTTCTGACAGCAAAACGTAACGGTGACCACTCTCTGCTCATTCTTCTTGACCTATCTGCAGCTTTCAATTCTGTTGACCACCATCTCCTACTCTCTAGGCTCCAGTCACTAGGCATTAAGGACACTGCACTCTCCTGGTTCTCTTCCTATCTCTCTGACCGCTCCTTCAGTGTTTTGTTCTCTGGCTCCACGTCATCTCCTCTTCCTCTTGCTGTCGGGGTACCTCAGGGCTCAGTCCTTGGCCCCCTTCTTTTCTCTCTCTACACGGCCCCAATTGGACAGACCATCAGCAGATTTGGCTTTCAGTACCATCTTTATGCTGATGACACACAACTATACACGTCTTCCCCCGACCTTACCCCCGCTGTACTACAGAACGCCAGTAACTGTCTGTCCGCAGTCTCCAATATCATGTCCGCTCTCTATCTGAAACTCAACCTCTCCAAAACTGAACTTCTTCTGCTCCCGCCGTCTACTAACCTTCCTAAATCTGACATTTCCCTCTCCATGGGTGGTACCACAATAACACCCCGGCAGCAGGCGCGCTGTCTGGGTGTTATGTTTGACACCAATCTCTCCTTCACATCCCATATACAATCCCTTGCCCGCTCTTGCCGCTTACACCTAAAGAACATCTCTAGAATCCGCCCTTTTCTCACTATGGAAACAACAAAAACCCTCACTGTTGCATTGATCCACTCTCGCCTGGATTACTGCAACGCTCTATTAATTGGCCTCCCGGTCACTCGACTATCCCCTCTCCAGTCCATACTTAATGCAGCGGCCAGGATCGTCCATCTGGGTAATCGGTACTCGGACGCGTCCTCTCTTCGCCAGTCCTTACATTGGCTGCCCATTCATTATAGGATCCAATTCAAAGTACTTGTTCTCACCCACAAAGCTCTCCACAGTGCGGCACCCCCTTACATCTCTTCTCTCATTTCTGTCTATCGGCCTAGCCGATCGCTGCGCTCTGCAAACGACTTTCGACTAACCTCTGCACTAATCCGTACCTCCCACTCCCGACTCCAAGACTTCTCCCGTGCTGCTCCTATCCTCTGGAATGCTCTACCCCAAGAAATCAGGACTATCCACATTTTGCATAGTTTTAGGCGCTCCCTCAAAACACACCTGTTCAGAGCGGCCTATCACATTCACTAATCAAAGTCATTCTCTGTGTAAGTGTGCGTGTGTAGCCCATTCACTATCTCCATCCATCCTTCACTCCCGCAAGATGGCTGGACCTTCATTGTAAATACACCATTGTAAATACACACCTGTACTCTGTATCTCCCTCACCTCATTGTAGATTGTAAGCTCTCACGAGCAGGGTCGTCTTATTTCGTCTTATTTTGCTTTAATTATTGTATTGTTAGCGTTGTTACTTATGACTTGTGTTTTGAAACTGTTAAACTGTAAAGGGCTGCGGAATATGTTGGCGCTATATAAATAAAGATTATTATTATTATTATTATTATTATCTCTATGAAGGTGGCTTCTCCAAAGTTTAAACCTAGATTTATTGGACCTTACAAGATTTTGGAGATTCTTAATCCAGTCTCTTTTCGATTGGCTCTTCCTGTTACATTCAAGATCCATAACGTGTTTCATAAGTCTCTGTTAAAGAGGTTTGTTGAGCCAGTAGTTCCTGTGGTGGCACCTCCTGACCCTGTATTGGTTGAAGGTAATGTGGAATATGAGGTTGAGAAGATACTGGATTCTCGTCTGGCTAGACGGAGACTCCAGTATTTGGTTAAATGGAAGGGTTATGGCCAGGAGGATAATTCTTGGGTCTCTGCATCTGATATTCATGCCGAAAGATTGGTTCGTGCTTTTCATCGGGCCCATCCTGATCGCCCTGGTGGCGTGGATGAGGGTTCGGTGACCCCTCCTCAAGGGGGAGGTACTGAGTTCATTTTCTCCTTCACCTCTGATGTCTGATGAACTCCCTCTGCTGGTGAAAGGAGGTAGTGAAATTGATCTGGATGGGAAGAACCTGTCATCTGAACAGGTGGAGTGTGATTGGACATCCGGAATTTCTGAGTGGATATAAGGCAGCCGACGCCCTGCAGGGTTGCTGGTGATCCTTTCTGCTCTGAGCTGTTTCATCCAGTTTAGTTCCTGTCTACTAAAAGCTAAGTTTTTGCTCTGCTATTTTTCCATGAGATTTTGTCTGTTTACTTAGTGTTTGTGTTCAGCCTGCCCTGGTTGGGACGGGCTGAACTCCATTTTTGTCTCTGATCAGTTGATCTCTTTGCTCTGTCTTCAGAATATACCTGAGTGCGGATATAGTGATTTTGAAGTCTAGTGACTTCAGGGCCTTTTCTATCAGACGTGTTGGACATTATTTTTGGCAGGGTTTTTTGCAGATTGCAGCCAGCATCTTTTCTGTCCTTTCCTATCTAGTTAGTTGGGCCCCATCGTTTGATCAGCCTGTCTTTCTGTCTGTGTTTGTGTTTTCATCTGTTTTTCACCGACAATACATGTTGGGGGCTGTCTATTGCTTTGGGGTCTGCTCTGGGGCAGTTTAGATTTCCCCTTTCTTTCTTTAGGCTTATTTAGCTCTCCGGCTGTGACGAGAGGTCTAGGGCACCGTAGGAACCCCCCATGGCTACTGTTAGTTGTGGTGAATAGGATCAGGGGTCTGCAATCCGCTAGCTACCAACCTCTCCGGTTTTCTGGACTTAGCTTGTGTTTTTGTTTTTTCCTCCTCCGGTGACTCATTCATAACACAGTCTCTTTTCCACTGGGGAACAATGGAGTTTCCACCTGCATCACCCCTCTGGCCCGCAGCCTGCGGTCCATCCAGACGGCCTGGGTCATGGCGTCCTCGAGAGAGTTAGGTGGGGGATGTAACGCCAAGGCATCCCGCAGCCGCTCGGACAAGCCTCTGCGAAAGAGTCCTCGGAGTGCGGCGTCGTTCCAAGAGACCTCTGCGGCCCAGTGGCGGAATTCAGTACAAACCACTCAGCTGAGTGTTTCCCCTGACAGACGCTCATCACCATGTCCTCTGCCAATCGCACTTGGTCAGGCTCATCATAAATGTGCCCGAGGGCCTCAAAGAATGCATTCACAGACACTCTCTCAGGGGCAGTAGGAGGAAGGGAGAAAGCCCAAGCTTGTGGGGACCCTCTTAACAGAGACATAATGACCCCAACCTTCTGACTTTCGTCCCAGAGGAACGTGGTCTCAAACTAAAAAAAGTTTGCACCCCTCCATGAAGACCCTGAACTCCTTTTTGTTTCCAGAAAAAAAGTCAGGCAGTTTAACAGGTGGTTCTGGGGACACCAAAACAACATCACTCGCCCCAGCCCCCAGAGACCCAGCAGCTAGAGCTCCTGCTGCTGAGAACAAGCCAGAGCTTGCTGCTCCAGAGATAAACCCTGAAACATCTGACTCAGACTTTTATCTGGTCAGCCAGAGACTGTATGGGATCCATAACTCTCTGCATAAAAAAAACCCCAAAAACTTAATGGTCAGTTATAATGTCAGGGTCCTGACAGCGCCGGCGAACAGCCTCCGCTAAGCAGGGACTCACCCGCACCGTAGGGACCCCTGGGGACAAGAACAGCTGGAAAATAAAGATGCACAGGACCTGAATGTAGAAGTTTAGCAAGCCAGCACAGGACCTACGGTCATGTGAACGTTCATGTGACTGCAAGGGAGCGGGGCTTAGCGTCCTGCTTTCAAAGAGGGTAGAAAACTCAAAGTCGGGCAAAGCGGGGGTCATGCACAGTACAGGCAAGCGAGGTACAGGAGGGATAAACAGACGGGAGGTCAGACAAAGCCAAAGGTCATACACAAGATATCAGTAAAGTACGAGGGATGAGACAGAACGGATAGTCAGGGCCAAGCAGAGATCAAAACCAAACAGACGTAGAAGGTACCAGGCAGAATCCAAAGCAAAATCCAGAGAACAGACTGAGTCGTACACAGAGAATCAAGCAACCAGAACACAGCACTAACACACTCAGGGGTCACCAAACAATGCCAAGGGCGAAAGTATAACTGACGGGGGATGGGCGCTTCCTGAGGCTATAAGAAGCATCCCCAGAACCAATGAGAGGCCACCATAATAGGTCCCAGGTGTGCAGGTGAGAGTCTGCACTGAGGTCAGAACATTAACCCCAGCAGTGCCGGTCACCCAGCACTGGTATCATGACAGTCTCTTCTGGATTCTTCATAACATGTGTGCCTGCAGCTGAGTTAAGCTATCTGCGACCGTCACCAATTGTAAGTAAGGTGAAGAGATCCAGCATCTCACAGAGCCATACTTGCAGCCACAGGCCCCTGGGACAAAATAGTAAAAAAAGACTCACCAGATTCATCTGTAAAGCCTTCCCAGCTTCTATAAAGCTACAGAACTTCCTTCAGAGCACACACTCTCATCATATAAGAGACTATACAGCTCCGCTTCTCCCTGTGAATCAGGATGGCTGAAAGAATGACTACATGGTCTCTGCCAGACGCATTGTTAGAGGAAGAGTGCATAGAACTTGATCCACCATCTAGTGAGAAGGCTAGATGTCCCACAAAGCCTACATGGAAAGTAAGGGAGAATCTAGAATCCAGTAAACATGATCTTCTCCATGCTATAGCAGAGCTCTGGCAAAAACTACTGAGTCACATAGACAGCCTGTCTCAGCCTGCTTCTCTTGAACAACCACCAGAGGGAACCCTTGCACAACTGTGTTCAGATTATCAACGGTATGCAGAAATAGCAGATAAGTATATCTCAGTGTTAAAGAGACTTAACCCATCAGTTCCCTGCAAAGAGCTGAAAGCTTTCCAACAACTTAACTCTGAGAGAGAAAGCATGGTGCGCGATATAAAAGCCAAGACAGAGGCAAGAATCGCGCTAATAGCCGAGATGTCATCTAGCATTTCTCGCTCAGCCAGACAGTTAAAGCGATCATCTAAGTCACGCTCTTCAAAATCCCCAACCCTCAGCGAACAACTCGTAAAAGTACGTGCAGAAGCCGAGGCCACTAAATTACAAGCTGCCTTCGCTCAAAAGGAAACTGAGATGAAAATAGAGGCCCTAGAGAAGGAACGCGAACACACCATAGCCATGGCAAAGTTAAAGGTCCTGGAACAAGCCATCAGTGGGAGCCAAAGAGACAGCATCAGTTTAAGTGATTTTGATACTGAAGACCCTCTTAAGCGTAGTAGAGACTATGTACAAAGCCAATACAGCGCTACCCCTGCTCCTGCAATCCTTCCTGACTGCACAGATGCTTCCCTGAGACAACAAGACACAAAGTGTTTACCCACATCCTGCACCCAAGGTCAGTACAATACGCTGCCAACCTTGCATCCTGATCCTCCTCTGTGCATGTGAGGCAGAAACTAAGCTCATTAAGCCAGTTAATGGACTGAACGTCTACGCTGCCCCATATGTACCAGCATTCCCAGGTCAAAGCATAGACTGTATGAACAATGCTATCCAGCCAGCATCGGTCCTTCCAAAATCGGAGAATGCTGATATGACTGGCCTTGCAAGGTATATGATTCGGCGTGATCTAACTAAGACCGGTCTTACAGAGTTTGACGATAAACCTGAGAACTACAGGGGTTGGAAGTGTACCTTTAAAACCACAAACAGTGACTTTGGCATCACCACCACTGAAGAGCTAGACCTGCTAATCAGGTGGCTTGGGCCACAATCCACGGATCGAGGCAAGAGACTTAAATCCGTCCACATCAGTAATCCCATTGCGGGTCTCACCGCTGCATGGAAGAGGCTAGAAAGAAGCTATGGCAGTCCTGAGGCCATAGAAAAGGCCCTGTTCAAGCGACTAGAGGATTTTCCAAAGGTATCTAGTAAGGAGAGTACAAGGTTCCAAGAGCTCAGCAACCTCCTGTTAGAGCTTCAGCTGGCCAAAGCAGATCTGTACCTTACTGGCCTCAGCAACCAGGACACTGCTCATGGGGTAACCCCAATACTTTCCAAGCTGCCGTCCAAAATCCAAAATAAGTGGGCCAAGCTTGGATCACAATACAAAATGGAAAACCAAGTCTCCTTCCCTCCATTTTCCTACTTCTGCGAGTTCATCAAAAATATTGCAGAGTGTAAGACCGATCCAAGTTTTTCCTATGGCAAACACAGCAACCCTGTTTCATCTCCTAAACATGACAGTCCACGTCTTAACTACAGGAACTGCCGAGCTCCAATGTCCGTCAAGAAGACTGATGTTCTTCCCACACCTTCTCAAGATAAGAGCGACAAAGGTGAGAAGGTTGGGAATCCTAATCGTATGTGTCCCATTCACAAGAAACCTCAACCCTTAAAGAAGTGCATCGACTTCAGAAAGAAACCACTCCAGGAACGCAAAGCGCTTCTGAAGAACTTTGGGATATGTTACAGGTGCTGTGCTTCTACTGAACACTTTGATAAGGACTGCAAAACATCTATTAAGTGTTTGGAGTGTGACAGCGAGGAGCATGTGCAAGCGCTCCATCCATCCCAATCTAACACTGTACAGCTTACGCCTTCCCCCACCACAAGGTAAGGCGGGGAGGATGCTGTTTAAACAGTGAGTTCTATCTCAATATCTTCTTCATGCTCAGAAGTCTGCTGAGGAGGCCTCTGGGACAAGTCGTGTGCGAAGATTTGCCTGGTGAATGTGTATCCTAAGGGTCGACCAGAGAAAACCGCAAGGGTGTATGTTATCCTGGACGATCAGAGCAACCGGTCACTTGCAAGGTCAGAACTCTTTGACATGTTTGATTTAAAGGAAAACTCTCACCCCTACACTCTGGGCACCTGCAGCGGTGTTACGGAGGTCTCTGGGAGAAGAGCCAATGTGCTCATGCTGTCTTCTCTTGAGAACAATGTGGAGATACCCTTACCCTTACCCACGCTAGTCGAATGCAACCAGATACCATCCATCAGAGAGGAAATCCCAACTCCAGAGGCTGCACTCCATCACCCTCATCTAAGGACTTTGGCTGGCAAGATACCAGCTCTCGACAATAGCGCAAACATCCTGATCCTGCTTGGCAGAGACATTCTGCGACTTCACAAGGTACGTCAGCAAATCAAATCAACGGGCCACACGACACTCCATTTGCTCAACACCTTGACCTAGGCTGGGTTATCATAGGCAATGTCTGTATAGGAAAGATGAAGAGACCCACAAGGATTTCCTCATTTAAGACTCGCGTCCTACCAAATGATCGCAGCACTTTCAACCATGCCCACACCATTACTGGGTGAAAGAGAAGATAAGCGACAACAAGTGGAAGAAAGAAACCTCTGGCGACACGAACATATTCCTGTCCCGTAATGATGACCTCGGGTCAACAGTGTTCAACTCTACAAGAGAAGACAGCCAGCTAGCACCTGCAAGGGAAGACAAAGAATTTATAAAGATTATGGAAAAGGAATTCGCCCAAGACGATTCAAATAGCTGGGTAGCACCTTTACCTTTTTGTTGTCTAAGAACAAGGCTACCTGATAATCTGCAACAAGCAACGGCAAGGTTTCCATCTCTAAAATGCACCTTAAAGAGAAAGCCGGAGATGGAGAAACATTTTGTCGAATTCATGCAGAATATCTTCGATAGAGGTCATGCGGAACCAGCACCCCTGCTCAAAGAAGGTGAAGAATGCTGGTATCTTCCATCCTTTGGTGTCTACCATCCTCTCAAACCCGACCAAATTAGAGTGGTGTTTGACTCCAGTGCTCAGTATGAAGGCATCTCCCTAAATAGCCTGCTCCTCACTGGGCCTAATCTAAACAACAGCCTTATAGGAATACTGATTCGCTTCAGGCAAGAATCTGTTGCAATAATAGCTGACATTCAACAAATATTTCATTGCTTTATTGTGAGAGAAGACAGCAGAAACTACCTCAGATTCCTATGGCACAAAGACAACGACGTCCGCAACAAGGTCATAGACTACAGGATGAAGGTGCACCTCTTCGGGAACAGCCCCTTGCCTGCAGTGGTCATCTATGGACTAAGACAGACAGCACGGGAAGGTGAGAGAGTATTGGTCTGATGCTCGTCTAGTTGTGGAAAGAAACTTCTACGTAGATGATGGGCTTAAGTCTCTTCCCACAAATGAAGAGACTATCGATCTGCTCTCTAGGACTCAGGAAATGCTGTCAACAGCAAACCTTAGACTCCACAAAATCATCTCCAACAGTGAAAAGGTAATGAAAGCATTTCCATCTGAGGATAGGCAAGAAACTGTTGAGACAGTTGACCGCCGAGAGAACGGATTGGGACACTCTGCTACCATCCCAGAAACAACAAAGGTGAGAGGCGTGGAAGAAGTCGCTGAAGGTCTTAGAGCATTTCCAAGTCCCATATTGTTATTCCCCAGGCACCCATTCAGCAACCATCAGAAGAGAAGTCCACATTTTCTCCTACGCTTCTACAGAGGCTATAGCTGCC
The DNA here is from genome assembly GCF_039654945.1 of Dendrobates tinctorius. NCBI lineage: Eukaryota > Metazoa > Chordata > Amphibia > Anura > Dendrobatidae > Dendrobates > Dendrobates tinctorius. The sequence continues at coordinate 15,463,477 of NW_027361713.1, read as the reverse complement.
GTAGCCTACCTGAAGACTTTGGAAGAAGGTAACAAGGTGCATTGTGGATTCATCCTCGGTAAGGCAAAACTAACCCCGAAACCTGCTTATTCTGTTCCAAGACTCGAACTTTGTGCCGCCGTTCTGGCAGTTGAGTTAGCTGAAGCTATAAAGGATGAAATGGACATTGCTATTGATTCATTTACCTTCTACACAGATAGTATAGTGGTACTTGGATACATCTATATTGAAACAAAACAATTTTATGTCTACATCAGCAATAGTGTAGAGCATATCAGAAGCTTTTCTACCCCTGACAAGTGGTACTACGTCCCTACTGACATGAATCCAGCTGACCGAGGGATGAGACTCACAGCCGCGTCTAAACTCAATGACAACATATGGGTGTCACCTCCAAGGCTCCTGTACGAGGATTCCAGTTCAAGGGACTTCAACAACATTTACGAGCTGGTGAAACCAGTGTCTGACACAGAGATCAGACCAATCATTTCTACTCACTACACTTCTGTGTTGCCAAAATTGAAACTGAGATCTCTCCGCTTTGAGCGCTTCTCTAGATGGTCAGCTGTCATGCGGGCCATAGCTCGTCTTATTCACATCACCCAGTCCTTTGTTGGTAACAAGACATCAGAGTGTTGTGGTTGGCATATGTGTAGAGGACACCCTACTGTTGCTGATATCAGACATGCTATAGACCTCAACAAATAAATAGTTTGGGGTTCAAAAATCAAAGTGTATACCAGAAAGCACAAAAGAAAAAGCCCTGTGATAAAACACTCCGGGATCGCCTTTGCTGGGGTCAAAGGTCACGTGCGTTCAGCATGAAACTCAGGCGCAGAGCTGGGATTCGGGTATATCTGACACTGGGTCAGGTTTATTAACAGTGAAAGCAATGCATAAAGGAAATAAAACATAAAACAAATCCTTGCCTGTCCGGCACTAACTAAACAAGGTACAACCTAACTACCAACTGGCGGGCTTCTCCCGTCCAGCCAAACCACAGTTGCAGTGGGCACTGCTTCCACTCACGTGTATCTCTCACACAGACAGGCTCTCTGTGTTCCCAGGCTGAGACACTCACACAACCACCTGGCATCCTTTTATATCTGCCTCCCATTATTCATTAGTAACCAGGTGCGATACTGACCAGACTAGGCCACATAGGAAAGGTATCAGGGCGAGATATACCTGCCCACATCCACTATTCCCACATGATTCTCACATATCCCCCCCTCTGCTCAGACCACTCCGGTCGAGCAATGACACCTGCCAAACAGTGCACTCGGGACAGGGCATCTGCATTCTCCATCTGTACCCCTGGGCGGTGCTCCACCGTAAAAGTGTAGGCCTGCAGGGCAAGGAACCACCGGGTCACCCGGCTATTCCGTTCCTTGTTCAAGTGCATCCACTTGAGAGGGGCATGGTCAGTGATCAGCCTGAACTTTCGGCCCAACAGGTAATATTTGAGGGCCTCTAGAGCCCACTTAATGGCTAGTCACTCTTTTTCTATGACTGCATACTTTTGCGCATGTTTGTTCAGCTTCCTGCTGAGGTAGAGGACTGGGTGTTCCACTCCGTCCCTCACTTGTGACAGTACGGCCCCGATACCGGTATCAGAGGCATCCGTTTGTACCACAAACTCGCTGCAGAAGTCCGGAGTCACCAGTACTGGTTGAGAGCAAAGTGCCCGTTTTAGGCTATGGAAGGCTTCTTCAGCCGCTAAACTCCATTTAATCATGACGGAGTCTTTCCCTTTTGTAAGACCCGTCAGGGGGGTAGCGATGGCTGCAAAATTGGGTATGAACCGGCGATAATAGCCGGCGATCCCCAGAAAGGCTTGCACCTGCTTCTTGTTGACAGGTTGTGGCCAGTCCTGAACCGCCTGAATCTTATCGAGCTGGGGTTTAACAATACCCCTCCCAATTACATACCCCAAATACCGGGCTTGTTCTAGCCCGATGTGACATTTCTTGGGGTTCGCGGTTAGACCTGCCTCCCACAGGTCGTCAATCACAGCTTGTACTTTCTGGAGATGAGTCTCCCAGTCCAAGCTGTAAATGACAATGTCATCCAAATAGGCTGAAGCGTACCGCCTATGTGGCCTCAGGACTCGATCCATCAGTCTCTGGAAGGTCGCCGGTGCCCCATGCAGTCCAAACGGCATATACACATACTGAAATAAACCTTCCGGCGTAGCAAATGCCGTCTTTTCTCTGGCAGCCTCAGCCAGGGGGATCTACCAATACCCCTTTGTTAGATCTAGGGTCGTAATATACCGGGCTTATCCTAACCGATCTATTAATTCGTCGACCCGGGGCATAGGGTAGGCATCAAATTTTGAGACCGCATTCAGTTTCCTGAAGTCATTGCAGAACCGGATGGTGCCGTCCGGTTTAGGAATTAGCACAATCGGGCTGGACCAAGCACTGTGCGATTCCTCAATGACACCTAACTCTAACATTGCCTTCACTTCTCGGGAAACGGCTTCACGGCGCGCTTCCGGGATTCGGTAGGGTTTTTCGTGAACTGTGACACCAGGTTCCGTTACGATGTCATGTTTCATTAGCGTAGTCTGCCTGGGTTTTTCTGAGAAAAACTTTTGGTTGTGAAGTAGAAACTGCCTGACCTCAGTCTTTTGCCGCTCCGAGAGAGTCTCTGCAACCCGTACCTCCAGTACGGTATGTGAGCAGACAGGATGGGCCAGCTCCGCTGACAAGGCAGACCGATCTTTCCAGGGTTTTATCAGATTTACATGATAAATCTGTTCAGGTTTCCGTTTACCTGCCTGGTATACTTTGTAGTTTACTTCACCAACTCTTTCCTTAATCTCAAAGGGGCCCTGCCACTTTGCCAGGAACTTACTGTCTACCGTGGGGACCAGGATCAACACCCTATCTCTGGGTGCAAACGTACGGATCTTGGCGCCCCTATCATAGATTCTTTTTTGGGCTCCTTGAGCCTGCATCATGTGTTCTTTGACGATAGGCATAACAGCCGCAATATGGCCCTGCATTTGTGTGACGTGATCTATTACCGTTTTAAACGGAGTGACCTGACCCTCCCAGGTTTCTTTTGCAACGTCTAACAGTCCGCGAGGTCGTCGGGCGTACAATAACTCGAAAGGCGAGAATCCCGTGGAAGACTGGGGTACTTCCCTGATGGCAAAAAGCAAATACGGAAGTAAATAGTCCCAGTTCTTCCCATCCTTGTCTATCACCTTTCTCAGCATCTGCTTCAGAGTTTTATTGAACCGTTCGACCAACCCGTCTGTTTGAGGGTGATACACGGCGTAACGGTTCGATTTGTAACAATCGGCAGAGCTCCTTCATTACCCTGGACATAAAGGGGGTCCCCTGGTCGGTGAGTATCTGTTTTGGTATACCGACCCGACTAAACACATGCACCAGTTCCTTGGCAATCGTCTTGGTGGCCGTGTTACGCAAAGGGATGGCCTCCGGGTAACGAGTGGCATAATCCAAGATGACCAGGATATGTTGGTGTCCACGTGCAGACCGTGGAAGGGGCCCAACTAAATCCATCCCAATCCTCTCAAATGGGACTTCAATAATAGGTAGGGGTACCAAAGGGCTACAGAACCGGGGCTTAGGTGCAGAGGCTTGGCAGTCAGGACAAGACTCACAATATACACGAATATCGTGATGCATGCCTGGCCAAACAAAACAGTGTAATATCCTTTCGGTGGTTTTCTGGACTCCCAGGTGACCTCCCATCACATGTCCATGGGCCAGGTCCAGCACCTGCCGCCGGTAGGGTTTTGGCAAGATTAATAGTTGCACCGTGTCTTCCCCCTTTTTCTCTATCTGATAGAGTAAATCATTCTCCAGAACCATGTAAGGATATGCCAGCCTAGAGCCAGGTTCTACGGGTACCCCATTTATCACTTTTACATTTGTCCTAGCCTGAGAAAGGGTAGGATCCTTTATTTGTTCGCTTTGGAAGTCATCTTTCTGAACTTCTAAATCCGGCAAACGGGGAGGTGGACGGCTGTCGGCCTCCTCCTCTTCCCCGGTCTCCTCCGTATCACCCGCCATGACTGAAAACGGGAACTGCAGGTCATTTCCAGCAGACTCTTCCCCCGAGTCTTCCGGGGAGACCTCTTCCAGGGGTTCGGGACCCACACACGCCCTGGGAGAAGAATCATGTACACTATTACCCTGGGGTATCAACTGATTCTCCCACAATTGCCAGAAGTGGGGAAAATCCCAGCCCAGGATAACATCATGCAATAACGCCGGGACGAGTCCCACTTTATGTTACACAGACCCATAGGAAGTAGTAATGCATATGACCGTGGTGAGGTACGAACAGGTGTCTCCATGCACACACGTTACAGAAAATTTGTCTGATGGTCTAGTCGGGGCTGACACCAGACTGGCCTTCACCAGAGTCACCACACTTCCCGAGTCTAACAATGCCACCACATTTTTTCCATCAACATTTAAATCACACAAGTGTTTCTCCACATCCTTTTGACCAGCATTCACACTCACTACCCGTGCAACCATAGAGATGCGGTTTTTAGAGTCTGTGACGTCGCACTGCATGGGTTCAGTCGTGAGTGGACAGTTCGCAACAATGTGTCCCATCTCTTGGCAGCGGAAACACCTAACGGGCCCCTTGCTTAGACCATAGTTCGTTACTCTCAGCCTCGCAGTGCGGGCAGTCCCGTTTTCCTCCCCCACTGTCTTAGGGATTTTTCCTTTTCCCCTACTCCCTGGAACAGTCTTACCGGTTCCACGTGGAGACGATGAAGAACGAGGTGGGGTTGCATCGTCTCGGAGTCCTTCCGCCACGGAGTAATGTTCAACCAGATCCACCAGTTGATCTGCCGTCGTAGGATTTCCATGGCTTACCCACTTCCTCAGGGCTGGCGGTAGAGCTCTCAGGTACTTGTCCATGACGACTCTCTGGATTATCTCTGGCGCTGTCAACACCTCGGGTTGTAGCCACTTCTTCGTCACGTGGATCAGGTCGAACATCTGTGACCACGGTGGTTTATCCGGCTGATAAGTCCATTGATGCACTCTCTGTGCACGGACAGTGGTTGTCACTCCCAGCCGGGCCAAGATCTCGGCTTTCAGTTTGTCAAAGTCCTGCGCAGCTTCAGGCTCTAAGTCATAATAAGCCTTTTGGGCCTCACCGGAAAGAAATGGGGCAATCAGGCCGGCCCATCGTGCCTTCGGCCATTTTTCTCGCACCGCCGTCCGTTCAAACGTGGTCAGGTATGCCTCGACGTCATCTTCGGTAGTCATCTTTGCCAGTACCGACTCACGTGAATCACTCTCGACTCGGCTTCCAGGTTAACCTCAGGTAAGCTTGCCAAGCGCTGCGCCACCTGCTGGAGAAGCGAACGATCTGTAACTGTCATGTCCACCAACTCCTTCAGCTGGGCCATCATCACCCGATTAGCTTCTTGCTGGACGGCGGTGGACTGTACCAGCGCTTTCACCACGTCCTCCATGCTCAGGCTTCCCACGTGATGCCCGCATTCTCCACCACACTCCGGGATCGCCTTTGCTGGGGTCAAAGGTCACGTGCGTTCAGCATGAAACTCAGGCGCAGAGCTAGGATTCGGGTATATCTGACACTGGGTCAGGTTTATTAACGGTGAAAGCAATGCATAAAGGAAATAAAACATAAAACAAATCCTTGCCTGTCCGGCACTAACTAAACAAGGTACAGCCTAACTACCAACTGGCGGGCTTCTCCCGTCCAGCCAAACCACAGTTGCAGTGGGCACTGCTTCCACTCACGTATGTCTCTCACACAGACAGGCTCTCTGTGTTCCCAGGCTGAGACACTCACACAACCACCTGGCATCCTTTTATATCCGCCTCCCATTATTCATTAGTAACAAGGTGCGATACTGACTAGACTAGGCCACATAGGAAAGGTATCTGGGCGAGATATACCTGCCCTCATCCACTATTCCCACATGATTCTCACAACCCCTAAAATATAGCTTTTAATTCAATCATTAAAAATCAAACTGAATGTGAACTCACTGGATACCAGGGTGTTCAAAATCAATAAAGCAGCACAATTATATATTTCGTTTTCAGAATATGAGTATATCAGAGGGGCAATATGCTATCATGCCCTAAAAGACCCTAGTTCGGCCCTTCCTGACTGCGGAGGTTGGCACCTTAGTTGTAGACGACATAGCGCCCCCGCTCAAGGTCGGCACGCCCTAGACCACCCTACGTATACAAAAAAGGACACAAAAAAGAAAAACAAAAAGTGCTGTGGTGCTGTAAACTTGTCTCGTAGGATAAATACCCCAACAATGAAATCTTATCTCGGAGTCAAGCAAGGGTATAAAAAAATGCAGCTTTATGACACATCTCGTAGTCAAAAAATACTGACAGCTGCTAGTATGCAAACCAGTAAGTAAATACCCCTTTCAAAAAATTCAAAAAACATCTTACAGTAGAATGAAATGGATATACAATAATTATCTCATAATATAAGTACCCAAATAATGAAATCTTATCTTGGAGTCAAATAAAGGGTATACAGAGTGCAGCTTCATAACACTTATCTCATAGTCAAAAAATACTGACAGCTGCTAGTTAGACCGGAGAGTAAATACCCCCTTATAAAATTCAAAAAGTGTCTTACAAAGAAATATACAATAGTCAGCACTTAAGGAAAGTGTCCAGCAATTCCGGACAACCTGTAAAAATATACTGCACAGTAACAGGCAGAATGGTGAAAAAATACATTCCACATGTGATATCTGACAAAGGAATAATAATCCTAAATCACATAAGGCAAAAGCAAAAGTGTCATATCCCTGTGAGGCAAGAGGCTATATCCACCTCACCAGACGATAACCGGCACAAAAATTGCTCACAGGGATTTCATATAGTATGCAAGCCTCCCTGTAGCATAATCAGTTTTCAATAGAGCACAGTTTCATGAGGCTACCACGGTTGCCTAGATCACAGTTAATCATTCGATATAATGGTCTGCCAAATGCAGTATGTAACAGAAAAAATACTTATCAGCCATTGGTGACAGCATAACCCAATGCGTTTCCCCCTCTAAGTTGACGGGGGTTCATCAGGGGTCAAAAAACGGGGTCTCATTACCCCCTGGCCGAAAGACAAATGCAGTGTGCGGCTTGCTCCGGGCGCGTCCGGCGCTATTATTTGAAGATTTAGAGCCGATATAGACCGCCCACTTCCGGTCTATGTATCATGATGGATTCCAAATGGAGCGCAGTCTGCGTTCCACAAAGCCGGAAGTGTGTCATAGAGGGGAGGGGCCAACGATACTGAATGACGCCGGTAAAGGAAATCAAGGCATCAGAGTAAAGCACCCATCTAATAAAGTGCACAGCAGAAGCATCATATGTTCAATAGTGACCGGAACAAAGCAACCAGGAATATACCCGGGTTGCTAGGTAATATTATAGCGCAAACTTTTATCACAAATTCAATAGGATCCTATTTACTGAAAATAGCCCTTTTAATCACATACTATCGCGCATATAGACAAGATAAATTTCAATACAGGAACCATATGACGCATATGGTGGAATACACACTAATTCATTTGAATTTACCATGCCCAAAATAAAGACACATATCCCAATATGAAGACAAAGAGCAAACTATATGTATCCAAGAAATAGAAATAATAATAGTATTTAGTATTAAATATGGACATAATTGTCATACAGCTCACAAGGAGCCTAGGGAGATATACTGGAACTATACAGGACCTCCATGATCATAAATAACTAGTAAAATTGAATTGTTCATTTAAACCTTTAGGGCTCTGTGATTCAAGCCAGAAGATCCAGCATGTTTCTTGCTGTATGATCTTCCTGTCCCAATCTCCCTGTCTCACTGCGGGCTGAACTCTCTCAATCACACGAAAATAAATCTGTTTCACATCGCCCCCATGTTCCAGGTTGACATGACGTGCAAGGGGGGTTCTCTACAATGTCTGATATCTCCAAGATGTTCACCTATACGGACTCTTAGCTCACGTTTAGTTTTCTCCACATTGTCAAGGGGACACGAGCAGGTACACAGGTATATGACTCCTGAAGTTTTGCAATTGGCAAATGATTTCATAGTGTATGTTCTTTTAGTGTATGCAGTGCAGAATGTCTGTGATGGACAAATATTGTGGAGAAACGGGGTCAGTGGGTGCTCTCGTCCGCTGGCCTGGCTGCCTTTAGAAAGACTGCATGGACCAGGGCTCATACCACTGAATGCCCACTCTATCTCCTTGTGGGCAAACCACTACACAGACAACACAGGGTTAGGGTAAAACAGTGTGGCCAAGCTTTATGGAACCACAACACCCATTAGCAAACAGAACAATTTCAGCAATTACCCAAAATGATGCACACCACAGGGTCTCACCCCTCCGCTGACTCACCGAGATGCTAGTGGATGTTATGTCAGAGCTCCCAGGGTTGCTATTCCATCTGTGTTAACACACAGAGAGGAGGTCACGACAAGCATAGGGAGATGACCAAGAGCAGTCCAGTGTTCTTTCAGCTGGGTTTAACGTACCCTCTGCTGGGATCCTGAAGAGTTTCTTGTCCGTTAAGTGTTTAGCAGGAGGTCCGTCTAGTAGCTCCAAGTGGTGAGATGACACACCATCTCTCTGTCTCAGGGCCTTTTATACCCAAGGCAGGTAAGCTATTGTTTGAATTACCCAGTGTCATTCAGTACCCCTCACCCTTTCCCTATCTAAAATCAAGTCAAAAAACTGATTCCAGAATATAAACAAACATCAGATAAGCACACACTGTGTTACATGGTATATCATTGTGCAAGTCAGCCTTCTTGACCAACCAGAATCCACACTTAAATCCACAAGCCAAATATACAGACAAAAAGTAAATTCCTCCAGGCCTGGTAAAACATAGCCATCTGGGTAATTAAGATATACTCTGGTTTCTTCACAAATATATTTACAAAAACTGCAGTGTCCACATCTAAATGTACCAGTAGCTCTACTGTACCCTCTTTCTTGCAGGGTTCCAGGTGACACCTTACCACCCGGTCTTTGATTGACTTACCCTTCTTATACATGACTGAGGGTTTTGGGGTAATATAATTACATATATCTCGATCAGTGTTTAGAATTCCCCAGTGTCTTTTAAGTATATCCAAGACTTTGTCGGACTGGTCATCAAAGGTGCTTATCAGCCTGGTTAGATTATTTGGGTCCTCCTTCTCTCTACGGACTAAAAGGGATGCCTTACTTGTTTAGCATGTTTATAGGCAGGTTCAATGATTCTTGTGGGATATCCCCTGTTCCTAAATCTCCCCCACAGATCTTTAGATTGTGACTCAAAATCACCCCAATCTGAGCAGTTCCTTCGGACTCTAAGGAACTGCCCCCTTGGGATCCCACGTTTAAGTGGGGCGGGTAGCTTTCCCATTTCAAAAGACTAATAGTCGAGGTCGGTTTCCTGTATAAACAAGTTTTCAAAGAGCCTTCCCTGGAAATAGAAATATTCATATCCAGGAAGATGATCTGATCTCCCCCCACCTCATAAGTGAAGAAGAGACCCATCTAATTTTTATTTAGGGCATTCACAAAGTACCCAAAAGATTCCCCACTTCCTTCCCAAAGGACGAGGATGTCGTCGATGTAACGTCCCCAGAATAAGATCCTTCGGGACCAGACGACATCCACGTCACCAAAAACCACAGTATTCTCCCACCAACCCAGGAGCAGGTTAGCATAAGTGGGGGCACAAGGGCTCCCCATAGCTGTGCCCCTGAGTTGGTGGTAGTACCTACCATTGAACAGAAAATAGTTGTGGCATAGTACGAACTCGAGGAGTTCTAATAGAAAAATATTATGTGCTCCAAAATGTACTCCCCTCCCTTTAAGGAAATATTTAACAGCTTTCAGGCCTTCAGTGTGTCTGATACTACTATACAGTGCTTCAACATCAATGGAAGCCAGTATAGTGCCTGGGTCCACAGTTACTCCTTCAAGTTTATTGAGAAGGTCCATTGTATCCCTAAGATAGGAGGGGAGGGAAAGCACAAAAGGTCTCAACAGTTTATCCAAGTAGACACTCGAGTTCTGACAGAGGGCATCAATCCCTGATACGATTGCTCTACCCTTGAGAGGGTTAATGTCCTTGTGTATTTTGGGCAGGGAGTAGAATGTCGCTGTCACTGGCCATTTAGGTAACAGGTAGTTATATTCATTTTTTGAGATCAGTCTAGATTCCAGTGCACTCTTTAACAACACAGACAATTTATGACTATAGTCCTTTGTGGGATCACCCTTCAATACCTCATAGGTGGATCTATCAGTCAGAATAGTCAAACACATTTGAACATATCTATCTCTGTTGAGAATAACCGTATTTCCCCCTTTGTCTGAGGGTTTCAGTACAATCTGATCATTTTACCGAGTCCCTCTAATGCTTTTCTTTCACGGAAGGGGAGATTTGGTAAGGCCCTCTTCTGCTTTTGGATCAATCTTACTAATCTCATCAGAGACCAATTGTAAAAAAATCTCAATACTACTTACTTCCCCTACCGGAGGCATTTTTTTACTTTTAGGTTTTAAATTAGAGAAGGGTCCCTCCCCAATTGCTCTATGCCCTTCCTTGGCCATATCGGCCAAAAGCATTACATCAGGAAGCTCATTCTCTGAGATTCCAAGTTCTTGACATTTATTTCTGTCATTCAAGGCAAAAAAAAATTTCCATTTACGTTTACATGTAAATAAATTAATGTCCTTAATCCATTCAAAGGGGTCAAACCTGGTGGTTGGAAAAAACGAGAGACCTCTCTCAAGAACCCTCGTTTCCACATCATACAATGTATAGGAAGATAAATTCAAAATCTGATTATCATCTTTTAGATGCCTCACAGGGATATGACACTTTTGCTTTTGCCTTATGTGATTTAGGATTATTATTCCTTTGTCAGATATCACATGTGGAATGTATTTTTTCACCATTCTGCCTGTTACTGTGCAGTATATTTTTACAGGTTGTCCGGAATTGCTGGACACTTTCCTTAAGTGCTGACTATTGTATATTTCTTTGTAAGACACTTTTTGAATTTTATAAGGGGGTATTTACTCTCTGGTCTAACTTGCAGCTGTCAGTATTTTTTGACTGCGAGATAAGTGTTATGAAGCTGCACTCTGTATACCCTTATTTGACTCCGAGATAAGATTTCATTATTTGGGTACTTATATTATGAGATAATTATTGTATATCCATTTAATTCTACTGTAAGACTTTTTTTAATTTTTTGAAAGGGGTATTTACTTAATGGTCTGCATACTAGCCGCTGTCAGTATTTTTTGACTACGAGATAAGTGTCATAAAGCTGCATTTTTTTATACCTTTGCTTGACTCCGAGATAAGATTTCATTGTTGGGGTATTTATCCTACAAGATAAGTTTACAGCACTACAGCACTTTTTGAAAGCATTGTTTTTCGGTATCATAGGTGTGAGTGTGTTTTTCTTTTTTGTGTCCTTTTTTGTATACGTAGGGTGGTCTAGGGCGTTATTAGGGATGCTGACCTTGAGCGGGGGCGCCTTGTCATCTACAACTAGGGTGCCAACCTCCACAGTCAGGAAGGGCCGAACCAGGGTCTATTAGGGCATGATAGCGTATTGCCCCTCTGATATACTCATATTCTGAAAACGAAATATATAATTGTGCTGCTTTATTGATTTTGGACCCCCTGGTATCCAGTGATTTCACATTTAGTGTGTTTTTTAATGATTGAATTAAAAGCTATATTTTAGGGGTTTTTTCTTTTGTGCTTTCTGGTATACACTTTGATATCAGACATGCCAAGCAATTCATCATCCGATGTGAGCAACAAGAAGAATATGGTCACGAGATTGACAGTATCACAAGGGGTACTAGCCTGTCTAAGAACAGTTCTCTGTTTGAATTGGACCAAGTGATCGATCATCACGGATTGCTGAAGGAGGACATCACATGAAAGTCGTTGTCTATGGACACAGCTCACGGCAGGGAGCCTACTGCCATATATTCCTCCAGCTGTGTTGGAACATTCTAACATTTGAACTTTCTCCAGCGGATTATTAGGTTGGTGAAAGTGTTTGCACATTGCAATTCCCCAATCTGAAGATGGGTTTACGTTTGGACTCGGTCTATTCCGCTGTTGAGGACTTCATGCCTCCAACTGAAGATTGGACCATGGCAATTGGACTACAACTGTTGATGTTGTTATTACTTGCATACTTGTTTTCCCTTTGTGTTTCAGGTCTACAGTGACATCTCCAGAGGACATCATAAAAATTATGAAATCTATAGATTTCAGATGGGGAGTGTTTTGTCCCATGAATGAGATATTTTACAGACTGTCTTGTACATTTTACATGCTGTATTGCCGTCTCTCATGTTGTTTTATTGTTGCTATTGTGTTCCTGTGTTTTGCATAGCTGAAATTCTCCCTTTCCTTGAAGTTTGCCTCTTCTGTCTCCCTGTCTCCCTCTTCTGGATGTGATGTTACTTCCTTCTTCCCCCTGTGTCTCAGTCTCCATCTTGGCTTCATTAGAGGCATATGTGCTTTCAGCCTGTCTGAAGAAAATCTTTTTTACCTGCTGCTGTTTGAATGCATTCAACAAAAATTCTTTAAGAAATCAAAGTCTCTTCTGGATTCTTCATAACATGTGTGCCAGCAGCTGAATTAAGCTATCTGTGACCATTGCCAATTGTAAGTAAGGTAAAGAGATCTAGCATCTCACAGAGCCATATTTGCAGCCACAGGTCCCGGGGACAGAATATCCACATATAAGAGTATCTGGCTATCTTCTGGTGACTCACATTGAGCTAGGTTAGCCTACATTACCTGGGAAAAAATAGTAGGTAATTCACAGTACCCTTGTGGGATTCTGGTGAATACAAACCAAAACTGGCTATCTGGATGTACCAGGATGCTGAAGGAGACATTACTGATATCTATCACTGTAAAGACCTTGTTTTCCAGCCTCCAGTCATTCAGCAGAGTATGGGGGTCTGGCACTGTGGGGACTCTTGGAATCACAGCCTTGTTTACAGATGGGGGTGCCCTTCCTACTGGAAACAAGGTTGTGTTACAAGGTGAGTTGGACAGGGAATAATCACCTCTTTTATCAATCCCACATCTGCAGGTCATGAGGACCACAAAGATTCTGGGTAAGTGGTCAGTTGTTCCTCTTATTCTGGGAAAGGATCAACATTTCTCCACTCATTCCCCTTCCTTGCTTCAGGTGGACAATGGTGTCCCACTTTAGTACTTTTGAATATGCCTGCAGTCTGGCATTGTAAAATGAGCCATCACCCAAGGCCTCCCATTGTTACTTTCCTTACACGCTTCAACAAAATCACCAAGGAATTTCCGTGATTTACCTTTACATCTGGAGACGGAAATATGTGGCACAGTACCTCTAAAAAGCAAAAAACAACAATTATTTTGTTCTGAAAGTTTACAACTGGCAACACAGTTCCCTTTATAATTCCAGTATATGATGTGCAAAGAACATTCTAGAGCATGAAAATTCTCATATTTTACATCAGGACCCCTAAAATACCTATAGTACATGGTGCAGTGTAGTTCTTCAGGTGTGTGAAAAAACTACATTTGTATACCTTTAGCTCTTGTTTCCTTGATGAAGGACTCAGTAATAAAGGATAGTCCTGCAGTTATTAGATCTAGACTATAATAATATCTAGATTCTCCATACCCCTGGAGCACCATTATCTCAGCCATGGATTTTACCTATAGTCCTGCAGCAGTAGGAATTATTCCCAGGCTCAGGGCTTGCATCAAATCCCTCCCACACAGTTGAATATAATTTGTGCAACTGCACTTTTACGTGTGCCGGAGTCCCGTATCTCCACAGGCGTAGACAATGGTGCTGTGTGTCTTACCACTTGCTCCTTTTACCACTAATGCAGGCAGCAGACAGTCCAATAGTGGGTATCTCTTCTGGATGTACCAAGGTTCTAGTGGCTCCTGAATCAACAAGAAAAGTGACCTTATGGTTTCCCACAAGGACGGTTACTTCTGGAAATACAGCGTTTTATAAATTTATTTCTACTTTAGTCAAATTAAATTTTTCCTCTCATTACACTTTTCCATTTCTTGTAAAAAATATTTACATTTTAGCAAAGTTTTCCATCAAATACAACCCATCTGTCAAGGGACATACTCAGGGTCTTCTAGTGGTCCCTTCTTATCTTAAAACCACAAACAACCACATTCCAAAACATTTCTCATGTTCACAGCTTATCTCACCACCTCAAGACTGTTTGCTCTGGGTGGTACCTTCTCCTTTCAAGATTAAAAAGACATCGTCAGGGATATACAATTTGTACTCATTATTTGTTATAATATCAAAGAGTTAGGCCTATAAGTTACCAATAAGGACTAGTGTTGAGCATTCCGATACCGCAAGTATCGGGTATCGGCCGATACTTGCTGTATCGGAATTCCGATACCGACTTCCGATATTTTTTCAATATCGGAAGTCGGCATCGGAATCGGAAGTTCAAAGTTGATTGATAGCCTGACGTCATCATGATGCGCGGTGTGTGCGCATCATGATGCGCCGTCATTTCGGGCCTTCCGGGGGTCTCTGCCGGCCTGCCGGGGGGCTGTGCCGGCCTGCCGGGGGGCTGTGTGGACTGCCCGGGGTCTGTACCGGCCTGCCGGGGGGCTGTGCCGGCCTGCCGGTGGTCTGTGCACCCTGTGGGGGTCTGTACCGGCCTGCCGGGGGGCTGTGCCGGCCTGCCGGGGGGCTGTGCTGATGTCCGGGGGTCTGTGCAAGCATCGTCCGATGGGACTATAAGTCCCATCTGGCGATGCCTGCTACCATGACAGTGATTGACACATTAGCCAATGATGGGACAGTAGTAGTCCCATCATCCGGCTAATGTGTTAAATGTTAAAAAAAAAAAAAAAAAAAAATACTACATACATACTACATACATACTACATACATACTACATATACACTCACTGGCCACTTTATTAGGTACACCTGTCCAACTGTGTGTTAAGACTTAATTTCTAATCAGCCAATCACATGGCGGCAACTCAGTGCATTTAGGCATGTAGACATGGTCAAGACAATCTCCTGCAGTTCAAACCGAGCATCAGTATGGGGAAGAAAGGTGATTTGAGTGCCTTTGAACGTGGCATGATTGTTGGTGCCAGAAGGGCTGGTCTGAGTATTTCAGAAACTGCTGATCTACTGGTATTTTCACGCACAACCATCTCTAGGGTTTACAGAGAATGGTCCGAAAAAGAAAAAAAATCCAGTGAGCGGCAGTTCTGTGGCCGGAAATGCCTTGTTGATGCCAGAGGTCAGAGGAGAATGGGCAGACTGGTTCGAGCTGATAGAAAGGCAACAGTGACTCAAATTGCCACCCGTTACAACCAAGGTAGGCAGAAGAGCATCTCTGAATGCACAGTGCGTCGAACTTTGAGGCAGATGGGCTACAGCAGCAGAAGACCACACTGGGTACCACTCCTCCCAGCTAAGAACAGGAAACTGAGGCTACAATTTGCACAAGCTCATCGAAATTGGACAGTAGAAGATTGGAAAAACGTTGCCTGGTCTGATGAGTCTCGATTTCTGCTGCGACATTCGGATGGTAGGGTCAGAATTTGGCGTAAACAACATGAAAGCATGGATCCATCCTGCCTTGTATCAACGGTTCAGGCTGGTGGTGGTGGTGTCATGGTGTGGGGAATTTTTTCTTGGCACTCTTTGGGCCCCTTGGTACCAATTGAGCATCGTTGCAACGCCACAGCCTACCTGAGTATTGTTGCTGACCATGTCCATCCCTTTATGACCACAATGTACCCAACATCTGATGGCTACTTTCAGCAGGATAATGCGCCATGTCATAAAGCTCGAATCATCTCAGATTGGTTTCTTGAACATGACAATGAGTTCACTGTACTCAAATGGCCTCCTCAGTCACCAGATCTCAATCCAATAGAGCATCTTTGGGATGTGGTGGAACGGGAGATTCGCATCAGGGATGTGCAGCCGACAAATCTGCGCCAACTGTGTGATGCCATCATGTCAATATGGTCCAAAATCTCTGAGGAATGCTTCCAGCACCTTGTTGAATCTCTGCCACGAAGAATTGAGGCAGTTCTGAAGGCAAAAGGGGGTCCAACCCGTTACTAGCATGGTGTACCTAATAAAGTGGCCAGTGAGTGTATACTACATGCATGCTACATACATACTACATACATACATACTACATACATACTACATGCATGCTACATACATACTACATGCTACATACATACTACATATATACTACATGCATGCTACATACATACTGCATGCTACATACATACTACATACATACTACATACATACTACATACATACTACATACATACCACATATATACTACATACATACTACATGCATGCTACATACATACTACATGCATGCTACATACATACTACATGCATGCTACATACATACTACATGCATGCTACATACATACTACATATATACTACATGCATGCTACATACATACTACATGATACATACATACTACATATATACTACATACATACTACATACATGCTACATACATACTGCATGCTACATACATACTACATACATACTACATACATACCACATATATACTACATACAATACATTCATACAATACATACATAGACATACAGTACATATAACATAGAGTAACATACTTACCAATACTTGTCACATTGTTCCCCGAAGCCATTGTCTTTTACGGAATAAATATTAACATAACAAACCACAAAAATACTCACCCACGATCCGAAGCAGTCCACGAGTGTGTCCCACGACGATCTTGGGTAGAGAACTGCAGCATCAGCTGTTGCTGCCGTTCTCTACGGGCTGCAGGAATCCAATGACGGAAGGTAGGTATCCTTCCGCACTGTATTCCTCCGCCACTTAAAAAAAAAAAGTCCCTAGTCTCACTTTATGCCATTGCTGCGTGGGAAATTCACGCAGCAATGGCATAAAGTGAGACTAGGGACTTTTTTTTTTTAAGTGGCGGAGGAATACAGTGCGGAAGGATACCTACCTTCCGTCATTGGATTCCTGCAGCCCGTAGAGAACGGCAGCAACAGCTGATGCTGCAGTTCTCTACCCAAGATCGTCGTGGGACACACTCGTGGACTGCTTTGGATCGTGGGTGAGTATTTTTGTGGTTTGTTATGTTAATATTTATTCCGTAAAAGACAATGGCTTCGGGGAACAATGTGACAAGTATTGGTAAGTATGTTACTCTATGTTATATGTACTGTATGTCTATGTATGTATTGTATGAATGTATTGTATGTAGTATATATGTGGTATATATGTAGTATGTATGTAGTATGTATGTAGTATGTATGTAGTATGTATGTAGCATGCAGTATGTATGTAGCATGCATGTAGTATATATGTAGTATGTATGTAGCATGTAGTATGCATGTAGCATGCATGTAGTATGTATGTAGTATGCATGTAGTATATATGTAGTATGTATGTAGCATGTAGTATGTATGTAGCATGCATGTAGTATATATGTAGTATGTATGTAGCATGTAGTATGTATGTAGCATGCATGAAGTATGTATGTAGTATGTATGTATGTAGTATGTATGTAGCATGCATGTAGTATGTATGTAGTATGTAGTATGTATGTAGTATGTATGTAGTATTTTTTTTTTTTTAACATTTAACACATTAGCCGGATGATGGGACTACTACTGTCCCATCATTGGCTAATATGTCAATCACTGTCATGGTAGCAGGCATCGCCAGATGGGACTTATAGTCCCATCGGACGATGCTTGCACAGACCCCCGGACATCAGCACAGCCCCCCGGCAGGCCGGCACAGCCCCCCCCCGGCAGGCCGGTACAGACCCCCACAGGGTGCACAGCCCCCCGGCAGGCCGGCACAGACCACCGGAGCCTGCACAGACCCCCTGGCAGGCCGGCACAGACCACCGGAGCCTGCACAGACCCCCTGGCAGGCCGGCACAGCCCCCCGGCAGGCCGGCACAGCCCACCGGAGCCTGCACAGCCCCCCAGCAGGCCGGCACAGCCCCCCGGCAGGCCGGCACAGACCACCGGAGCCTGCACAGACCCCCTGGCAGGCCGGCACAGCCCCCCGAAAGGCCCGTACAGACCCCAGAGAGGCTGTACAAGGGAAAAACAGGATTTTTCTTATTCCGATACCGGAAGTCCCATAGACTTGAATGGGACTTCCGGTATTGGAATCGGCGATACCGATACTTTTTTTTAAGATCGGCCGATCCATTCCGATCCGATACTTTGAAGTATCGGACGGTATCGCTCAACTCTAATAAGGACACATTGCACATTTGATCTGAAGACTGTTATCTCTGGGTACCTGATGAAAAAGGACCATATCCAGTTTCATTCCAGGGATACCCTCTTTGTACAATCTTAATAACTTTCCAGCTTTCAGATGAAATAGTCAATAACAATCCTGCCTTACAATGAGGACAAGACCTTAAAATATAGCTATGGGACAAGGTTCCATAAGGATGTTACATGAATTTCTTAGGAAAGCAGAAGGCTAGCACTCGACTCTTGTAGATATGACGGTGCTAGTGAACGGGGCCAATGGTCCCATAAACAGTAGAGTATATACAATCACTGCACGAGGGCAGTGATTGTATATACTCTATTTGAAATTCTTAAACACAAAAAGACAAACAAAATGAGGACTATAGAAAATATAAATCCTCGAGTACAATGGATTTCACCCACTTGTAAGAAATCTAACAAATATCAGTGAAATTCATATGTCAACAAGAAGATAAGAAACCAATAGCAACAATTCAATTACTGTTACTAATATTCAGGATCTAAATAATCCTTACTGATCACACTATCTCCTAGGTATTTACTAGCTTGTATCTCTAAATCTTGCCACCTCCATCCAATGAAGGCCTGTAAGGGGCAAGTGTGACAACACAATGTAAAAAACAACAAAGTTCCCCAAGGACTATGGTTACTGATGTGACAAAGATACATATGCTCACAAGGACTTCTGAACAGTACAAACAACGATTTTCACAGTTAGGAACTGGACATACACACATACACAGAGACATATAAGACAAGAGATTAACCCCTTCATGACCAAGCCTATTTTGACCTTAATGTCCAGGCCGTTTTTTGCAATTCTGACCAGTGTCCCTTTATGAGGTAATAACTCAGGAACGGATCCTAGCGATTCTGAGACTGTTTTTTTATGACATATTGGGCTTCATGATAGTGGTAAATTTAGGTCGATAATTTTTGCGTTTATTTGTGAAAAAATCAGAAATTTGGCAAAAATTTAGAAAATTTTGCAATTTTCAAATTTTGAATTTTTATTCTGTTAAACCAGAGAGTTATGTCACACAAAATAGTTACTATATAACATTTCCCACATGCCTACTTTACATCAGCACAATTTTGGAGACAAAATATTTTTTTGTTAGGAAGTTATAAGGGTTAAAAGTTGACCAGCGATTTCTCATTTTTACAACAAAATTTACAAAACCATTTTTTTTAGGGACCACCTCACATTTGAAGTCACTTTGAGGGGTCTATATGGCAGAAAATACCCAAAAGCGACACCATTCTAAAAACTGCACCCCTCAAGCTACTCAAAACTACAGTCAAGAAGATTATTAACCCTTCGGGTGTTTCACAGGAACTAAAGCAACGTGGAAAGAAAAAATGGACATTTTAATTTTTCCAACAAAAATTTTCTTTTAGCATCAATTTTTTCATTTTCACATGGGCAACAGGATAAAATGGATCCTAAAATTTGTTGGGCAATTTCTCCTGAGTACATATATACCTCATATGTGGTCATAAACCACTGTTTGGGTGCACGTCAGGGCTCAGAAGGGAAGGAGTGCCGTTTAACTTTTTAAATGGAAAATATGCTGGAATATTTAGCGATTGCCATGTCGCGTTTGGAGAGCCCCTGTGTGCCTAAACATTGGAGCTCCCCCGCAAGTGACCCCATTTTGGAAACTAGACCCCCCAAGGAACTTATCTAGATGCATAATGATCACTTTGAATCCCCAGGTGCTTCACAAATTGATCTGTAAAAAAGAAAAGTACTTTTTTTTCACAAAAATTTTCTTTTAGCCTCAGTTTTTTCATTTTCGCATGGGCAACAGGATAAAATGGGATCCTAAAATTTGTTGGTCAATTTCTCCTGAGTACACCGATATCTCAAATGTGGTCATAAACCACTGTTTGGGCGTATGGCAGGGTCCGGAAGGGAAGGAGCACCATTTGGCTTTTTGAATGGAAAATTAGCTCCAATTGTTATCGGACACCATGTCGCGTTTGGAGAGCCCCTGTGCACCTAAACATTGGAGCTCCCACACAAATGACCCCATTTTGGAAACTAGACCTCCTAAGGAACTTATCTAGATGCATAGTGAGCACTTTGAACCCCCAAGTGCTTAACAAAAGTTTATAACGCAGAGCCGTTATATCACAAGGGTACCAGGATAAATTGGACCCCAAAAGTTGTTGTCCAGTTTGTCCTGAGTACGCTGGTACCCCATATGTGGGTGGGGACCACTGATTGGGTACACGTCGGGGCTCGGAAGGGAAGTAGTGACATTATGAAATGCTGACTTTGATGGAATTGTCTGCGGGCATCATGTTACATTTGCAGAGCCCCTGATGTACCTAAACTGTGGAACCCCCCAAAAGTGACCCCATTTTGGAAACTAGACCCCCCAAGGAACTTATCTAGATGTGTGGTGAGCACCTTGAACCCCCAAGCGCTTCACAGAAGTTTTTAACGCATAGTCGTGAAAATAAAAAATATTTTTTTTCCTCAAAAAAAATGATTTTTAGCCAGCAATTTTTTTTTCACAAGGGTAGCAGGATAAATTGGACCCCAAAAGTTGTTGTCCAGTTTGTCCTGAGTACGCTGGTACCCCATATGTGGGTGGGGACCACTGTTTGGGCACACGTCGGGGCTCGGAAGGGAAGTAGTGACATTATGAAATGCTGACTTTGATGGAATGGTCTGCGGGCATCATGTTACATTTGCAGAGCCGCTGATGTACCTAAACTGTGAAACCTCCCCACAAGTGACCCCATTTTGGAAACTAGATCTCCCAAGGAACTTATCTAGATGCCTGGTGAGCAATTTGAACCCCCAAGTGCTTCACAGAAGTTTATAACGCAGAGACGTGAAAAAAAAAAAAAACTTTCCACAAAAATAATATTTTAGCCCCCAATTTTTTTTCCCAAGGGTACCAGGAGAAATTAGACCCCCAAAGTTGTTGTGCAATTTTTCCTGAGTACGCTGATACCCCATATGTTGGGGTAAACCACTGTTTGGGCACACATCGGGGTTTGGAAGGGAGGTTGCACCATGTCACGTTTGGAGACCCCTGTGATGTGCCTAAACAGTGGAAACCCCTCAATTCTAACTTCAACCCTAACCCCAACACATCCCTAACCACAGCCCTAACCCCAACACATCCCTGTTGTGAGTTCATTCTCACCAGTTGTGAGTTCCCCTTCTGGACTCCCTCTGGTGGTGACGGGAGGTGGTGTGGCTGGTTTGATCGGTGGAGATCTGCCACCTGAGAATGAGGATGATGATTGGATCTCAGGATTCTCAGATTGGATTTAAGACAGCCGACGCCCTTTTCAGTTGCTGGTGATTCCTTCTGGCTTGTCAGCTCTTGGTTTTCAGCTCTGTTCCAGTCATCTAAAGCTAAGTTTTTCTGCTAATGTTCACACTTGATTTTGTTGGTCTAATTCAGTTTTTTGTGTGGTCTGCCAGCCCCGGCTGGGGGCTGAGCTGAATTTCCACTCTTATTTATCAGTATTTTGCCAATTGGCTTTTTGTCCCTTACTAGTTCGGTCTCTTTTTGCTCTGTCTCAGAATATTCCAGAGTGCTGATATAGTGGGAGAAGTCTAGTGACTTCAGGGTTAATTTTGCTATCAGAAGTGTTGGACATTATTTTTGTAGGGTTTTTTGCAGGTTGCAGACAGTGACTTGCCTTTCCTTTCCTGTCTAGTTAGTTTGGGCCCCATCATTTGCTCAGCCTATTTTCCTGCCTGTGTTTGTGCCTTCATCTTGTTTCACCTTCAATACATGTGTGGGGGCTATCTATTCCTTTGGGGTCTGCTCTGGGGCAGTTAGTTTTCCCTTTTCTTGCTTTAGGCTTATGTAGTCCTCTGGCCGTGACGAGGCGTCTAGGAACATTTAGGCACACTCCACGGCTACTGCTAGTTGTGTGGTAAGATCAGGGATCTACAATCTGCATAGTTACCAACTTCTCTGGTTTTCTGTGGCTTAACTTGTTTTGTTTTTTTTTCTCCTCGGTGACCCATTCATAACAGAATCACCAGCCATACCGCAGATTCTAGGGTACTGAAAAGCAGGAAAGAATTGTAAGAAAAAAACAAAAATAAAGTGTCAGAATTTTTTTTTTATATGTATATTTTTTCCTCTTTTTCTCTGGGGCCGTAGGAGGATTTATTTTTTTTTAATAGAGATTAAGCAATTGTCTGATCGTGTGGAGCAGCTCACTGCTGAAGTGCGAGGAATATCCGCCTATCTCGCTCACTCACATGCTGCTGAACCAAGGATCCCTACTCCTGATGTGTTTTTTGGTGATTGGTCTAAATTTTTGAATTTTAAGAATAATTGTAAATTATTTCTTGCCTTGAAGCCTAATTCATCGGGGAGCTCTGTGCAGCAGGTTAAAATTGTCATCTCTTTGCTGAGCGGCGATCCCCAGGATTGGGCATTTTCTTTGACACCTGAAGATCCTATTCTGACTAATGTGGATGCATTTTTTCAAGCCTTGGGGTTGTTGTATGATGAACCTAATGCTATTGATCAAGCTGAGAAAGCCCTGAACCAGCATTGAACCAGGGTCAGGATTCTGCAGAGTTATACTGTCAAAAATTCCAAAAGTGGGCGGTCCTTACTACCTGGAATGATGGTGCCTTGGCAGCTCTCATTCAGAAGGGTCTGTCCGAAACCGTAAAAGATACTATTGTGGGATTTCCTGTTCCCTCTGGTCTTGACGATTCTATGTCATTAGCCTTTCAAATTGATCGGCGTTTACATGAACGCAAAACTACGTGAGAGGAATTGCCACCTTTTGGACAAATGTCTGAACCTATGTAATGTGATAGTTTTGTCTAGGGCGCAACGTCAGGAGTTTAGAAGGCGTAATAAGCTGTGTTTTTTCTGTGGAGACGTCTCTCATATTATTTCTGTCTGCCCAAAATGAGAGAAACGTTTTGCACACACATTTGCTGTGGGCAGTACACAACCTAAGTTTATTTTGGCAATTACACTGATCTGCTCCTTATCCACATTTTCCACGAAGGCTTTCGTGGATCCAGGAGCAGCGTTGAATCTGATGGATTTGGACTTTGCTAAACGTTGTGGTTTTTCCATGACGCCTCTGCGGACGCCTATTCCTTTGAGGGGTATTGATGCTACTCCTTTGGCGGAGAATAAACCTCAGTTTTGGACCCAGGTTGCCCCAGACCACCAAGAAAATTGTAAGTTTTTGGTGCTACATAATTTTCATGATACTATTGTTCTGGGTTTTCCTTGGTTGCAAACTCATAATCCAGTTTTGGATTGGAAATCTGGGTCTGTGGTGAGTTGGGGTTGTCAGTGTGTTCTTAGGGACGTTCCTGTTTTCTCCACCTCTCCTCAGTCTCATGATATTCCTGATTATCTAGCCGATTTTTCTGATGTATTTAGTGAGAGCAAGTCTGCGTCTTTGCCTCCTCATAGGAGTTATGACTGTGCAATTGAGTTGATGCCTGGGTGTAAATTTCCCAAGGGTCGGTTTTTCAACTTATAAGTACCCGAACATGATGCTATGCGATCCTATATTACGGAGTCATTGGAGAAGGGTCATATTAGACCATCCTCGTCACCTTTAGGTGCTGTTTTTTTTGTGGCCAAGAAAGATGGTTCATTAAGACCGTGTATTGATTATCGTTCCCTTAACAAGATGACGGTTAAATATCTGTACCCGTTACCTCTGATGTCTGATTTATTCTCCTGAGTTAAGAGTGCCTGCTGGTTTACTAAGCTTGACCTCAGGGGGCGTATAAACTTATTCGCATCAAGCACGGGGATGAATGGAAGACGGCGTTTAATACTCCAGAGGGACATTTTGAGTACCTGGTGATGCCTTTTGGGCTCACTAATGCCCCTTCTGTCTTCCAGTCCTTTATGAATGATATTTTCGGTGACTTTGTGGATGTTTTTGATCATCTATCTGGATGATATTTTGATCTTTTCTAGTGATTGGGTTTCTCATGTGGAACACGTCCAGACTGTGTTCCGGATTTTGAGAGAGAATTCCCTGTTTGTTAAGGGATCGAAATGCCTCTTTGGTGTACAGAGGATTTCATTTTTGGGATTTATCTTATCTCCATCGACTATTGAAATGGACCCGGCCAAGGTACAGGCCATTTATGATTGGGTTCAGCCTACTTCTTTGAAGGCCCTCCAGAAGTTTTTGGGTTTTGCTAATTTCTATCGTAAATTTATAGGTAATTTTTCTGGTATTGTCAAACCACTGACTGATCTGACCAAGAATGGTGCTGATATGCTGAATTGGTCTCCTGAGGCTATCTCAGCATTTCAGGAGCTTAAGCAGAGATTTACTTCAGCTCCAGTTTTACGGCAACCTGATGTCTCACTTCCATTTCAGGTGGAGGTAGATGCTTCTGAGATTGGTGCAGGAGCTGTTTTGTCCCAAAAAGACTCTGTGAGTTCTAAGATGAATCCCTGTGCCTTCTTTTCTCAAAAGTTCTCCCCATCTGAATGCAACTATGACGTGGGGAATCGGGAATTGTTGGCCATGAAGTGGGCATTGGAGGAGTGGAGACATTGGTTGGAGGGAGCTAGACATCAAGTTGTGGTCCTCACCGATCACAAGAATTTGATTTATCTGGAGTCGGCCAAACGCTTGAATCCTAGACAGGCTATATGGGCCTTGTTTTTCACGCATTTTAATTTTGCGGTCTCTTTTCTTCCGGGCACTAAGAATGTTAAGGCAGACACCCTTTCTAGGAGTTTCTTTGCCAATTCTCTTAGTGTGACCGAGTCTACTACCATCCTAGGTGAGGGGGTAGTTCTTTCTGCCATTTTGCCCGATTTGAGACACGCCCTGGAGGAATTTCAGGAGGATAAACCTAAGTGTTGCCCTATGGGAAAATTGTATGTTCCTGACCAGTGGAGAAAGAGAGTGATGTCTGAAATTCATTGGTCCGCATTGGCTGGTCATCCAGGTATTTTTGGTACCAGAGATTTGGTGAGTCGGTCCTTTTGGTGGCCTGCCTTATCTCATGACGTCAGGAATTTTGTACAGTCCTGTGGGACTTGTTCTCGGTCTAAACCCTGTTCTCATTCTAGTGGGTTGCTGATGCCCTTGCCGGTGCAGAAGAGGCCATGGACCCATATCTCAATTGATTTTATTTCTGATCTTCCTGTCTCTCAGAGAATGACTGTTATCTGGGTGATTTGTGATAGATTTTCGAAGATGGTCCATCTTCTACCACTCCCAAAGTTGCCATCTTCTGCTGAGTTGGTGCCCTTGTTTTTACAACAGGTGGTTCGGTTACATGGGATTCCTGAGAATATTGTGTCCGACAGAGGAGTCCAGTTTGTTTCCAGATTCTGGAAAGCCTTTTGTTCCAATCTGGGAATTCAGTTATCCTTCTCTTCCGCGTTTCATCCCCAGACCAATGGACAGACTGAGAGAACAAACCAGACCTTGGAGTCTTATTTGAGATGTTTTATATCTGCTGATCAGGATGATTGGGTCTCATTTTTGCCCTTGGCCGAATTCGCCCTGAACAATAGAGCTAGTTCTGCCACTTTGATGTCACCCTTTTTCTGTAATTTTGGGTTTCATCCTCGGTTCTCTTCAGGGCAAGTGGAATCTTCGTCCTGCCCAGGTGTGGACACTGTGGTTAAGAGAATGCAGCAGATATGGGACCAAGTGGTGGATAAATTGTCACTTTCTCAGGAAAAGGCCCAGCGATTTTCCAGCCGGCATAGGACCATTGGTCCCCGGTTTAAAGTGGGTGATATGGTTTGGTTGTCGTCTAAGAATATTCCTATGAAGGTTGCATCTCCTAAATTTAAGCCAAGATTTATTGGTCCTTATAAGATTTTGGAAATTCTTAATCCTGTTTCGTTTCGATTGGCTCTTCCAGTTACGTTCAAGATCCATAACGTATTTCACAAATTTCTGTTGAAGAGGTTTGTTGAGCCAGTGGTTCCTATGGCAGCACCTCCTGACCCTGTGTTGGTCAAAGACAATGTGGAATATGAGGTAGAGAAAATATTCGATTCTCGTTTGGTTAGACTCCAATATTTGGTCAAATGGAAGGGTTATGATCAGGAGGATAATTCTTGGGTCTCTGCCTCCGATATTCATGCCAATAGATTGGTTTTCACCGGGCCCATCCTGATCGGCCTGGTGGCGTGGATGAGGGTTCGTTGACCCCTCCTCAAGGGGGGGTACTGTTGTGAGTTCATTCTCACCAGTTGTGAGTTCCCCTTCTGGACTCCCTCTAGTGGTGACGGGAGGTGGTGCGGCTGGTTTGATCGGTGGAGATCTGCCACCTGAGAATGAGGATGACGATTGGATCTCAGGATTCTCAGATTGGATTTAAGACAGCTGATGCCCTATTCAGTTGCTGGTGATTCCTTCTGGCTTGTCAGCTCTTGGTTTTCAGCTCTGTTCCAGTCATCTAAAGCTAAGTTTTTCTGCTAATGTTCACACTTGATTTTGTTGGTCTATTCAGTTTTTTGTGTGGTCTGCCAGCCCTGGCCGGGGGCTGAGCTGAATTTCCACTCTTATTTATCAGTATTTTGCCAATTTGCTTTTTGTCCCTTACTAGTTCGGTCTCTTTTTGCTCTGTCTCAGAATATTCCAGAGTGCTGATATAGTGGGAGAAGTCTAGTGACTTCAGGGTTAATTTTGCTATCAGAAGTGTTGGACATTATTTTTGTAGGGTTTTTTGCAGGTTGCAGACAGTGACTTGCCTTTCCTTTCCTGTCTAGTTAGTTTGGGCCCCATCATTTGCTCAGCCTATTTTCCTGCCTGTGTTTGTGCCTTCATCTTGTTTCACCGTCAATACATGTGTGGGGGCTATCTATTCCTTTGGGGTCTGCTCTGGGGCAGTTAGTTTTCCCTTTTCTTGCTTTAGGCTTATGTAGTCCTCTGGCCGTGACGAGGCGTCTAGGAATATCATAGGCACGCTCCACGGCTACTGCTAGTTGTGTGGTAAGATCAGGGATCTACAATCTGCATAGTTACCAACTTCTCTGGTTTTCTGTGGCTTAGCTTGTTTTGTTTTTTTTTCTCCTCGGTGACCCATTCATAACAGAATCACCAGCCATACTGGAGATTCTAGGGTACTGAAAAGCAGGAACGAATTGTAAGAAAAAAAAAAAAATAAAGTGTCAGAATTTTTTTTTTTTTACATGTATATTTTTTCCTCTTTTTCTCTGGGGCCATAGGATGATTTTTTTTTTTAATAGAGATTAAGCAATTGTCTGATCGTGTGGAGCAGCTCACTGCTGAAGTGCGGGGAATTTCCGCCTATCTCGCTCATTCACATGCTGCTGAACCAAGGATCCCTACTCCTGATGTGTTTTTTGGGGATCGGTCTAAGCACGCTCCACGGTTACTGCTAGTTGTGTGGTAAGATCAGGGATCTGCATTCTGCATAGTTACCAACTTCTCTGGTTTTCTGTGGCTTAGCTTGTTTTGTTTTTTTTTCTCCTCGGTGACCCATTCATAACACATCCCTAACCCTAATCCCAACCCTAACCATAACCCTAACCCCAACACACCCCTAACCCTAATCCCAACCCTAACCATAACCCTAACCACAAGCCTAACCCTAATTCCAACCCTAACCCTAATTCCAACCCTAACCCTAATTCTAACTCTAATTCCAACCCTCTTTCCAACCCTAACCCTAACCCTCTTTCCAACCCTAACCCTCGTTCCAACCCTAACCCTAACCCTCGTTCCAACCCTATCCCTCTTTCCAACCCTAACCCTAATGGAAAAATAAAAATAATTTCTTTATTTTAATAGTTGTTCCTGCGTATAGGGGTGATAATCGGGGGGTTTATTTACTTTTCATTCTATTTTGATCACTGTGAGAGTTTATCACAGTGATCAAAATGAATGAAAGGAAATTGCAGCAGGCGGGCGCACTGCGCATGCGCCCACCATTTTCCAATATGGCGGCGCCCATGGTCCGGGACCGCGGGACATCGGGAGCCATAGCGGCACTCGGTGAGTACCGGGGGGTGGGAGGGGGGGCGATCGGAAGCCGGGGGGAGCGGAGGGAAGGCGGGGGGAGATGATGACAGCGGCGGCACATCGCCGCTGTCAATCAGTGGTGGGGGCAGATCGCCCCCGTTAACGGGTGGGGGGTTCAGATCACTGTCACCAGCCATGTCCGATGCTACAGCAGCATCGGACATGGCTGGATTGTAATATTACATCAGTTTTCATTGATGAAATATTACTATCGCTCTGATTGGCTGTTTAACTTTTAACAGCCAATCAGAGCGATTGTAGCCAGAAAACAACATTCAACAAAGTACAGAAGACAAACAATACCGGCAATTAGAGATGAGCGACTGCCTTTTTTAGGGTCGAGTCGGGTTTCATGAAAGTCAGGTCGAACAAAATCGGCCGACTATAGGGAAAAGTCGGAGGCCGACTGAAAAACGAAACCCAATGCAGGTCAATGGGGAAGCAAAGTCGGCAGGGAGTGGAGAACAGTAAACACACCTACAGTGCCCATTTCAATGCCAAAAACATCAATTCTTATTACTGAAACTTGTCAAGCTTAATTTACTGCATAATAATAGTTACGCATTGAAAACTGGTGGTTATTTGGCTAAAGTTATGGGGGGGTAGGGCAGGGGTGGCTCCAGGTTTTCGTGTGCCCTGGGCCAAAGAGTGTCAGGGCGCCCCTTTAACACATACCACAACTCATGATGCTCCGATATGGCACAGAAATATAGGTATAGTACAATGACAAATACTTCACTGCTTACATGACATGACTGATCTATTTTAAATTGTACAATAGCTCAAAAAAGGACAGTATATTACTCCATACAGTATTATGGCCACTACATTATGCGCCATACAGAATAATGAGCCCCATATATTTCCCTACACAGAATAATTGGTCACATATAATGTTCCATACAGTATATGATGAACTCCACATAATGTTACAGCATAAGAAGGTCCCCATGGATGACGCTCCAGTGTGTTATGGGCTTAAATAATGCTCCATACATAATGGGCTCCATTTCTAATGCTCCAGTGTATAATGGGCCCTGTAAATGCTACTCCAGGGCCTGATGTCCCCAATCTGGAATGCTCCAGTAAATGATGGGCCTCATGGATGATGCTCCAGTGTATGATGGGCCCTAATAATGCTCCATATATAATGGGTCCCATTTCTAATGCTCCAGTGTATAATCTGCCCCATAGATGCTGCTCCAGTGTCTGATCTGCCCCATTTAGAATGCTCCAGTATATGATGGGCCCCATGGATGATGCTCCAGTGTCTTATGGGCCCAAATAATGCTCTGTATATAATGGGCTCCATTTGGAATGCTCCAGTATATGATGGGCCCCATTTATAATTAACCCAGGCATGGTATGTGAAAAGAGCTCCATGGAGTAATCTGAAGTGTGTGCTGCCGCATCCTTCACTTTTGGTGTGGGTGAACGACACAAGGAAAGGTGATGCTCCTGACCAGAAGCCTGCACTTTCGACTCAGTGCTTGCATTTTTTATAAACTTCAGAAGAGGAGGCGATAGAGCAGGAGGCTGTTTCAGCAATGTAAGCCAAAAACAGTTCCTGATGCTCCGGCTTTAAAAGCAGTCTACCTACTCCCAGAAAAGGGAGCCTTACAGGCCTTCCAGAGCTACACCATGACGCAGGCTCAACATCTCCTGTCTTAGCTGCTATTGTGTTTTTGGCACTACCAGCAGATACACCACCACCATCAGTACCAGTTGGCCCTCCACACCTACATCTGCGTCCTCTTCCGCCATACTTCCTTATGTTTTGGAAAATGGACCCAAAATACCAGCAGATATATAGTACTGTATCAGAAGCGTACAGCTCTATACAGTCTAGGGATAACACTAAATCTCTGTATATGTGTCATGAGTCACACACAGACGCTCACAGGCTCAGTATGGATTACACAATAAAATAAAAAGTTGAAAAAGGGTACAGTATCACCAGATACAAGGTATATATAGTATAGTGTAAACTTTCTGAATCTCCGCATATATTTCAGGAGGCAGACACAAATGCTCTCAGGTCCAGTATGGATTACACAAGAATATGAAAAGTTGTAAATGGGTAATGTAACACACGCATACAGCTGTAAACAGTGTTAGGGTAATCTTAAATCTCCAAATATATTTCCAGAGTAACAGACAGATGTTCACAGGCTCATTATGGATGACACCAGAATCTAAATAGCAAAAAAGGTTACTGTATCAGAAACATACAGCTGTATACAGTGTTGGCCAAATGTGAAATCTCTGTATATATTTCCAGAGTCACCCTCAGATGCTCACTTAGTCTGGATTTGACTATAATAAAAAATGTTGTAAAAAAGGTCCTGGATAACAAGATAGCGAGTATATATATTATAGGGTACAATTGAAATCTCCATATACTTAGTCCCGTAGTCACTCTCAGACGCTTACTCAGTATGGATTGGACCGTAATACTAAATGTCGAACAAAGGTACTGTATAACAAGATGCAAGCTGTATCGAGTATAGGGTAAAAATTGGTATCTCCGATTCACCGTATATATAGAAGGCGTAAATCACACTCGCTCACTCACTA